>NW_018744502.1:7162500-7737268 GCF_001683475.1 Chenopodium quinoa | reverse complement strand
AGCAGCGCGTCTAGAGGCTCTTGAAGCCAGCCGAATGGCTGCTGAAGAGTTGCTCTTGGCCAAAGACGTCCAACTCAGAGGCTGCTGCTGCTGCTGAAGCTCAAAGAGCTAAATTCCAAGAGGCTGAGGATCAACTGCTGATCCAGAAAGTTGAAGTGGCCCAAGCTCAGACAAAGGCTTTCCAAATTCAGCAAGAGCTGAATGAGCTGAAGGGGTCCTCCTCCAAAGTCGCTGAACAGCTGAAGAAATCCAAGGAAGACTTGGAGGAGACCCAGAAGAAGCTGGCTGATGCTGAGGCTTCACTCAAGGTCCGTGTTTATACCCAAGAGGAATATGAGATGGGTTTCAGAAACGGATTCCGAGTATGCCGAAGACTCTGCCTTCATGCTGAGCCGAAGCTGGACTGGTCTAAATGTGCTGAGTGGGTCCAGAATCCCGAAGACCCTCACATGAAGTATGCAACTCCAGCTGAAGCTGAAATTCTTAAGGCTGAGGAAGCCGAAGAGGAAGCTGAAAGACTGGAGTTGGAAGCTGAGCAGAGGGAAAGGGAGGCTCGGCAAAGTGCAAAGCCCGCCTCTTCTGCTGCTGGGGCTGAGGCCACCATGGGACTCAACGCTGATCAGTCTGATCCTCCGGCTGAAGCATAGGAACTCGGGCAGTCGTCTTCAGAATCTTGCGGTTCATCATGTGCTTAACTTTAGACTTGCCGCTTTCTGAGTTTTTTGCCTTGTTTTTTTTGCTTCAGCTTGCCTTGTCGTACAGCAGTTTTATTTTTTTGCTTATGTACGTATTTCGGCAGCTGTTATTTTCCGCTTGTGGGCGGCTGCCGATACTGAATTATTGAACTTGTAGCTCAATATTTTTTCTTCAGTTGCTTTATTTTTGAATGCTTTACTGTTTCTTTTCTTCAACTCTGCCGAACATAGCTGCACTGCGTGCTTCTTGCCCCCACAGAAATTGAAGTATGACTTTAGTTGAATAAGCAATTTCTGAACTTCTTCAAAATAGATATCCGAAACACAGGGCAACTTAAGGTAATGCTTCTGGGATACAAGTCTTACTGAAGGTTTGACTGTCTGAAAGTTGGATATCCGAAACACAGGGCCAACTGAAGGCAATGCTTGGGATATTAGCTTTCTGGGACTAACCTCTTTAGAACAAGTCTTACTGAAATTTGACTTCAGCTGAAAGACCAGCGTTCTTAAAGAAGACGTATATCCGAAACACAGGGCCAACTTAAGGCAATGTTTCGGATAATGGCTCTCTGGGATACAAGGCTCAGTTAAGGCAATATCCAGGATTGTCCATGGACTCATGTCTTTGGAGAACATGTCTTACTGATGTTTGATTTCAGCTGAAAGACCAGTGTTCTTTAAAAAGACTGAGTTTTGTAAGCCATCTGAAACCCAGTTACCCGAAGGCGAAGGTTTCAGACGAGGCTGATTTAAAAAGGCTGTTATCCTTGATTTTCTGTCTATCTTTGAAAAATGGATACCCGAAACACAGGGCCAACTTAAGGCAATGTTTCGGATAATGGCTCTCTGGGATACAAGGCTCAGTTAAGGCAATATCCCAGAATTGTCCATGGACTCATGTCTTTGGAGAACAAGTCTTACTGAAGTTTGACTTCAGCTGAAAGACCAGTGTTCTTTAAAAAGACTGAGTTTTGTAAGCCATCTGAAACCCAGTTACCCGAAGGCGAAGGTTTCAGACGAGGCTGGTTTAAAAATTTTCAACTGTTGCTGTTATCCTTGATTTTCTGGCTATCTTTGAAAAATGGATACCCGAAACACAGGGCCAACTTAAGGCAATGTTTCGGATAATGGCTCTCTGGGATACAAGGCTCAGTTAAGGCAATATCCCAGAATTGTCCATGGACTCATGTCTTTGGAGAACAAGTCTTACTGAAGTTTGACTTCAGCTGAAAGACCGGTGTTCTTTAAAAAGACAGGTTTTGTCAGCAATCTGAAACCCAGTTACCCGAAGGCGAAGGCTTCAGACGAGGCTGAATAAAAAACCCTCAAAGAGTAGATAGAACAAAGAAAATTTTGAAAGGATAAACAGTTGTAAATTTTATATAAATGGCGGCTCCAAGGCCTGTCATTAGTTCAAAATGTACTTACAAAGATTGTTCTGCCCCGAAGGGTTTACACATGGTATTTTTTCAGTACATCAGCATTCCAGTGATTCTTCAACTCAGTTCCATCCAACTGCCGAAGTCGGTATGTCCCTGGCTGAAGCTCATCATAAATTTCATAAGGTCCCTCCCATGTAGCTGAGAGCTTCCCATGGATTCGGCCTTTCTGAACTGCAGCAGCATTCCGAAGGACAAGATCCCCAATTTTGAGAGGCCTTGCATGGACCCTTCAGTTATGGGAGATGAGGTCTGAACTTATCCCGGGCATATCAGCTGCCGAGAAAGCAAACACATCTCTGTTATCCCGCAGGAGCTGAATAAGTTCACAACGGGTGTTAGGATCAAGGTCCATCCCGATTGTTACACATTTCTCAGCATCTCCTTCGGCCAACTCTGCTGTTTCAGTCTGTTGGTCCATGTCCATTGCTGATGGACTGGACTCTTCAGAATCTGGTCTGCTGCCAATGTCAGCAGGTGTCCCAGTCTTTGTGTTCTTCGGCTGGCTCTCTGAGTCTTTCGGCTCAGATGAAGAGTCAACCTTTTCCCTTTCGGGACCTTTTTCTCTGGGCACTGATCCTTGGGCCGAAGCACTTAGGCCTTTCGGCTTTTTTGTGCTTGGCTCTCTTTCTTTTTCTTTCTCCTCTTCATCCTTGTCGTTATCTGGGCGACTACTGGATGGCTTGAGGTAGTTGCACCTTCGGGCGTCCTTCTGGTTGCCCTGTATCCTTTCGGGGAAGCCGGCGTCTGAGACGTAAATCATCAGCTGATGATAAGTTGAGACGACCCCTTGGATCTCGTGAATTATGGGTCTCCCCAAAATCACGTTGTACACTGAAGGAGCGTCGATGACCAAAAACTCAATCATGACGTTCCGGGCTGCCTCATCGCAACCGATGGTGACAGGAAGCGTCACCTTCCCATCTGGATAAGTTGAAGCCCATTGAACCCGGATACCGGATAGGGTACCGGCGTAAGGTGCTTGGGCTTCAGCTTAATTTGGTTGTAGGCCTTTCGGAACAGAATGTTTGCTCCGCTGCCACCGTCAACAAGGACCTTACTGACGTCGTGGTTGGCCACCGTGGCGATGATCACCAACGGATCCTCGTGAGGGAACGTAATCCCCCGGCAGTCGGCGGCTGTGAACGTCATGTTCGGCACCGGCGACTGGGGAGATTGAATGTCAGCGTTGTTCACCTGGTGAGTCAAAGCTCTAAGGTGACGCTTGTGCTCCCTCCGAGAGTATATTCCTCCCGAGATAACATTGATCGGAGGGAATTTCCCCTCCGGTTTTTTACTGTTTTTTCCGAGGGAAATCAAGGTCCTGCCGAGGGTCCTTTGCTAACCTTTCGGATTCTTTTTTCTCGCGGTGATCCGCGATGTATTTTTTCAAGTATCCCTTCCGGACCATGTCTTCTATCTGGTCCTTCAGCTGGATACACTCTTCAGTGTTGTGGCCCGAAGACTCGTGGAACTCACACCACTGATTTTTATTTTTTCGCTGATACCACTCTGGGAGTGGTCTCGGCTTTCGGTAACTCTGCTCCTCCTTCGTCACACTGTAAATTTTGGCGCGTGGAAGAGAGAGCGGAGTGTAGGACTCGTATCTGCCTGTGTATGAGGCAAACCTGTCCTTCTTTAGGTCGCTGGCCGAAGATGGCTCCGAGGCCTTTGATTTTCCCTTTGCCTTATGGCTTTGGCCTTCAGACAAGGGTATTTGCCTCTGTTTCCCTCCCCCGGATTGAGGTTGGGTTTTTGCTTTATTCCATTCTTCGGCTCGGATGAACTTATCCGAAGCACTAAGAGCTTCCTCCAAGGTCTGCGGGGTATGCATGACCATGAAGTCTAGGAATTTTCCTGGCTGAAGGCCATTCTGCATTGCAAAAACAGCTAGCCCCTGGTCCAGCTGAGAGACGCTTGATGACTCGTTACTGAAACGGGTCAGGTAGTCTCGGAGGCTTTCAGTTTCCCCCTGTTGCAGACCCATGAGCTCTGCGGTAGTCTTCTCTCGGCGGTTTGCCGTGGAAAACTTGCTTCTGAACTTGGAGGACAGATCATCCCAACCTGTTATGGAGCCTTGCCTTACTCCCTTGGAGATCCACGCTTGCGCGACCCCCTTGAGAGTGGTTGGGAAATATTTGCACCAAGTCGCCTCGGATCTGGGGCAAAGATGCATATGAGTCTCATACGAGGCCACGTGGTCCTTCGGATCCGTGGTCCCGTCATATGTGATATGCGACGGTATTTTAACCGTGGGTACGCGCTCTTCTAGTATCCATTGCTCGAATGGTGAACTAGCGGGAAGCATAATGGCCTTGCCCTTGTTCCTGGCCGAAGGGACCGCGCTCCGCCCTCTCAGAGAGGTAGGAGTGGTTTTCGTCCCTGGCTGGGAAGTCTGGGCCTCGGCTGCAGGGAACGTGAGGCGACTACGCACGCTCGGTTCCTGGCCGCCGAGTCGGTCAAGGACGCTTCTGCGAGCAGTCTCAGGTTCCCGGCGAGCAGATTCTGGCCGAGAAGCTGAGCTGCTGCTCTTATGCGCTGCTGGTCTTGAGGATGAGGATCCTTTAAATAATTGAGAGTTCTTCTTCCTCTGTTTTTCATTTTTCCAAGAATCCTCCTCCCACTCTTCCAGTTCCCGGAAGGAAGGAAGCTTCCCACCGTCATGGTCTAACTTCCTCCGCTGATGCCGGGTATGCGGAGGAGTTCGATCACGAGGCGGTGGCATATTCTGTGCCCTCATTGCCTCCATGAGTACTGCCAGCGCTCTTGCCACCTCTTCCGAACTGGGCCCCGTCAAAGGGGTCTCCGGCCGAGTGTGGGCATGAGGCCGTGCAGCCGATGGTTGGCTTCGGGACACTGAATATGTCCTATGATCAGACTGACCCCTGCTAGACCGAGAGTGGTCCGGCCTATATTGAGAGTCATGCATTATAGGAGATAGGGAATCCTCCTTGTGTGATCCTCCCCCGAGCCGGCACCCTTGGGAGAGTTCCGGTCCGGCGAGGGCGATGGTGTAGGGGTTTTAGGCTTTTCGCCCGCTCCTTGACGGAGGCTTTTGCTCTTGCGGTTCTTAGCCATGGCTGCTAAGACAATTGCAAGATGATCTTGGTTAGGAATTTGGCTTAAAGATTTTTGAAAGTCTTCCCCACAGACGGCGCCAAATTGTTTCGGTTGAAAACAATGGGACCTTGCCGAAGGTCCACTAAAATGGAGAAGACTGGATTCGATCCAAGCTGTGTTGGGCCGAAGGTTTCCTGCACAGTTAACACACGTAAACTAGCCTCGGGGGTGTTTCCGAGGAAGGCCCCTCCGATGCTAAAGTCAGTACAATGTGTAAAAAGGAAGACACTATGCAAGAGAGTTTGTAGCTTGAGGCTTTTGTGGAGTATTTCTCAATGCAAGAATGAGCATATGAGTTGGAATAATCCGTGTATGAGATAATGTATGTGATGATGCATGTGTTGTTGTGTCTGATAGTGTATATGATGTTATGAGATGTCCTCTTGAATGTGTTAATATGAGGGCTTTTATACCTCATCATATTTGGAGAGGTTGGGCTTTAGCCCAATTGGCTTACTTTGTGGGCTGACTTTTGACTTTTGAGCAATTGGAGAGTTGAACCTTGACCTTGGGCTTTTAATTGGATCATTTAGTGCTCCGGCCCAATTTTGACTAAATTGGACCCAAACAATAATTATGATTTTTAACTCTAAACTATTGATGTATTATATAAATTAGTTGCCCCACTTGTTTATTTTAACTCCATCACACATATTTGATCATTAATTTGATAAATTTGATAATGTATTCTAGGACGTTACATGGTTTAAGATATATTTAAAGAGTTGATGAGCTTTGATATTAATAAGTAAAATAGAATACCTAGTTTGAAATGGAGGAAGTGCCTATTTTTATCGACCTTGAGTGAAATCTCTATGTAATGATATGATGGAGGCAAAAACAATTGTACATCAACTCATCAATTAGAAATGTGGGTTTTACAAATTATTAGTATCAAATTCTGAAGATGAGACAATGTATTACAAAGTAATTAGATAAATAACGCAAATGGAAATTGGAAAATCTATACTAACATGAAAATTAATAAGGATATTAATGATAAATAATGTGAAAAAGAGACCATGCAAAATGTTAACAAAAGAAAATGGACTAACGGAAGGATTATATTTAGTATAATGTAAACTAATACGTAGAATTATGCTCGAAATCAGTTATTTAAGTGACTCGTTAATATTTAGGGGGCATAAGAAAAGCTTTTACATGTTCTAATTAATTAGTGATATATATAATTATCGGTTTTAATTAATAGATAGACCTATAGCTAGCATTTCATTAAAAAGTTAGTTAGCTACACGTATCAATTTGTGATAAAAAGAATGTGGCCAAAGAATCCTACTCGTTGTAACTTAGCTGTATTAGTACTGTCTCCAAGCAAAACAACTTTGCTAAAGGATAGTGACAATTGACATACGAATATAATACGAGTATAACAATATATGGAGTTGTCTTTCGTTTCTTTGGACATGTTTGTCAATGTAAAGTTCTAAAACATAAGTATATTTTTTCGTTAATAAAAATATAGTTAAATACACTATTTTAAGACACTTAAAATAGAATATGAGCACTATATATTAAAACAGATAAAGTATATATATATATATATATATATATATATATATATATATATATATATATATATATATGAATCTTATGAACATGTAAATCGCCAGAATGCAATAGGGAAAATAATGTTACATATTTAGGAAAATGGATTAATGAAAGCTTAACCGCGTCAGATTACTATAAATAATTGAGCATGCAGAAAGAAATAAAGTCAATGACTTTAACTAGAGACTAAGTACACTTTCTAAGAAAAGAAAGACCGAAAGAAAGGGTAGTTAGTTGAGACAATTAATTAATGAAGTATCCCTAAAAAATATGATATAAGATGATAATTACTTAATTACTTTATCTAATGCAACATGTAATCTTAGTCACTTGGTGGGGTACTTACGCATGTGTATTGCCACCTTAATAATCTTGATCTTAATCATTGGACCTTTCTTAATTATCTCCTTAATCTACGTACGCGTTATTTTGTTGCATAACTTGCTCGGATTATGACAAAGATTAAAGTTTGATGTTACATTATTAGCGTGTGGCTGATTGGAGATAGAAAGCTATAACTTTAGACACTAATTTGGATGAAATATACTTCCTCCGATTTCTTTTACTTGCAACACACCTTTTAGGCACACAGTTTTAGGAGATGTTAGTGGGGGTAAACGAGCGATTTTATCAATATAATTTTTACACAAAGATTAGAATAGGGTTAAGTATCATTTGTAAAAATTATAATGAATATATAATTGTTTACATTACATAAACCCGACCTCAAAACACGTGCCACAAGGCTGTGTTGCAAGTAAAAAGAAATGGAGGAAGTAAATCTGAAGTGAAATTAGGGCCTATTCTCATACGTTCATTTTCAGTTCAGTTCAAATCCTAATTCCTTCTCTTATAAAATATTCATTTCATTTCAGCTCATTTCAGTTCAGTTGCATGAGTTCAGTTCAGTTGCATGAGTTCAGTTCAGTTGAGTTCAGTCTATGAGAACAAACCCTTAACCTATACCTGATTGGTTGGTTGGTAATAACCAGAACCTAGTTAGACAGATAAAAATGTAATTGACCCAACCTAATAAATTTTGGTCTAAACATGAGGTTTGTCTTATCCGAACTCCACTTGAACTTAAAGGTCAACTGATTTAGATTAGACCCATCCATGAGCATTGTCTTGTCTGAACTTGACCAATATTCGAGGATTGTACAATATGAACTTGACGTAGACCCACAGTAATTTGGTCAAAAACGAACCCGATATATATTATACAAACTCGTTCCAATCCAATTTTAGCTCACAAGACATACCATGAGTCTATCCCGAACTAAATACAACCAGTACCAAACCAGAACCAGTATAATTTAACCATTTTCACCCAAATTTGAAGTGACACAAATCGAGCTATTTTGAACCAAATGAAAATTCTGGCCAAACATTACCCAAAAAAAACAAAAAAAAACAAAAAAAAAAACACAACTCGTCTATAAGACCATAACGTATTTGAACCTTGGACTGGGTTATATAGTTCCAACATAATCTTCTGAAATTGGGCAATACTTTTAAATCTAATACGCTGGATATTATGGTCCGTTACAAATGACCCAAATTCATGTGTGGCTTTTAAGTTGGGCCCCATGACATTTTATCCAACTTGGGTTTGTTTGCTTATGAAGAAATTACCACTTTTTTTTTTTTTAAATTCCATTCCCTCGGTTCTTATACGGAGTACTCCCTCCATTTTTTTAATTAAAAGTCTGTTTTGCTATTATGGGTATTCAAAATAAGAAGTCTGATAGATATTATATTTACGATAACAAGTTAAGAGGTACACGCTACGTGTGTACAATATAAAAAATTTATTAATTTAATTTACCTGTTATTTTATAATTTTATTTCTGTAAATAATAGTGCCTATATAAAAAGAAATTAATAAATTTTTTGATAATAAAAATTAAATATTAAATATGGCTAAAAGATCATCCATGTCCCTTTTTATTTTGAACCAGTTTATATTTGTTCCTAAGATATATGTATGATTAAAGAGAGTAGCTATTATTATTTTTTAATTAAATAAAAAACAAATTTATTTTAACGAAAAAAAACAGTGTTTGTACGTTGATATATATTATTTTTTGTTGTAAAAAAAACAGTTTTTATTGGTGGTAATTTTTTTCTCTTTGGCATGAGTAATTAGTTTTAAGGGTGGTTTTTTTTTACAGGAATAAGGGTAGTTATGGAAAATATTTAATATTTAATTATAGCAGTTATGATTTTTTTTTTAACAAAAAAAACATTTTATTTTATTTTAGGGAAGAAAAAAAGAACAAATAAAGTGTTATTTGTTATGAAATATAATAATGTATGTCCATTATATAAACCATTGTAACCTCCTAGGCATTATTACTTTCCTAAGTAACCTCTTGTAACTCCTTTTAGCTTTATTGTTTCCCTTTGTAACTCTTCATTATTATGACTCTTCATTGCTTTTGGAGAGTTACTATTTCCTCAAGTGTATATATATAGGCATTGTCTAATGAAGAAATAAACTAAGATTAACATCTACATCTTCCACTTATATTCTACTATTCTTTCTCTCTTACTATTTTATAACACGTTATCAGCACCATTACTCTACAAATACGATTTAAAAGAAAAATTATGATAGCAATCGTATTAAATCAATTGATGATGACGATCTCAACAAATCAATCGAGGTATTTATGTCTGTTCTATTAGCAAGTTATATATTATTGTATAAAATTGATGGTGGGTAAATATATCTATGATGAGTGGCACGAATAATGTTATTGGCTGCATCCTTTTCTTCAATTACACTTTATCACATGGTTTATTTGGATCTTACCATTATTTTTAGTTTGATTTGTTTATTTGGTTCTTACCATTATTTTTAGTTTGATTTGTAAAATTATTGTATGTACTATGTAATTATAATTTTCTTTTCATTGAGGTTTTCTTTATCCTGTACTCTCATTATGAAATAGTTTATTAAAGATTACTATGAGAGTCCATAGTCTAATCTTATTCATCAATATTGTGTTTGCACCATGGTCAATAGTTTCAAGACAGTGAATTCATAAGATAAGGATATTTAAAGTTTGCTCTATATATTCCTAAGGTAGATTATGTTAATAAAAGCGTTAGAAAAAAATTGCCTTTGATTTACAATTGAATTTGCTTGACTTGTTATCTGTACATATTCTTTGAACATCAAAGTGGCATATGTTTACTATATTTTAAGTCTTAATTTATTGCAATTATTTATTCTTGAATCCTAAACATTGGTAAGTTATCTCACTCCTACAATTTATGTTTATTGTTTATTAAATTAAGATGTCATATGTTTCGGTTTTTAAGTTTTTTCGTTCATATTTGCGGTAAGTTATATTTGAATTGCAGATTATGATATATTTCTAGTTAATTATTAGATTTCTTGTTTAATTTGGTTTTGGCACATATAAGAATATTTCATGGTTTATTGAGGTAATAACCGGAAGATATATATGTTTTCTATATTATTTCTAGAAAGCGTGACTCTTGAGGAAAAGTAGAGTACTATTATTAGATTGCTATATAATCATGTACTTCGTATAGCAGTAAGATTATATAAAATGAGTTGCATAATTTTATTTTATTTTTTTTATAAGTTACTCCTACTTTTTTGAAGCATATATATTTTGTATTAGTTTGGTTTTTATGTCATATATATATTGTGCTACAATTGAACTTTGTTAAGATCCTACCTCTGTTATATCAAGATGATTTCATGATTATATATACCATATACATACCTCTAATTTTCGTTGGGTAGAAGATTGTTTCATTGAGTCATAGTGTATAATGAAGTACCAAAAAGAGCTATTGCATTATGCAATTATTACAGAGAAAATATAATGCGATTTTTGTTGATAAGTATATTAGGTGACTCGTACTTCGTAGCTTTGTCCGCCCGATCGGGCGGACATTGCCCGGTCTGACCGGGCGGAAGAAGAAGAGGTGCCTGGCAAATTCGTTGAAGAAGCTGCTCTCGCGCCCGACCGGGCGAGCCTTCGCCCGACCGGGCGAGCCTTCGCCCGATCGGGCAGACCTTGCCCGGTTTGACCGGGCGGTGGGGGTTGGATACGTTGAAGCATTCGTATGGAGTTTTCTTCTCGCGCCCGATCGGGCAGACCTTGCCCGGTCTGACCGGGCGGTGAAGGAAAAATACGGAACGCGGATTTTGCGGTTTTAGGTTATCTTATTTTATTATCTTTTTGCCCAAGTATCTTTTAATTAGGGATTAATATAAAACCTCCCTAATATCAGTATTAGGGTCAAGAGAGACAGAGTGAGAGCCGTTCTTGAGAAATACAAGAATCATCTTTGTAATCTTTGCAGTTTATAGTGAAATCATTCGATCTCGGTGCCCGTGGACGTAGCTATCACATCGATAGTGAACCACGTAAATTCTTGGTGTTGTTCTTATTGTTTGCATTGAATTTCTTTATTGTTTTCTTGTTTGTTTTCGACCTTTGCTTCCGCTGTCGCACAACAATTGGTATCAAGAGCTCAGGTTCAATCCTTGGAGAGTTTCTTGAAGATAACAATGGCAGGAGATTCAACAATAAGAATTGAGAAGTTTACCGGGAAAAATAGTTTCGGGCTATGGCAAATTAAGATGAAGGCTCTGTTAAAACAACAGCAGATATGGCGTCCGTTGGCTCCAAAGAGTACTACTTCGGAGTCAGGAGACGGACCGACTGACTCGCAGTTAGAAGTTATGGAAGAGAAGGCACACTCTACCATATTACTTAGTCTTGATGATCAAATCATCACGGAGGTTGCTGATCAGGAAACGGCGGCTGGATTGTGGCTGAAGCTGGAGTCATTGTATATGACTAAGTCGTTGACCAACAAATTATTACTGAAACAGCGGTTGTTTAGCCTCCGGATGCAGTCAGGTACTTCCTTACGGGAACATCTAGAAAAACTTAACTCTATTTTGCTTGATTTACGTAATTTAGATGTTAAAATTGATGATGAGGATGCTGCGTTGATTTTACTTGTATCTCTACCGTCTAGCTTTGAGAATTTTGTAGAGTCTTTTGTTGTTGGTAAGGATTCTATAACCTTAGAAGAAGTGAAGGCAGCACTTCATACTAGGGAACTCAGAATGAAAGCTACGAGTGATAATGGGGATAATGGTAGTGGGTTATTTGTTAAGTCCGGAAAGTCTAAAAAGAATAAGGGGTTTAACAAGGGGAACAATGCTGGGTCGGGTGCTGGAAACGGCAAGGATGGATCTAGTAAAACTACTACTAAAACATGTTATTACTGTAAAGAACCGGGTCACTTTAGGAATAATTGTCCGGTGAGGAAAAACAAGTCCCAGGCTGCTGTAGTTGAAGAGAAACCGAATGAGAGCTATAATTCAGAGGAAGATTTAGCATTAGTCAGTTCTGCTAGGTCTGATGATTTATCTGATAACTGGGTTCTAGATTCGGGGTGTTCGTTCCATATGTGTCCACGTCGAGATTGGTTTGATACATATGAACCTCGCAATGGGGGTATGGTTATAGTCGGTAACAATGCTCCATGTAAGGTCACAGGTATTGGTTCCATGAGGTTGAGGACTGTTGATGGGCGGAGGTTAACTTTGACTAATGTACGGCATGTTCCTGCTTTAGGAAAGAATCTGATTTCATTGGGTACCCTGGATGAATTGGGGTACAATGGTGTGTTTTCAGATGGGGAGTTGTGTATTTTCAGAGGTTCTGAGTTGGTACTTAAGGGTATCAAAAGGAACACCCTCTATGTTTTTGAGGGTGTTACACTGCCTAGTTCTGCGGTTTGCGCATCTGTATCTCACCAGGAGATGACTAAGATTTGGCACATGAGGCTTGGTCATATGGGGGAGAAGGGGATGCAGCTATTGTCCAAGAGGGGTCTTCTATCCGGGGTCAAGGTTGCCAACCTTGAATTTTGTGAGCATTGTGTGTTTGGTAAGAAACACAGGTCAAAGTTCAGCAAGGGTGCTCACATTACTGATGCAGTGCTCGATTACATCCATTCAGATTGCTGGGGTCCATCTAGAGTTGAAGGTATGGGAGGTTACCACTATTTTGTGTCATTTGTTGATGACAAGTCCCGATACACATGGCTTAGGTTGCTTAAGTCAAAGGATGAGGCCTTCAAAGTTTTCAAGCAATGGAAAGCTTTGGTGGAAAATCGACAAGGAAGGAAGATCAAGAAGCTACGAACGGACAATGGGCTAGAGTTTTGCAAAGACGAGTTTAATCAGTTCTGTGCAGATGAGGGTATAGGTCGGCATCATACTGTCAGGAAGACACCACAGCAGAACGGTGTAGCAGAACGGGTTAATCAGACACTGCTAGAGAGAGTTCGATGCATGCTCTCTAATGCAGGGCTTGGGAGGAGGTACTGGAGTGAAGCTGTGTTAACAGCTTGTTATGTCATTAATAGGGGTCCTCATTCTGGAATTGATTCCAAAATTCCGTTTGAGATCTGGAGTGGTAAGCTGCCTAATTTTTCGAATTTGAAGATTTTTGGTTGTGTTGCTTATTATCATGTTATTGAGGGTAAGCTGGATCCACGAGCCAAGAAGGGGTGTTTTGTTGGGTACGGGGATGGTGTGAAGGGGTTTAGAATTTTTTCACCTTCGGAGGGTCGGGTCATTCTTAGTAGGGATGTTACTTTCGATGAAAACACCATGTATTCAATTAAAAATGCAGAGATTTCAGATTTGAGAAGGGAAGGAGACAATTTATTACAGACAGATGGGGTACTTGAGGTACATCAGTCTACCATTGCTGATTTACCTCGGGTACAATATATTGATGATGATGCTGATGTTCCAGTGCCGGGTACTCCTGAACCTGAGATTACTCCTACTCATTCTAACTCTGGGGATGAGGTGGAGCAATCTAATCAGGGGTCATCTAGTCAACCTGACACCATTCTTGAGATGCCTAAACGAGTTATCAAGAAGCCTGTTAGATTGATTGAAGAGATGGAGGGAAGAAATTGCTGTGTTGATGCGATGACAGGTTATGCATTGAGTGTAGCTGATGATGTAGAGTCATTTGAACCTGCCACATATAAACAAGCAATTAGTTGTAGTGAGTCTGCGCAATGGCTTGCCGCAATGGGTGAAGAGATGCAGTCCCTTTACAAGAACAGAGTGTGGGAACTGGTAAAGGTACCGGAAGGGAGGAAGCTTGTGGGTTGTAAATGGATTTACAAGAAGAAAGAAGGGTTGTCGGAAACTGAGCAAATACGTTTTAAGGCTAGGCTAGTTGCTAAGGGGTTCAGTCAGGTAGAAGGGGTTGACTTTGTTGAGATATTCTCACCTGTGGTTCGACATACTTCTATCCGTGTGTTATTGTCAATTGTAGCACATTTTGATCTTGAGCTGGAGCAGTTGGATGTTAAAACGGCCTTCCTTCATGGCGATTTGGAGGAGGAGATTCTGATGAAGCAGCCCGAAGGATTCGAAGCTCCTGGAAAGGAACACTATGCCTGCAGATTGCTAAAGTCATTGTATGGACTTAAGCAATCCCCCCGACAGTGGTACAAAAGATTAAAGGAGATGCTTAACTCGGAGTTTGACATGAAAGACTTGGGTGCAGCTAGGAAGATTTTGGGTATGGAGATCTACAGGGATCGGGCTAGAGGTAAGCTTTTCTTGACTCAGAAAAGCTACATTGAAAAGATTCTGTCTCGTTTTGGGATGGAAAAATCGAAGCCTATAAGTACGCCAACTACTGTTAGTTGTAAGTTGTCTTTGTCTATGTCACCTCAATCAGAGGAGGAGTTGTCTTATATGTCTAGAGTTCCATATGCAAACGCGGTTGGTTGTTTGATGTATGCTATGGTCTGTACTAGGCCGGATATTGCGCATGCTGTTAGTGTTGTAAGCAGGTTTATGGCTCGACCTGGGAGGGAACACTGGCAAGGGGTGAAAAGGATTTTTCGCTACCTGAGAGGGACAGCTGATATTGGTCTTGTGTACGGGAATGGTAAGGAATGCTTGGTCACTGGGTACAGTGATTCTGATTATGCAGCTGATGTGGATACCAGGAGGTCTGTGACTGGTTATGTGTTCACTTTGGGTGGTTCTGTGGTTAGTTGGAAGTCTACATTGCAGTCATCAGTTACGTTGTCAACTACTGAAGCTGAGTATATGGCTCTAACTTCTGCAGCTAAGGAGTCTATTTGGCTCAAAGGCCTAGTAGGTGAACTGGGTATTGCACAGGATTTTGCTACAGTGTATTGTGATAGTCTAAGTGCGATTTGCTTAGCTAAAGATCAAGTACACCATGATCGGACGAAGCACATTGATGTCAGGTATCATTTCTTACGTACTGACAAGAGGATTAAGGTGAAGAAGATTGGGACTGCTGACAACCCGGCTGATTTCTTCACTAAGCCTGTTCCGTTTAGCAAGTTTAAACATTGCTTAGACTTGCTAAATATTGATTACTACGTGATGTAGTAGGCCCTGAGGGGCGAAGTTGGGGAGCTCCTGGTGTAGGTGTGTTGGCATTAAGGTGGAGCTTGCCCGGGGCTTGTGATGCAGGTGGAGCATTATGAGTTGTTATACTTGGAGACGAGTATGTGATGGGTCTTGGTTGAAGACTTATCGGGATGTATGGCTTATGCATGAGTCCTGCATCGGGTTTGGCTTGAGATGTTTTTTCACTATGTCTTGATGGGGTCGTTTGCTGACTACGAGTTCTCGTCAAGGTGGAGATTGTTGATAAGTATATTAGGTGACTCGTACTTCGTAGCTTTGTCCGCCCGATCGGGCGGACATTGCCCGGTCTGACCGGGCGGAAGAAGAAGAGGTGCCTGGCAAATTCGTTGAAGAAGCTGCTCTCGCGCCCGACCGGGCGAGCCTTCGCCCGACCGGGCGAGCCTTCGCCCGATCGGGCAGACCTTGCCCGGTTTGACCGGGCGGTGGGGGTTGGATACGTTGAAGCATTCGTATGGAGTTTTCTTCTCGCGCCCGATCGGGCAGACCTTGCCCGGTCTGACCGGGCGGTGAAGGAAAAATACGGAACGCGGATTTTGCGGTTTTAGGTTATCTTATTTTATTATCTTTTTGCCCAAGTATCTTTTAATTAGGGATTAATATAAAACCTCCCTAATATCAGTATTAGGGTCAAGAGAGACAGAGTGAGAGCCGTTCTTGAGAAATACAAGAATCATCTTTGTAATCTTTGCAGTTTATAGTGAAATCATTCGATCTCGGTGCCCGTGGACGTAGCTATCACATCGATAGTGAACCACGTAAATTCTTGGTGTTGTTCTTATTGTTTGCATTGAATTTCTTTATTGTTTTCTTGTTTGTTTTCGACCTTTGCTTCCGCTGTCGCACAACAATTTTCTTATGAAGTAGTACAAGAAAGTAATGATTATGAATGTTAACATAGTTTCTAAAATTTATTTATGATAATATAAATTGCTTTCATGAAATGAATTGCTATATCTTGTAGACATAACATTAATGAAATAATTTTAAGAAAGTTTATTTTAGATAACCGATATGTTATCTATTGTTAAATGAACAAAATAGTGAAATATAAATATTTGTTCATAATTACAACCAATTATATATATACTCATTCCCAGAAGAGAATGTGAGATTACTAATTAGAAATGATAACAACCAAGCATGGTTGTATGATATTTATTAATTACAATTCAGTTGAAAGTCAGGAGCAATTCAAATGTGATCAAAGGTTATCTAATTGATAATGATAGATTATTTTATGATTTTAAGAAATTGACTATGAGAGTCCGTATATGTGATTCATATAGCAAATTAACTTGATTAATCTATTTGTTATACATGCTTATAAGCAATTGTAATGATTCAATCATTGATACAATTGACGAACATGAGGAACATGTAAGAGTTTCAATTATTTGAATTATTAAATCTAAGCATGCATATTTATGTATAAACCTTATTATAATAAATTTTATAATTTGTATATATGAATACTTTGCTTGATACATGATATTGTCAAGATACTAAAAGACCTAAATGGTGCAAGGCATTTTAAAAGGTTGTTGAATTTTCGCTCCTAATATGTAAGGTTTAGGGGGAGATTACCTTATTTTAAGTAATCCTTGCACATGACCAATATTGTGTTATATTAATGGTTTATTTACCATGACACCATCCTAAAGATGGATATGAACAATTATCATTGTTTATATTAATAAGGCATAGTTAAGAATAGTTATATCAATCAAGTAATGATTGGTTTATGATGTGAAGATTATATATATGATGCTCCTGAATAGTAAAATATGTTTGATCAATAAATTTGATATGTATCAAGGTTGTTCATTGATATTCTAGAACCATCGAATAAAGTATAATTAGTTGATTGTATATGTCTTGTTGAAAAACCCATGTTGACATTCTTATATCACATCATATACATGGTCATGCATGAACATTTGTATAAACTGATCACATTGTTAGAATAATGAGAGATTAGATTTGGGAAAATTATTGGATAATTAGGCCATCGGGGTTTAATATACCTGATATGAAATGTTGAAGTTTTATTTGAAGTGAAGAAATAATGTGCCGACTTTGTATATCTCATGTCACCTGTATAATATAAATTGAAAGACAAGACGTAACAATTTAATTGAACAATATATGTAGCATGTGTTTTTCATAGTTGGATTTGAAAAATAAAATTAAGAGATAAATATTGGATTTGAACGAGGTATATGCAAACAAGTAATAACTAGACCAGAAGTTCATCACAATATCCTATATGTAGTCAAGCGTTAAGTGTTTTGAAGCTTGACAAAATAACTTAGCTTGTATGTGTAAAAAATTAAAAGAAACTAAAGACCACCATATGTTGGTATTATATACAGGTGTTTTATTATTTAATCTCTTGATCAGGGTTATCGCATGTCAGTACATAAGAAATAAAATAACAAAAAGAAATAACTGCACAATTTATGGCTTCCCCATTAATTATATTGAAATGATCTCCTGAAGAACAAATGTACTTGAAAGTTACATTATTCTCCGGAAGAGATAAAATTTGTTGTCTATGGTTCTCCTAAAGGATTAAATTTGTTGCATATGAAATTATATTATAAGTGGGTCACAAATATTTAATGCCCCTATATATGATATATTTTACCAACTTAGGGGGGAGAAAAACTAGAATGAGTTGGCAAAATTTGGAATTATTACTTGATCCCCATAATTGGTAATTTGAAAAGATTATTACATGGCAACTTTTATTTATACGTTATCAAGATATGTTGTACATAACTCTATGATTTGATTTGTATAAATCTTGCCAACGTTTACTTGAATATTTACACCTGAAGTGTAGATTATATGATCGGTTCCAATATTAATTTAGATATGATACATGGCAAGATAGTGCAGTTGATAATTTTGAAGAGCATAAGACATTGATGAAATAATATTGTATGGGATACTCTACAAGTGAAATAGATATATGGATTACATGATATGCATGGCTTAAATTATGAGCAAAGTATATGGAAGAAGCATTCCGATGTAATCACTTATAAACTTGTGAATAGTACATAAAAGAATTTTTGTGATACCGGTATACGATGGAACCGATATACTTTTGCATATGCACTTACTAATGGACTTGTGAAGGGGCGATCTGAATTATACGTCCATTTTTATGTCGACATAATTATGATTATGAGAATGAGCTCATGGACCTGAAGTCCAACAATATATGGATTCTAAAATCCACATTGTATAATGTTTTGCATTTTTTTTAGTCTTACATTCATATGCATGTTTAAGAAGGATATATACATCATTTGTCATATATTCATACATATCATTATATAATTTTGCTTTATTTATATAGCTTTACATTTCATATTGCATTAACACATTATTTATTACTGTTTTCTAATTATGAATTTTGACATAAATGAATATGCACGCCATTTATAGTATGAATAATTTGTAAGCTTTATGAAAGTTTATAAAAAGAAGATTCAAAATCCATTGGGATAATGATGTTCTTATAGTATTTTATGAACCATGCATATGCTATTAAGAAGAGTTCTTGAAGAAATTATACATATATTTATATGTCTATCTTTCAAATTTTACTTTGGAATATTGATGAGATTTTGTAAAGAATAAAACTTTTAAAGATTATTTTTGACTAAGTAGATAACATCTCAGCCTGAAGTTTGAGCATAGCTAAGTTGGCGTGAAAAGTCTTATTATTTCTGAATTTGCAAGTCCAATTTAATATTCAATATAAAATGTGTACAATTGTACATAAGTGCAATGACATACTTATTTGTATAATTACATATTGGTCCCGAAGAACCAAAGGTGATGCAATGAGATCGATGCTTTACATTATCGATTCCAATTTGACGATGATATGAATGATATAGATATGATTTAAGAGGATAGTGTATCATCAAACATTCATAAATATCATATTGATAAACTTTTAACTACTAATGACGACCTCACCGTAAGCTATGTTTATATGAGAAAATGTGTTTTATCTAAAATGAAGTTATTATCAAGATATGTGTATTCGACATTTCAAGAAAAAGATTGGCTCTTACATCATTACATTATTCTACGTGTATTATTCTCATAAGTTAGATGCAATGAAGACAATTGAACAATTCAAGTGAAGATTTGAAATTCAAGTTAAATTTTGGAATATCAACTGTCCGTGAAGATTTTGCTGCTACACAGAAGAAGTTGTGTCAATATTTTACTTATTGCATTGAAGATATGAAGTGATGTAAAATTCAGGAGGAGAAAAAGGGGAGAAAATACGCGCTACACTCTTTTTCCCTTAACTATGGTTTTGTCCCACTGGGTTTTCCTAGTAAGGTTTTTAACGAGGTAGCATCTCAAGCGTATTATGAAGAATGATGTACTCTTTTTCCTTCACTAAGTTTTTATCCCACAGGGTTTTTCCTAATAAGGTTTTAACGAGGCACAATCTTCAATAATGGACATCCAAGGGAGAGTGTTATGAAATATAATAATGTATGTCCATTATATAAACCATTGTAACCTCCTAGGCATTATTACTTTCCTAAGTAACCTCTTGTAACTCCTTTTAACTTTATTGTTTCCCTTTGTAACTCTTCATTATTATGACTCTTCATTACTTTTGGAGAGTTACTATTTCCTCAAGTGTATATATATAGGCATTGTCTAATGAAGAAATAAACTAAGATTAACATCTACATCTTCCACTTGTATTCTACTATTCTTTCTCTCTTGCTATTTTATAGCATTATTTTAAAAAAAATTGCGAATAATTGTGTTTTTAAAAAAATGTGAATTAGTAAATTTGGAAATTGAGAAGGGCATTTTGGAAAAAGTCAAATTTATTAACCAATAATGGTTATCGTAACATCAATTAAAATTAGTTTCCATAATTTCGACCGTGTCTCGTATTTTGAATGTCAAACGATCTAATAATGCGGGCTTTCACATTCCACTTCGAGAATATGGATGTAAAATATATAAAAGGAGCATATGGTGTAGACATCTTGTACCTAAACCTCAAAAATATAATGGTTGAGTTTTAAGTATAAAAGGATTGAAGATATAGAGTTACTTTTGTATATGTGGACTATGAATTTTTTCCCTGTTTTTTTTAAGATGGAAATAGAGTATACAGTTATACTACAAAGAAAAAATTGTAAAATGTTTGATGGATGTGGACTACGTGGAATTGTGGACGAATAAGTTTTTTTTTTTTTAGTTGTGGGGAGTTTTAATTTTTTTTTTATATAACTAAAAAATAAAATAACTTTTAATTTTTAATTTTTATAAAACCTAGTGAAAATATGATATGAAATGTTTTTTTTTTTTGAAAAAAAAACAACTCAGTGTGAGCAGTTAAGATTTTTTTAAAAAAAAAAATAAATATGTGAATTTCTTTAACAAAAAAAAAAGTAAATTAGTAAATTGAAAAGAGTATTTTGGAAAAACACAAATTTATCACCCAAGATGCCCTTTCTCTTTATATATTACAATAGATATTTGTCGCAAATTAAGATAATTTTGACATTTTATCGTAAATATAATATCTATTAGTCTTTTTATCAAAAAAAAAAAAGAAAAAAGAAAAAGAAGTCTATTTCTATTTATAGATAATACTTTTTTACAATCATACCCTATTTTTTATTATTTGATATTTTATTTCTTTTTCTTTTTTGTACTTTTGACATTAATTCTCAACACTTTCTCTCTCCATCTATTCAATAATTCTCAACCACTTTTTCTCTCTCTCTATCTCTCTCTAACCCTACATGCGTATTTGTACTTTCAATCAACTTCCTTAATTTCCATGAAAAATGGAAAATAGGCTTCTAATTATGAAACAGGGGGAGTTTATTTAATGCATCATTTGATTTATTCGGCCTAAAAAAAATTAATGCACCGCATAAAATTACACCGATGCGCCAAATCTGCAAAGCAATGAGCCTGAGCAACCATAGACCTGGAAACCTTCTTAACATGACGCACAACAAAAGACCCAATAAATTCTAGAAGCTCCTGTTGAATCCAAAGGACAGAAATATCCTTGGGATGCTGAAACTGAAGCAGATCCACAATCGAAATACAATCAGTATGAATCTGTAAAGAGGAATACCCACCCTGCCTAGCATGGCATAAGACAAATAGACAATCCATCAGTCAGACTGGAACGTAGAATTAAAGCTATAGGCCTGCGCCCCACCCTCTAGCTGAACACCAGAAGACAGATCCAAGAAAACCCATCCTGTACCCACACTACGACTACCGAAACTCTACGCTCCATCAAAAAGTAAGGCTGACGTTACAAGCAAACAGCCGAAGCATCCCCTCGAAGAATTGCATAAGACATAGTACAAGAAAATCCGGAGGAGAGGAGACAAAGGACAACTAACCTCATATCTGAAGAACCTAGCCTCAGAACATCGTTCCACCCAACTAGAAGCTAGACCGATAATACATTGAGGAGAATAAACCGCAAAAACAAAATCTTAGAGAATTTTGAGTAAGAACAAACTAAAGAAATGATCTAGTGAGGGGTGTCCATTATTCAGATAAAACCAAAATCCAATCCAATCCAAACGAATTATTAATTCGGATTGGATTTGAACTTTAAATTAGATTTGACCGAATTGAAATTTTTTGACAATAAAGGATTTACGGATCGGATTGGTTTAACCTTGTTTGGATCCAAAAAAACAAAATAACCGAAAATATGAAATCATGTTTTTACAAATAAGGGATTGTTAGTATTTATTATGATAAACTATATTCACAATTACATTAATATAAAACATATAAAATTATGTTTTTAATACTTGTATTAATCATATACAACTATCCTTCCAAAAATAAATTTTTTATTATTATATATTTATTTTTATAATTGGACCAGGATTAAAAAAATTTGCAACGTATTCTAATTTGGATTTTTGGATCCAAATAAACGAATTTTAATTCGGATTTGTTCAGATTGGATTTGGTAAGGAATTCAGATCGGATTGGATAGTGAAAATCGAATTTTATTTAGGATTGGATTGGATTTGGCCCAAATCCAAATTAAAAACCGAATGGACGCCCCTAGATCTAGTAACAACCAATCCTTATCATGAAGAAACCTAAAAAGAACCTCAGGAAACCAATCATCAAAAGACTGATCCTAGGACACGTCTAAAGATGACCTACAAGGCCGGTCTTTCCATAAACTCCAAGTAAAAGGACAATCTTTAAATAAATGAGAAAAAATCCACATCTGGAATCCATAGGCAAACCCTTCCTAGCAAGCAATAATGCAGAAGGCAAAGCATTATGAATAATCTTCCAAGCAAACTTTTTCCACTTTAGAAGTAAAGGCGAAGCCTAGAAATTCCTCCACCAACATGAATCAAGAAGCAAAGGAGACCATTGACCACCATTCTCATAACCCAAGGAGCACACATACACAATTTTTGTGGAAAACATCCCATCCCTTGTAAATTTCCAGTAAACAATATCATCCATTTGTCCCACTAGCCGTTCAAGACCTAGAACGCCTAGGATAAGATAGTTTAATTTCAGACAAATCAGTTGAACAACATTTTTTAAAATTGAGTTCACGGCACGACCCAACTCCTCAGTCGTCATTGTGCCATGCCACGGATGGACTCGTGTCGGGGCGTGCCATGTTCGTGCCGCCTGCGGGCCAACACCGTCCATGCCCATCTCTAGTCAAACGGTGCTAACTAAAATAAAAACAGAAGAAGTATAAATATCATTCATACATTCTTTAATACCTCTAGTCAAACGGTACTAACTAAAATAAAAACGGAGGAAGTATAAATATCATTCATACATTCTATTATATAAGGTTGATATTACATCATCACTTCAAGCTCATCAATTGATCAACATCTTGTGCACTATTAATTAGGAGGTAGAAGACCTTCAAATACATCATTATACACTAATAGTAAACTATTATCATTATAATTATTAATTATTGCTAGAACTCTCAATAACACCAAAGTACATCATATTGCTAGTACAATCTATAATACTATTATTAATAGTATTATAAATTGTACTAGCTTTGCCATATATGGTCAACATATGCCGTGGCCTTGGCCAACACCTCCGTCACGACCACCACCATCACCACCAATGCCCACTCCTTCATGAGGGTTAAAATAGGGATCCGCCATGACAGGTGGCGGGACTATCGCGACACCGGGCCTAACAGCGATAGGCCTAAACAACCTCATTCTTAGGGCTTGGATAAAATCATCCGTACCCTCCACCTCGCGGTACCTATTCAAGTAAGTCAAGAGGGGCTCGGCGTAGTGGCCAAGTTTTAGCCTAGACATGGCTGCTACTAAGTCATTAGCCGAGATCACCTTACGTTGTTCCACCTTACGTATCTCGTTGGCCTCCTTCGATACGTAGTTGATAAACTTGGAGATACACTCTTGAATTGTTTCTTTGGCTTCATCGGTTATTTGGCCATTTGAAGGGAGGACTTGTCGCATCACACGAATCACGTTCGCGATAGGTATGTATTCTTGTTCACGATGGTTGTTTGTTGATGATGGATGAAGCGGGGGACGACCGGCTCTCCTCCTAGGAGGAGGAGGAGGAGGGTTGTTTGTTGTAGATGGTGATGGTATGTTACTTCCAATGGTGCTTGATGATGCTGAAAACATAAATTTAAAGAGATCATAAAATTAATTAAACATGCATAGATCCATATCCATGTATATACACTATAATTACGAGTAACAAGTGCAGTTACTAATTAATGAGATCTTGGTCTATTGGTAAATATTAAAATGTCATATACAATCAATAAGTTATAGATTTAAAACCCCCATTTGAGATATGTAATTTTTTGTAAAGAAGTTATCCCGTTCAATTACATATAACAAAAAGTGTCAAAAACAATCTTAATTAATTAAATATTATAAAGTATATGCCACATGCATCTCATTTCATATTAATAACGTTAATTTGGATTTATTCTGTTTGTTACATCCCTCTTTTAATGTAACGCTATATTTGGACTTGAGAGACATGCAATATGTTGCTTGTTTGAGAGACATGCAATACGTTGCTTAATCTACAGATATTCAATGTTGGACACAAAATGAAGCAAAAGAAAGGAAATCTAGAGAAATAGAATTGAACGAGGTATTGTATATAATTGTTTTTAACACAAAAAAAAATTAAGTGCAATAACTTTTATGCTTGATTTTGAAATTTTAATCCTTAACCTTTATTATGTCCCGATAATAAATTATGCTAAAATTATTTTTACATGCATTACAGAAAATTAAAAGATACATGTAGCTAAAATTTTATGTTTGATTTACCGGATTGTTTAAAGTGGAATTGTGAATTGGGTGTCTTGATTGTTTAAGGATGAATTATTTTAAAATTTGTTGAGTAAAAGACTACTCCCTTCGTTTTTTAATACTTGCTACCCTTTCCTATTCCGCCCATTTTTAAATACTTGCTCCATTTTCTTATTTGGAAAGTTTTAACAATATTTAATTAGTTTTTTTTTACCTAGTGGACCTACCATAAAACATATTTTATTAATTTTATATTCTCTCTCCTCCGATCATCTCCACTACTTTTGCTTTTTACATTTTTTTTTATTTTTCCACCTACCCTACTACCTCCATATTTTATTACTTTCTCCAATTTCTCCTAAAACTCCATGCAAGGAGAAAATGAGCAAGTATTTGAAAATGGAGGGAGTACTTCGTATCAAAAGAGACCGGTACAAGTGTAAAACGACTTTTTTCATAAGCAAAATCAAACACTTATACTCTAATAGAGTTTTTGTATGAAATGTTATAGAGATACTCTAAATAATTTCAATCAAATCTTTTAAAGTTGAGTCACACTAGGTGTGCTTGTCACGATCTGAGTGTTCAGATTTTGGCATCGCGCACGTGCATCGGTGTAGATGTATAGGATTGGGTGCTTCTAATAAATCATGAAACATCATTTTGATACGTAAAAATTGTTCGTGATCTGAGTGTTCAGATTTTGGCATCGCGCACGTGCATCGGTGTAGATGTATATGATTGGGTGCTTCTAATAAATCATGAAACATCATTTTGATACGTAAAAATTGTTCGTGATGATCAAATTCAAAGCAAGGAAAATAAACAACAAAAAGCATGCATATATTCACATATATATTTATTTAATAACATTAAACTTTGTTACTAGTTGCAAGTTTTGAAACTTTGGACTTATTTTTCATGCATGATGTGAGGTTACACTTGCTCTTGTTGATTGAGTTTCCTTCTTCCATATTTCTTTTCTTCTCCATTGTTTTTTTTTTTTTTTTTTTTTGGTGTGAATGAAATAATTGTAAGAGGGGGAGGGGGTATTTATGGAGTATGTTTGTGTTAATGAAACGAAATTTGGCAGCTACCACTATTTGGCCGTTTCTTAAAAAGGGGAATATTCTTGTAATCTAAGCTCATTTTTTACATATGAACATAAATAACATCATATACTAGTATCAAAAGAAACATGTCTTAAGAAAGGGGAAATTTAAAGGGTTGATAATACATCATGTGACTCATGTCTCATGTATTAAGAAACAATATAATTAAATATAATGTGTTTATTAAAAGGATGTCATATTATTATTTTTTCATTTCAAATAATACTATGTATACGTATAAAGTAAATACTCCGTATTACTATATACGGATGGATGGGAGTATCATTGAATCAATTGTTTAAGCTAACATATTTCGATCTGTCCAAAGAAAAGAAAAAAAAAACTAATATATTTCGAAAGTTTGGAAATTGGACTATTTTTCTATAAATGCTATGATTTCTTTCTGTTTATATATTAAAGTAATCAGAACTTTAACAATTAAAAATTTAAAATCAAATTTATATTTATATTATTCTAGTATTATAATTTATTTTTTTTCCTTTCTAGTATTGTTTGTATGATTAATAAGGATTAGTTCACTAGTGTATAGATAAATGCTCAACAGTGATCCCATATGAGGATAAATAGGGTTATTAAGGTTATATTTCCCGTCTTATTTTTACGGATTTTAAAATTGTCAAGTTCAATAATGTCATCAACTAATAAGAGTTATTATCAAGTTCAATTGGGTTACCAAGTTTGAGTGTCTGACTCACAAATACAACAAGCTAAGTTTTAATAAATAAAACTCAAGGTCAATAAGTTTTGGGCATGTAAAAAATTTTAAATAGGGAGAATTCAGATAATTATTTACATCGCTGTATATAAAAGAGGTAATTAACATGCCACTATTGTAAATAAATAAATGAAGTATGTAAAAGTTAAAACGTCGTCTGAGTATTTAGAAAAGAATGGAAGTTTATTTTATTTATGTAACAACAATGACGTTATATTGTATTCTTTCTCAAAATATTGTGAAGATAATAAACTATAAAAATGTATGAATCGAAAAGTTTATTCTAATATATTTCAATTTTAAAAGTTTGATTTTTATGATGATTATGTTTTGCTAAATACAGTAATGAGAATTCTTGTAATTTAATCTTAACATACATTTTCATTACATGTATTTTGTCAGTTACTAATAAGGTATAGAATATTCTGGTTGTTATGAATTCGTTATCAATTCATTGAAACCATTTTTGTACTCTTTATAAACCTTCGTTCCATATCATAATTTGACCAACTAGTAAGGAAAACTAGAAAGTCAACAAAAATTTAAGACAATAGCTAAAAGAAGTAGTGTTGTTTGCGTGATCAGTATGACCTAGCTAGGATAAATTTAACGCGTGCAATATAATAGTAAAATAAATACAATGCTTGCCCACGTGAGGAAATAGAATTTTATCACGCTTTATTTTCCCGCTCTAAGAAACTATTGTGCATTAATTATTTAAGTATATGTTGATTAAGGTATAAAACCCTAGCCACCACCCTATTTCCTCGATCTCCCCCTTTTTTCACTCTAGCTTAGGGTTCATAATTTTTGTAAGTATATGTTGAGTAAGAAGATATAAAACCCTAGTCAATGGTACCCTATCCTTTAGATTTCTCTCCCATATTTAACTCTAGGGTTCATCAAAACTATTTAAGTATATGTTAATTAAGAAATAATATATCCTAGCCAGCCCACCAACCTATCTCCTTGACCCTCTCCATATTTTTCACTCAAGGTTCATAAAAATTAGTGTTTCATAGGCCATGCAAAATAGTCAAATTTCTTCAAACATTCGGTTATTTATGACTTTTTTCTTTTATATATTTCTATATTTGCTGTTAGTTTCAATAATACATTCTTTAATTGTAGTGTCTTTAATTGTTCAAGTTCAAGTTTTTTAGTGGTATAAATAGATAAAGGTTTATGCAAGGTTAAAAAAGAGGTTAATTCTTCCATTATTACAATCAAGTGATCTAGACAAGAAACTTCTTCACGACTACATTAAATCAATAGACCTCTCTCATAGGAAGGCTATAAATCACAACTATAGATATGAAGAGTGTATGAAACAACCGTTGTAGTTTTGTTGTGTTTTTAATTTCTTATTAACTTGAAATCTCAATACTAGTCTAACTTATTTACTTAAACATCGTGTCATCGTATTGACCCACTTTTTGTAAGCACGTGATAAACCTCTGACAATTGATTCTAACTTTTATTTTTCGTATGTGTCCGTTTTATGTTATGTTGTTCTACGTCAGCTTTTGCTAGCTCTGCTAAACACAATTTTTTTTTTCTCCCACATGAATCATGAACGACATTATAGTTGTAAAATGGGTTTCTTTTATAAAGTGTGTATTACTACTTAAAACGATTATATATCATTGCATTATCTGGCAAGTGCCAACTAACACTATTTGGTCCATTCAAAAGGGGTACGGGTGGGTTTTTCTTGTGATTTATGGTCATTTTATGCATGACCCTATCCAAAACCATGCACTAGAAATAGGAAAACAAGAAAAACATGTAGTACGTGTTATAGTTTCAAATCTGTTAGTTGAGACGAACACTACAAGAGGGGGTGAATTGTAGTGAGTTTCTAATGCCTGCTTTTGCGGAATATATATAACAGAAATGTAAAAGAAACTTGCACATTGCATCAGTATTTTACGAGAAAACCTTCCAAGGCCTAACTGAAAGTAAAACTCGACCCTTCTAAGGGAGTTCAAACATCAAAACACTTCACTATAATAGGGAAACCTCTCCTGTTACAACATATTATAATCAGACCTAAACTCACAAGTTCCAGTCTGAACTTGCTACCCAGTAGAACCCTATTCTTCCAAACCTAAGTCCCTAACTAGGTTCATTCGTACTCCTTGAGTGCTTTCTCACTCAACCTATATATAGAAGCCTACAAAACTGTATGCAATAAACAATTCACTCACCCAAACCAAAACAATACAAACACTTGAATTCTAGTATGTGATAGGAAAGCTACACATGGAATTTGAAACTAATATGACAAAGCTAGACTTGGCAAACTTACAAAATTGAGCTCTCTTAAGATTCTTCACGCATAAAAACTCACAAGTTGTGTAAAGAACGAAATCTACGTTATATACAACAAATACTAGTATGTAAAGTAGGGTTTTCCAAATGATAGAAATTCTAAAACTACCATAATTCATAAAACACAGTTTTGTGTAAATCTTTTGTAAAGAAAATCTTTTTAGAAAACTTATTAAAGATAAATTGATGAAAATAATAATATCTTTTTATAACCGGATTTTATAAGATAAAATCTTTAGAAAATCTTTTCATAAATTAAAACTTATCTTTTATAAAGTTTCCTTGTACAAACTTGCCAAGCTTCGCCACGCTTTTAATAAATTCCATGCATAAACTAACCTAACATATTTACAGCAGTCCTTAAATATATAAACTTAACATAACCTAGATTTTTTTTTCAATTGTTGTAGCTTAGGATACTTAGGCTTCATGTAGTCCAGGATCCTGCTGACTTCACTTCTTCAGCACCTTGCTGAAGTTCTTGTGGAACTTGCTGTCTTCTCTTTCCTATCAGGGAACTCAGTTAGTTCCACTAAGGAACTCTTCTTCTATTTCTTTAAATTTTCTTGGAGTCTCCTTGAGTCTTCGTAGGCAGGTTACTCTTCCAATTCCAAAGTCTACTTCACTTGTTCTACTTATTACAACACTTAGAGAAATCTTGATTAGTTAAAGTTTGCTCTTTGTCTTTATTATCATCAAAACTCTTAAGCTTTAACAATTTCCCTCTTTTTTATGATAACAAACTTAGCAAACTTCTAAGAAAACTTAAATCACATATAATGACGTATGTTTGTATTTTTAAGTTTTAACGAGGAAATAAACGCACAACGAAAGCAAAAACTGAAAAACAAAAATAACTAAAACAAAACAAAACTAACTATACTACTTTATACATAGCAGCATCAGAGAAATTTCTGATACTTTCTCAACTGGTACCCAGAACAACTTCAACCTTCAAGTTTTCTTCTTCTTTTCCCCATTTTGGCATTATCAAAAAGTCATGCATTATAAGTTATTCGAAGGATTCTTTTTACTAAGCTACTATCAGGTGTGACTCCTTTGGGTTTGCTTGGAACATAGCACACTACACTGAACAATATGTCAGGTCTACTAGATGTTAAGTAAAGTAGAGATCCAATCATACCTCGATACATAGTTTGATCTATGCAAGTTCAAGATGGGTCTTCATCAAGTTTAGTTGCAACACCCATAGGAGCCCTATTGGTTTTAGCATTATCGAGCTTGTACTTTTTTACCAGTTCCTTTATGAACTTTTGTTGATGGATCATGATCCCTTCTTCAATTTGCTTAATTTGCAAACCAAGAATGAAATTTAAATCACCCATCCTGCTCATTTCAAATTTTTCTCCCTAAGGTCAGCAAAATAGTTACACAAAGATTCGTTAGTTGCACCAAATAATATATCATCAACATAAATTTGTACAACTAAAATGTCAGTTCCTTTTTATTTTAAAAATATAGTTTTATCAATTTTGCCACGTTTAAAACTATTATCCAAAAGGAACTTGGAAAACCTTTCATACCATGCTCTATGAGCATGCTTCAGTCCATAAAGGGCTTTATCAAGCTTGTAAACATAGTTTGGGAATTCTGAATTCTCAAATCCAGGAGCTTGTAAACTTGTATTTGCCGATTATAAATAGTGCCAAAATAAATTGGAAAAATTGAAAATAATAATACAACTTTTGGTTGGTTCTTTTTTTAATAATACATCCTTTTGATTATACATCAATATTACAACCATTAGGGGGTGTTTATTTTTAATAGGCAAAAACTAATTGGTAACCTGTTTTTACAGGTATCGTGCCACGTGTCATTGTTTTATTGGTTTTCTCAATTTAATTTGATTTTTTTAAATTTGTAATAATTTTAATTTTAAAAAAATATTTAATAATAAAAAATACTTTTATTATTATTATTAGTATTAGAAAAAAAAAATCCACCACCCTTGCCACCACCATCCTGCCATCATTCTCTTTCCCTCTCCCGCTCACGCACCTTTCCTCTCCCCTATCCCAGAACCCGGACGATCGGCGTCCAAGCTCACCCACCGTCGCCGACCCACCCTTATTACCCCGACCTCCCCTTACTCATCGTGCCACCCATCCGACGAAACCCTAACCCGCAAAAACCGTAACAAACTTCCACCTTCGTTTCCGATTATACCCCTTCCCGACCACAACAGCCCCGAAACCACCCTCTCCTCTGTTTTTCGACCCCTTTAAACCCTATTCCCTCACCCAAACCACCTAAAATGCGTTTAACCCAAAAAACCTGAAATCCTAGGAAACGGGTTTTCGGATTAAATGTGAAACCCGTAAAAGGAGCTATATTGGTAGCGATGAAGTGGCAGTATCGGTGGCGTTAATTGTTGCGGCCTGGTGGACCGTGGTGGTACATGTGGGAGCAGCGAAGAAGCTGCTGGGATTGTTTGCTGGTTACATGGCGTGAGGTGGTGTTGATTGTGGCTGATGTGGTGGCAGTGAGGTAGATGCGGGGGTGGTTTATTCGGTGCGGTTAGGTTGGGCGGTGGGCAGGGGAAGAGTAGGGGATTATGAAGAAAAAAGGGAGGGGAAGTAGTGGTGGTGGTGGTTGGATATTTTTAATTACAATTCTTTATTAAAAATTAAAAATTTAATTAAACTTTAAACAATTTTAATAATTTTCTTTTTAAAAAAAATAAATAAATAAATAAACTAACTACATGACAATACGTGTCATGGTAACCTATTCAACAGGTTACAAGTTTTTTTTGCCTGTTTAAATTAAACACCCCCTAAAGACTACAATATTACTGTATAATCAAAAGGTTGTATTATTAAAAAAGAACGGGCCAAAAGTTGTATCATTATTTGCAATTTTTCCAAATAAATTGTAACACTTATATTTAAAAAAAAAAACAACAATAGGATTATATTAAATGTTTGTGGGATCACTTTTCCATTTAAAATTGAAATCCAAACTACTTGAAATTTTTTAAAACAAAATACGAAGTATAAAATGAAAATTTCATGTACTAGAATACGGTGCGGGTCCCACATCAAAGAGCCAATGAGACAACAAGAATGTTGTGTAATAGTCTAGTGGAAGTTTACGTTAAAGCTTAGATTGTGTCTAAAAGCCAGGAAACAAACCCATGATAGTTGTGAACTTGTGAGTTATGAAGATAATCTTAAACTGTTAGAGCAATGCCTGTACATGAGATAGAGTTTACATCTAACAAAATTCACTCAGCCACCTCCTATATGCATTATGCAACACTAATTCTGTATAATATCCACCATTCCCACTAAACAATTGTTGGTGTTCCGGGGCGGAACCGAGATGATGATCATGGGTCGTTGCCCACCAGTCTTGAATCCGAGTAATCCGTAAAACAAACTCTAAGACTCGGGAAGGGCCCCGAGATAGAGCCTCCGAAGCTTAAATCAGTTAACATGAGCATAAGAGAGTAAAAGAAATAGGAGAAGTAGAGAAAGTGAGAGAGCCAAACCTTCCAACTTAAGGAGGTAATTATAATACTTTCTGATGTTGTTAAATCTTACTTCCTCCGTTCTTTATTACTTGACCCGCTTTGACTTTTACACTATTCACCACCCCTCCTTTGACCGTCTTTTGTGAATAATATGTAAGGAAAAATATATTCATGTATGATCTTTTTGGATTCGTCTCAATAAGTACTATCATAATATATAACTTTTATAATTTTTACTTATAGAAAGTTTAAGTTATTGATCGTTAAAGTTTTGCATTGGCAAGCGTGATAAAAGAAACAGGTAAGTAAAAAAGAACGGAGGAAATAGGTTATAGGCTTAGGCTAGTGGGCTTTTAACTTGCATAGTTCGTTGGTATACTGAAGGCTTTTATATAAAGTAATGAGTTGGGCCATTATATATCCTGTACAGTTGGTCCAGGTGAAGAAGGCCTTCTAATTTAACGATGTCGCGGTTGTTTTATCAAGTGACGCTAGGTTGTTGTCGTCTTCATTACTAGGGCAATTTGCTTGTAGAGATGTTCAAAATAGCCAAGACTTTGTTCAAAATTAGCCAAATTCAAGGCCAGCCTAATTTAAACTTTATTTAATCATAAGGTTTGTCTGGACTGATCTTATCTCAAATTCATAGGTCAACTAATTTTGACTAGAACGATACATGCGAATTATCTTATTTAAGCTTGACCAATAATCAAGGCTTATACAATATAAACTTGATCTAAACTCAAAGTAATTTGGTCAAAAGTTTATCTAAACTCAATAGGAAAAATTCACATAATTAATCCCAACTATTGATAGTCTTCCCAAATCAATCCCAACTATGGATTATTATAGAATAATCCCAACTATGAAGAGTGTCTTCCAAAAATGATCCAGTATGACTTGTAACCGGTTAAGCAGGTAAAGTTTTTTTTTTTATATTTTTATTTTAAACATCACTCTCTCTCCTCCCCTTGCCCAGCTCCATAACCACCGGTCCACCACTCCTATTTTGCTCCCCTCCACCACCCAGCCACCTACGTATGTGCACCATTTTTTTGCTTGCCCTTAATGGCTCAATGTCTCCTTTGCTGCTCTCTCCTCTTAATGTCATTGTTGACCACTGTCGACCTCGGCTGCGATCACGACCTTCCCATTCGTTCCTTTCGGTGGGTGGTTTGAACAAATAACCACCATTTATCGCTTTCTTTGTTAGCCACAAAACACCGCACACCATATCTACACCACTGATCAGCGTATTGCCGTATTACTACTTTTACTCAACACGCACCGATCAAGTTCAGCTCCTCCGATCCTTCATATTTCCATTGCATTTTCATTCCCTTACTTCATCTTGCCCCTAATTTCTCTCCTCTTCATTAAAAAGTAATGATTTTTGTGTTTTTTCATTTAAAATCAATGGACAAACAACAATAATTTATATAATGAAAAATCATAAACGACAATGATAGTTTATATTAGTATAGATAGGTTGTACAGTAGTTGTATGTTGTTGTATTGGATTTTTTCTCATTGCTGTCATGTTCAATCAACAATGTAAGCTCTTCTCTTTCTGTCTTCTTCCCTGAACTCAATAATTTAAAAAGGACAGGGTCGATTTTTTTTTTTTTTTGTAAGATATATTATTGCAGATTGTTTTTTTTTAAAAAAAAAAAGTATAAGCCAATCACAATATGCCACCTCATACAAACAACCGGTTTAATAAGTTAAAACAGGTCACAAATCAATTCTAGAAGACACCTCCCATAGTTGGGATTAATATGAGAAGACATCCAATAGTTGGGATTAATGGTATGAATTTTTCCAACTCAATATCTAACCAAACTAAATTTAATTCGTACTCATACTATAGGGTTACAACCCATAATTAGCTCACAAACCATACCATGAGCATGTCAATTGTCAAACTAAATACGAATACAACCTGTACCAAAATTGAACAGAACTTAAAGCTACAAGTACAATTACCGTATTCACTAATCTAAGCTTAGTCTAGTGGTAAGATTGTTACCTTCCAACCTTGAAATTAGGGGTTCAATTTCCATTAGAGACACTTTGAGGGTAAGGATCCCTTACCCTTCCCCCTCGCTCTCAAAGTGTAATTTCCGTATTCACCTAAATTTGAAGTGACCCAAACTAAGCCAATTTTAAACAAATGAAAATTCTGAGCAAACGTTATCCGAAATAAAGATGACCCAACCCAATCCTACTGCGTCAGCAAAATCTTGGACACAATGGATAGACTGGATATTAAGGCCCATTACTCATGACCTATACTCATTTCACGGTTGTGTGGCTTTTAAGTTGGGTTCCATAACATATCAATCAATAGTATTATTAAAATTCAAGGTAAAGAGTATCATTCCGCTATGTGTCACTCTTTTTGCCACATGTCTTCTTTTTTTTAATTGACAAAGCGCCACATAAGCGATTACATGTCAATGTAATAATCGCAGCAATATTCCCAAGAGCTATTATTTGATTCATTTATTATTTATATAGTGAATAAGAACACTCCATAATTGTTTCTTCCTTGAATTTCGCTTGATAATTCAGTAGTCTTAATAAACTGCCCACAATTTATTTGTAACTTACATTGTCCAAAATTACATAATGGAAAAGCTGATTAATTTACCTCATACTAATAGAGTTTGTAACTAAAAAATCAAATGACATTATATCAACTTTTCACCTTCATATGTAGTATTATTATTCTTGTTTCTTTGTAGTTTTAACGTCAATGGCAATATGACATCACCAGTTCCAACCTCATTAAATTATTTGATTTTCCCCTCAATTAAATGTTTAGAAAGTTACAACTCTTTCATATAAATAATACATTGTATGTCAAATATGTCATTATAATCACCCCTCTATATTCCAAATTACAATAGAATATGTTAGCTTCTATTATTAAAGCTAAGAGAGATCATTAAAATTTATGAATCTAATTTGCTTAACTCAATTTTTATTACATCAAACATGTTTTAATGATCTAATATGTTTCTATTTTCATGAAAGTATAAATGATAAAAATATACATAGCCCTTAGGGCTACATATAAGCATTAAAAACAGTGTTGAAAATTGTATAAATTTAGAAAATCATGATAAAAACACACTTATTACATTGATCTACGCATGTTTTTGTCATGATTTCCTAATTTTATACAGTTTTTAATAGTGTTTTTAATGCTTATATATAGCCCTAAGGGCTATGTATAACATTACCCATAAATAAAATATACCATGACGTAAATCCAACTGTATTGGATCAATGACAACCAATGGTCTAAGTTTTAAAAGTTTGACGAAATAATGGCAATGAGGCAAAAGTTAGGGAGAGAAAAAGTATATACATTTGGATCTTATACTATGTATTTTAATGCATCATTTGTGTTATTTGACCGTTACTAAATAGATACTTCCTCCATAAATAATAATTTACACACTTGTATATCGTTTGGTTACCCTTAATTTCAATAGACACTCAAATTCTCCATTGCATTTCTTTGATCATGTTGTTTGGTTGACATCTATATATATATTAAAACCCAAGGCAAGAATTTTTAGGTTTTATAAATTCTCACATGACACCAGCACACATTATGTCATTATGTAGAGTAATTCGTAGAAATTGTATAGATGATTAATTTCTCTTGCATTAGTAACTCTCATATAAATTTATTTTCTACGTCAACCAAATGAGATCTTGACCATGTTTTTTTTTCCTTTTATTAAAAAAAATATGTTAAATGTATGTCATAATATCGAATTTTTCTTTATTGAGTACATAAATTTTACTAATATTTAATTACTTATATTTATGGTAAAAAAAAAAAAAAAAAAAAAAAAAAAAAAAAGATAATGCATTGATAAGTTTGCCAGGTTTGACTGTGTTGATTATTAAAGAAAGAAGAGAGTCGCACAAGCCTTCATTATTGCTGATCATCAATAGGCTACTTACACAATATATAGTAACATAGCATCCTAATAGGTGTAGGAAACCAGACTTCAATTCCTAAACACCTTCAACTTTTTAGTTCTAATAAGTTGAACAAATGAGAGGATTAATAAGAGCAAATCATAGAGTCAAGTCACTGCCTCACGGTAGCATGCATTCACTTTTTTTTTTTTTTTTTTTTTTGGAAAACGTAGCATGCATTCACTTAATTAGCAAGTACCAACTAGTATATATTACTAAAACATTGTAATGTAATGGTACACTTAGCTTAATTTCAAGCTAACCGCGGGAGGGACAACAAGCTAAGGGATTCATGAAAATCTCCAACCCGTTCAATAACTAGGCCTACTTTCTTGGCATGAGTGAGCTAAGGCATCGTAACGAAATTTGATGTCATTGTGCAAATTAATCAAATGAACCTATAGCTATGCCAAAAAACACAATAATTTTTGACATGTAGAGTAAGTACGCATATATGCATTACTCTAAGTTCGTCGTCTACGTACTCTCACTCCAATTTCTAATAGCTTGTAACACTGCTTGCCTTACTACTTGTGCATCCAAGCTATCTACTCCTTCATTCTGCGATGCGTACAATAATATAATTGTGTTAAAACAATGAAAACAAAAATTAAGGCAACATTACTAAGTACAAGTAAACATTCAAAATTAATATTTGCTGTGTTAAAACTATAGTTCAATAAAGTGATTGTTTCAACAAAAACAATTAAAATTAATAATTATCTATATAAAAATTAAAACGCTGATATGAATTATTAAATTTTATTATTCATACATTAGCTCACTAAAGTTAAATGGTCAAATGCTGACATATATCATGGAGATGATGATGACGACTTTATGATGACGACATCAAGATGATGAAGTAAGATGTATCATGTTTGTAACTTTTTTTTCAACTCTGTGTTAATTTTTAGTTAGTGTCTTTAATTGAACACAAAATTAAATTAAAGTTGTAACAACGTAGGGTACGAATGTGGATGTGGATGTGGATGTGGATGTGGATGTGAGTTAATTCCCTCAAAACCATTTACAACCAACTTAATTATATATACTTGGTACCATGTATGTACGTAGTTACATTATTTTAGATTTAAAGTAGGTATAGACGTATAGTTACTTTACATACTCATAATAGTATATAACATCTTTTAACATGTGTTTCAAAAAAGGGATCGATTATTAAAGACAGTACAATAAGCGACCATGAAACATATAGTAAGTAGTAACTAAATTAAAACAACATAAACACTAACTACAGTAGTTCGTTGAAGAGGAGTTAAGGTTTTAAATCTTCTTAAAAGTCACTCTATGCCAAGGCAATTCCGAATGCATTTTAAGTAACAAGTACTAGATTAATTTCTTTCCTTTCCACGTTTATACTTAATTGAATTTGTTTTTACTGACTAAAACCTATTCTAGAGTTTAAAACTTATTACAGTTGTATTGATCAACTTATTTTTACTACTATTATATTATTATTATTGTATTGTTTCATGAAGCTTCTAATTTTACCAATCAAAATATATTTTTATTGTGGAGACAATAGGAATATAGGATCTTAATCAAATATCGTGACTTTTTTAAAAGCACACCATAATAACATAAGTTACGTAATTTATTAAAATGGGTCGGGTTACTTTGGGTTTAGACGTAATCGGTTCGGGTTATTGTTAGTTTTGGGTTGTAATGCTTTGGCTTGATAACGGGTTGGGTTAGTAATGGTTCACACAAATTTGATTCATTTCAATTTTGGGTTAGAAAAAAAATATTAGATCGAGTAGGTTTTCAGTTTTCGAAAATTAGTTATTTAACAGTTTAGTTTCTTTTCGAATCGGTTCAAAACAGTTGGGCTATACGGTTTGGATTAGAAACTAGCAGCTCTAATTATACTTCAAAAGAGATTTCCTTAAAATCTTGCCATATGATGACTCATCTATCCCTAATTGCGAGATAGAGGTTAAAATATCAAAAGAATAATTTAGGATGCCCTAGTCAAGGAAGTATAAGTCAATGTATACTCCAAATTATGAGAAGAAATAATTTAAAGGAAATGCACAGATTTTAGATTTATTTTTCCTCATCACACAAACACCAAAACAAAATTATTTTTGCAATGGTTTGTGTAGAAAAATACATACCTCCTCACCAACAGCTTCGAGCTCAAAGCGATCTGTACATGAAGCTTTAGCATCCAGAACTTCGAGTCCGAGCTCTTCGAAGGCTTCAAGTATGGAGACCAACAAGCCAGGACAACTTCTTTCTGAGAACACATTCACTAGAAACCCTTTTTCTAGGGTTTGTACACTAACCTAAAAGTCGATCGAGAAATAACACGTAAATATATCTATCATTCATGATTATCAACATTTGTACACATCATAGTAACTAAGTTGATAGTGAAGATTGATCAAAATAACATATGATTATATTTTCTTACACATATAACACGATCAATGTACATACTATGGTCAATGATTGCTAAAAATTAATTTGGTTCTTAATTCATAGGTACTAATTATATAATGGTCGTATAACACTTAATAGCCTCCGTACATACACTATCTACTTCACTTTAGTTGTTTGAAAACTAGGTCAAAGGGATACATATATCTTCACCAAAAAAAAAGGCGATACATATATATGTAAAAATTACATTTGTGGATATTTACCAATCAATTTATTTTCATGTTTTAGAGACCATTTGGTGTGGTCAATTAAAGCTTGAAAGTCTATATATTGTGTACATCTCTTACTGTATTGTTCATCTTCATTTTCAATTTGAACAATGTTCTCACAATTGTATTTAACAACTGTCACAAAAACTGTTCTCATAGTTTTATTTAACAAACGTCACAAAATTATGCTAGAGGTTTAATTTGAAAATATAGTTTGATTTATTCATGTATTAAAAAAGTTAATACACCTTTTGAAAAAAAAAAAAAAAAAAAAACTATCAAACTTCTATACTCAAATAATAAGGGACAAATTATACACATTTAAGAAAATAGTAATAATAATGAAGATCACAAATTCATTAGATGAAAAAAAAGGAGATCAAAAGGTTATACAAATAAATAAAGTCATGCATCATGCCAAAATCAAAGTTTTTTGGAGTAAAATTTTCTTGATTAATAATGAATGATAAGTTTAAGTAGGAATATTATATTTAGTTATTTTGATAAGAGCGAGCTAAACCATCATTTTAATTTATTTATTCTAACAACGCAGTACAAAGAGTAAACCTTTTGTTTATTTGATAGACCTAATTAAAAGTTTCAAGTAAAATGTCACCAAATTATGACTAAGAAATCAGGCCACAAAATAGAAAATACATACAACAGCAATAATTAGACAAAAAATCGTTACATTAATATCTATACATGTTTTTGGCTTTATTAAGAACTTTGGGTTCAATTTCAATTCCAAATTTTTTGGCGCTTTCCACAAACTGATTAGCTCAAAACACTTGATGAAAAAAAATAAATAAAAATAAATGTCAAAAAATTAAAGGATTTGTGTTTTAATTATTTGTTGTTTATAAATTATCTTTTGTCCACTTAAATAAAAAATAAGACAGCTAAAATATTTTGTAAATGTAGAGTATTTAATCTTGTAATTATAATTTTACTGAATTACACAAACTCAAGAATACCTGAATTAATTAGGAATTCCTTTAAATTAAAAATAAAAATAAATAAAATGTATACCTTAGGAAATGGACTAGTGCTACTACTACCACAACCACTAATGTCTTGATTAAGCCTTTCAATCTTTTCCTTCAACTCTTGAATGTGTTTGGATGCATCTACTAATATAGAAGCCGTGTTCGCCTGCATACAATAACCCGAAACAAAACAATAAATATAGATCGAAAATCTTAAATAATAGTAATAGGAATAAAAAAGAATAACAATGAACATAGTACACATACGGCGTTGGAGTTGGTGACTGAACGGAGGAGCTGATATTTCTCTTGCAAAGCAGCCCTCTTTTTATCTTTAGATGACATGATTATATCTTTATCTAGATCAAACGAATCGAATCGAATCGAACGATCGATGGATTTGTTTGTCTTTCTCTAGTGAGAATGAAGTGAGTAGCTACTTAAATGTATTGTATAGTATGTGTAATGTGCTTGGAAGTGATCGATGATCAAACAAATAAAATGATGGATCGATCTCTGTCTATATATTTGGGTTGCCCTGAGAAAGTGGGAAGGTAAGAGAGCCTTATATATAAATTCAGTCTCTTTTGTTGTTTGTCTGCTGCTGCTGCATATCATGGGGGTGGTAGACCACATATATATCATATATTACTGTGCAAGTGCAACTACATATTTTAGACTAGACTAGACAGCATAAATATATATAGAATCGTTAAATAAGTACTCGTACTTTGTAACTGTTGTATATTGTAAATTATCTACAAGTGTCTCTATTTAGGTTGGTCCGGGATGGGCCAGTTGAAGTAATCTATAACTTTTTAATTATATATAGTTAGTAGTTAAAAGTTAGACCGGTTAGTATAGCTAATAAATACGGAGAATATAAATTGAAGGGTAAGAACTAAGAAGTAAGAAAACAGATCCACCTCTTCAAATCAGTCAAGGTCGGGTGTGCCTATCTAAACTAACCTAAACATTAGCCATCTCCCATTCTCCATAGTATTGTTACTCAAAGAAAAATGTTGCCATATATTATTTAAGGCTCAAACTCCTACCTCTCTTAAGCTAAAGAATCCTTAGCTTGCTAAAGGTCTCCATATAATATTTAATAATCTTAGGGTCTGTTCTCTTCATATTATTTTCTGTTCAATTCAGTTCTTAATTTTCTTCTCTCATAAAATATTCAGTTCAGTTCAGCTCCAACAAGTGCAGTTCAATTCAGCTCAATTCAGTCAATCAGAACAGGCCCTTAGTTCTTCTATTTTTTGGATGTACAAACAGTCACAAATGATAGTAATTGATTAGGCAAGTTCCATATATATATTTGAGATCCCTAAACAATTTAAACAAAAATTTATCAACCTTTTTTTGATGAGATTTGACAATGCACTACAAAATTTAAAGAAAGCTGAAAACGACTAATTACTACAATAAATTATATCAATATAGAAAGATTAATCATCTAATTAAGGAAAATAAAAGGAAGAAAGTGATACTTATAGGCATTGTATAGTCGACGATTATAATAGATGCTTAGATTGGTTTTGTCTAAAATTATATAATACTATGAACTTTGAATGTATCTTGTTTGAACTTGTTAGAACTATTTTAATCTATCTATTTTTTGAAATAAGATAAAAACAAGTTGAAAACAAACAAACAACTCTTCGCTAGCTATAAGTTAAAGGGACGTAAATTTCCTTCACGACATGTATGGTATATATGCATCAATAAGAAGTGGTGCTAATTAAATTTAATCTTCATGCAAATTTATGATGAAATTAATTTCTTATGTTAATGTCCACAATAATAATTATCTACCTTAAACTATCTCTTTTTTGTTATAAGTCTTCATTATTGGCTTATTGCCATCCATTTAAAAGACGATTTTAGCATGAAAATTATAAATAAAACCTATTGGAAAATCCTGTTTCACTGTTTGAAGATGATATTACATCATCCATCATGGAAAATTAAATGATAATATCCTTAGAAAATTACACCCTTTAATTCATTTCTGTCACAAAATTTTTTTACCATTCATCTATTGACAATGTGATTATATACCATTCTACTAGCTTTATTTGGAACCAACCAACATAATTATCTCTTAAACTTAATCCTTCTAAAATCTAATTTACAGGATAACTAATGAAAACATAAAAGGCCATTTAATAGATAAAACCGCCGCGATGCTTGAAAATACACATATGAAGTTGTGAGTCATATTATATTCAACCACAAAAGAAAAAAATTTCGGATAGATATTATATTTATGATAATAATATTTATTGCAGATTAGGATAGATTTTATATATATTTTATATCCTTATCGTGCTAGGTTGTCTAACGTGATTAGGAGTAGTATTGTAAACTCTATACATATTGATCTATACATGATACACACTCTAATTTGAGGATTTCCCCGAATTCTAACATATGAATTATGTAAATTGGAATTTGATGATGAAGATGGAACTAGATGCTAGATTAATCAAACATATGTAACTTGGACAAGATAGCTTTGTGACGCTTTCGATATCCGTCATGTCTACTGTGTGTATAGTCTCCAATCACAAAATGTCATGGCATTCCAGCTTGCATTCATGATGACATTGAACAAAAGAGAGGGAAATAAATGTTATTGAAATGATTGATTTGCATGCCAATTTATCACTAATTAACTCAAGTTTTGACATGTTATTCGAAATCAATACAACAGTTTCTAATTGACTAGATTTTGCAAAATTCACTAGTACCCAATTATAGGCCTTGTTGGGTTGACGGTAACATCTTTTCAAGGTAAATAAGGGTCTGTTCTGATTTACTAAACTAAGCTGAATTGAATCGAACTGAACTGATTGGAGCTGAACTGAAGTGAACTGAAATGAATTGTTTATAAGAGAAGAAAATTAGGATCGGAATTGAATTGATTGGAGCTGAACTGAAATTAAACTAAAGAAAACAGGCCCTAAATTTATACTTTGTATAAAATAATTACTTTTGTGTTAAATTACGCATATAGGTTGAATATACAAGCTAAGAGCTAAATTGCTAATTTGAAGAGTTATTTATACCCTCACCCCTAATGAATATCAATTCGCTTAATTTTTTTTTTTTCCTTCTTATGTTTAGAGAGCTACAAGGCCGCCGAGGGTGAGAATCAATCTCAACTTCTCTTAGAACCAAATCAATCTCAACTTCTCTTAGAACCGAGAGAGAAGTTCTAACCACTTGAGCTATTCCTCGCTTAGTTAGTGAAAGTAACACTAGGTATCCATATCGACTATATGTGATAATAGAATAGGCGTTCGTGGGGCAAACGGGAGGATGTGATGGAAGTATAAAAACAAAACTAAATTTGCATGAAAGCAAATGTATACAAAAATGAGCATGCACACATACAAAAAGGAATCTACTCGTGATCCGACCTAGTTTTAGAGAGTGAGAAGAAGCTGTCAAAGCTTCCTATTTAGCTGTCAATGCCTCCAAACATTTCTCACGGGGTATTATTAACAAGCCTCCCTAATTATCAACTCTTATCTTTCTTTCTCTTATATTTTTGATCTTTTAATTTTCCTATTGCTTTTTCATCATTTTATTATGGATTTTTCCTAACTTCTTCTAATTTTGTTACCTTCAATTTCTTTTGTACGACGATAAGGTCACACTATCACATTCTTGGTTTCTTCTTTTACAATATAAATATTGTGTGGGTCTATATATTGAGTTTAATTTATAACAAGTATATATCGTTCTCACACCCTTTTTAAAGGGACACCATATGTTTCATACTTTTATTTATGGAATGTTATGTCATTCATATGAGTATTAACTTCGTTTTTTGTCTAAGACCAAAATTAGTTGCATCGACCTAAGATTAATTAGTCTTTAAGTTCTAAATATCACTATATTTATCTGGCCTGTATACATATAAGTCATCTCAAGCGTAATTAATATATTAATACAATTGAGAAATGTATTTAACAACTAACTTAATTGATTTCTTTAGGTTTAATCACAAATTTTCACGGTCTATTGCTGTCTTTAAAAGAAAGATCCCCAAAAAATTGTGGTGGCGTTAACTAGGATACAAGTTATGAATGATTATATGAGTAATATGACTATTGATAGGCAAATTAAGAGGACCGACTAAACTAAAAAAGCTAGCTTGATAGTTAAAATATTCCACTTTAAAAGGAGGGGCGATGAGATTAAGTTTGTCACATGTTTATCATGTTGGCTCTTGGCACCATTGATAGATTATAATATAAATCGATCTTGGGCTTCAACCATCATATTAAGCTTTTGGTTTAACCTTTAACATAGTATTAATAGCAAGCATAACAAACAAAAAGGCCATGTGTTGATCACATCTCATCCGCCACCTCCCACTTTCAAGTGTAATATTTCGCACTGGGTATGAAGATAGTCCATGTTACATCTACACTGCAAGCTCAAAGGTTCTTATGTTAGGAGGCGTGATAGAATGAATATATATAAATCGATCCTAGTTTCAACCATCAGTTTAATCATTTGGTTAAGTTGATCTTTTAACAACTATGTCAGATCACGAACTCATCCATAAATTTAAGTAGATAGTTAGAGTCCAAATTTGACTTTATGAGACTATATGTAGTAGCCAAATTACCCCATCCATAAATGGCTCTTGGTGTCATATCACTGATGTATAGCCAGCTATGTCCAAATCGGTGTTCACATGCACACAGAAAAGGGTGGATGGAAAGAGAAAGTGTGTAAATAAGAATGAAGAGCCAAATCAAATTCCCCAATTTTCATGGAAATGTCAGCGTCGAGTAGAGGCAAAAATTCTTGACAATACGTGCATCATTTATATGCCTGATTTCCCAATTCGTCGCCCTACTTCATAAATAACATATTCAAATAATCATATATGTACATCTTGTACGTACATATGTCAAATTAATTCACAAAGTTCTTATCTTCTCATTCATCAGTTTGGCAATATTTATAAGAATACAATCCTTGGGAAACAATTCTCCTAACCAAGATAATATTCTTAAGATTACAAGATATCATAAGATATAATAAGATATAATTATATACCTAAAATATATTATCTCCTAATAAGGTATACTCTTATCTTAACATCCCCCCTCAAGATGGAGCATACAGATGTCGAATGCCCATCTTGTCAAGTAACGTCTCAAACTGAGCCTTTCCCAAGGCTTTCGTAAAAATGTCTGCAAGTTGTTCCTTCGTAGGAACATATGACTGCGAAATCAAACCATCTGTAATTGCATCTCTCACTAAATGCATGTCAACCTCAATATGTTTCGTTCTTTCATGGAATGCCGGGTTTTGCGCAATATGCAAAGCCGACTGACTATCACAAAATAATTTTATACCCTGTGAATGTTGCACACCCAAGTCTCTTAGGACTTGCTTCAACCACTTCAATTCACATGTTACGGCCGCCATTGACCTATACTCTGCCTCCGAAGATGAAGTGAAACCGTAGGTTGCTTCTTTGTTTTCCAAGACACCGGGGAAAAACCAAGTAGCACAAACCAACCTGTCAATGACCTCCTAGTAAGAGGACAACTTGCCCAATCAGAGTCACACCATCCCTCTAATCTCAGAGCACTGTCGGAACGAAGAAGAATTCCATGTCCCGGATTTTTCTTCAAGTAGCGCACCACCTGAAGTGCGGCATCCCAATGCTCCTCTTTCAGAGCCTGCATAAACTGAGACAATATATGAACAGAGTACACTAAATCTGGTCTAGTCACTGTTAAATAAATTAGACGTCCAACAAGGCGTCTGTATTTTTCCACATATTCCAACACTCTGCCTCCCGCCAGAGCTAATTTATGATTCTGTTCCATAGGGAAATCTGCAGGCTTATCACCCAACAACCCTGTCTCAGAAATAATATCAAGAGCATATTTCCTTTGACAAATGTAGAACCCTTGATTGCTTCCAGCAACCTCAAGTCCTAAAAAATACTTCAAAGCTCCCAAGTCCTTCATCTTAAAACAGTTTCCCAAGTATGCCTTGAATTGTGACAAGGCAACTTTATCATTCCATGCAACAATTAAATCATCAACATAGATCAAGACATTCAACTGTAATTTTCCTTTGGTCAAAGTGAACAAAGAATAATCAGAGAAGTTTTGTTTAAATCCATATTTCTTCAATGCTGACGTCAATTTTGCAAACCAACATCTAGGAGCTTGCCTGAGACCATACAACGATTTCTTCATCCTGCAGACATAATCAGAATTATTTTTGTTGAAACAAGGGGGTATCTTCATATATATTTCTTCCTGCAAGTCACCATGCAAAAATGCATTGTGCACATTCATCTGATGTACTTCCCAGTTTCTCACAGCTGCAACTGCAAGAAAAGTTCGAACTGTCGCCATTTTATCCACTGGTGCAAACGTCTCATTGTAATCTAGACCTTCAACTTGGTGATTGCCCAAGATGACTAATCGTGCCTTCAATCTCAGCAATTTACCATGCTCATCACGTTTCTCCGTATACACCCATTTGCTACCAAGAGCTTTCTTTCCAGGCGGAAGCTTGTCAAGCACCCACGTACCTTGTTCTTCTAGAGCCTTGATCTCTGCAGCCATTGCATCTCTCCACCCTGCATGCTTCATAGCCTCTTTAAAAGTTTTAGGCTCATGACCTGCTGTTATAGCTGCAATGTACTTTTTATGTTTTTCTGAAAAACGTGAGCAATCAACAAAATATGTGAGGGGATAAGGAGTACCTGAGGAGGAGGATGTAGGTGAAGCATTGCTAGATGGACTGTTTTGCCGTATTGTGTGCGTCACAAAATCACGAAATTTAGTTGACGGAATCTTTGGCCGCTTTTCTTTTCCCATTTCTTCAACTGTTCCCCCCTGCTCACGGACCCCCTGCTCACGCACCTCCTGTGCACTCTGTACAATAGTACCCTCACCCGCACTCTCACCCTCACTCAAGGGTAGCAGCTGCAGTGAGGGCTGGGGTAGCTGCTGACTACTTGCGCTAGCTGCCGCTGGCTTCCCAACGAGCTGATCAGGTGCTCCTGGGTCGCTGGCAGACCTGGCCGCAGGTGGGCTACGGGTTGCCTCATCATGCCGCGGCGTGGCTGCGTTCCTTGCTGCCCCTCCAGAACGCACCTCATTCCCTCCAACAAGCCACTCATCATCACTAAAATACTCATTTGGCAAAGGTACTTGACACTCCCTAGGTGTATGTGTATTTTGTGGTTCAATGTATGGAAAAATTGTCTCAATAAAACGTACATCACGGGATACAAATATTTCATTGGTTTCTAAATCAAGCACTCTCCATCCCTTTTTCCCAAACGGGTATCCCAAAAACACACATTTTCTACTCCGACTAGCAAATTTATCTCCTTTACTCCGTTGATTATGAGCATAGCATAAACAACCCAAAACACGTAGATACTCATATGATGGAGGTTTATTAAACAAGATTTCAAACGGAGTTTTATTTTCGAGTAGAGGTGTTGGGGTTGTATTTATCAAGTGACAAGCCGATAAAACACATTCTCCCCAAAATCCCAACGACAAATTCCCTTGAAATCTCAACGCCCGTGCCACATTTAATGTATGTTGATGTTTCCTCTCTACTCTCCCGTTTTGTTGGGGGGTTCCCACACACGATGTCTCAAATAATATGCCATTGTTAAAGAAATAATCACGCAAGGAATTAAATTCCGTTCCATTATCACTTCTAACAGTTTTTATCACATGACCAAATTGACGTTTAATCATAGCAACAAAATTTAAGAACATCTTTTCAACTTCAGTTTTATTTTTCAATAAATAAATCCACACTCTTCTAGAAAAATCGTCAACAATTGTCAAAAAATAATGTGCACCACAAGTAGAGGGCGTTTTATATGAACCACACAAATCTATATGAACAAGTTCAAATATTCGACTTGCCTTATTCTCACTAATTGGAAAACTACATCTAGATTGTTTAGCACGAGGAAAAACATCACATGTTTTATTATTATGACTCCTAGAATAACCACTCACAGTCGGAAGCATCTTCAACACTGTGTCTGAAGGGTGACCCATCCGTTGATGCCACAAATCAAATGTAGACTCGCCATCCACTGCTAAAACCTTCACTTGAGGAACACCACGGAAAAGGTACAGTCCATCTACGCGTTCACCCGCACCAATCACCCTCCTCGTCTGTAGGTCCTGTATAACACATATTTTGTTAGTAAATTGCATCGTACAATTAGACTCATCACTCAATTGAGTTACGGATACTAAATTGCAATTTAATTGAGGAACAAAAAGAACATTGTCAAGTCGCAATCCCCCCGGCAAAATCATCGTTCCCAATTGATCCGCGTTAGCTGACTTCCCATCGGGTAAACCAACGGGACAATTTTGAACTCTCTTCACATCTACTAGCATCGAAAAATCACATGTGACATGATTTGACGCCCTCGTATCTATAATTCAAGGGATCATATTATCCTTACCATGAAATTGTCTAGATTTTGGATTTAAAATATCCAAAATTTGTTGAATTTGGGTAGCATTCACACCCACTAAACCTGATGCATTCTCCGGAGAGATAGATGATTGTTGTCAATTAGACGACCCACTAGCCACTTTGTTTGCACGCACAGAATTTTGTTGGGATGTTCCAGACGATGCCGAGCCACTACTTCCACCATTACGCGACCCCCGACCATCGCTGCCACGTCCTCCACCTCGGCCACGACCCCTGCCGCCACGGCCTCTCTCACCCCACCAATTTGGGTAGCCAACAAGTTGAAAACAACCTGCCTTATCGTGACCTTGACGATTGCAATAGTCACAAAACAAGTGACTTGTGTCAACATGCTTCGATTTAGCCTTCGCATCTACCTTGAAAGCCATGGCAGATTCCTTCGCATATCAATTACAATTATTATTAGTGAATTTAAAGAATTAAATCATGCATTAATCATATTCGGGTTCCGCTAGATCTTGGAATAAAGAAACTACTCACACATATTAATGAAAGCAAAAACAATAATCAATGAAGAAAACATGATTAATAAGCAATTAAAAGTAAAAGAAGAAATAAAGATGAACACCAAATACTTGAATGAAGAAAAGTACCAATTGTTGATGAACAAAGATCAAAACTTGAAAGTGCAAATTAATCTAGATCTAGAGAGAATATTAGGGTTCTAATGAAGGTTTTAAAGCTAGAAAATAATAACTAAGTATGTTTTAGTCGGGGTTTACAAAGGGTATTTATATCCCTTAGTTAAGAAATCCCGAAAAATAGGAAAACGGGGTCTTCGACACTCCGCTCGATCTAACCGGGCAATGCTGCCCGGTCGGGCGCGAGAAGCAAATTCGCCTCCTCGCACAATACCTTGCTCGCCCGGTCTGCCAGGGCAATGCCGCCCGGTCCGGGCAGATGGGAGTTGAATTCTTCACTTCTTTTCTTCTTCGCCCTGGCTGCTAGGGCAATGTTGCCCTCCAGGGCGGACACGGGTAAAATTCTCCTCCATCTTAATAAGCTTTCGTGGCTATCCAAAACAAGTCCAAATCATCCAAAAATCTTCATATGCCTACAAAATCAATCAAATAGACCAAGCCACACTAGAGAGGAGAATATTATCAAGAAGTAGCTCCGTAGAGCTCAAAAACCATACGGAAATAGCTTAAAATGAGGGTAAAATATGGTATAGAACGTGTACATCATGTCACGTGACGCCGGAGAATTTTGGTTAAACTCCTTCATAACCCGGTGTAAGGTAGTAAATTACAACATTTTTTAAAAATTAGGTAGTCAATTACAACATTTTTTTTAATAGGTAGTTTTTCACAAATTCTAGACTATAATAGGTAGTTTTTCACAAAATTTCCTTAAATAAATAAATAGGACATTGATTTCAAGAATCTATGTGCCATTTTGCCCATATAACATTCTAACCAATAATTTTTTTTAACCTAACATTACCTTTTCATTTTTAAACATTTGCACTTCGTGTTTTGAGGTTAATAATAATAAATTAATAATATTGCATATGTTTTATGAATAAGATTCAAATGCTAATTTTTAAAACAATACAAATGGAGAAGGTAGTATCAAGGGTGGAGCTAGGGATCGAATTCAATGAAAGGAAATTCTTCAATTTCAAGTAACTTATGGACATTATGATTGTGATAGATCATGTTGGTTCCTATGTACGTACTTGTAGAGTGATTTGTTAAATTGATGTATGTGGAAAGTGTGGAAAAGTATCGTGTTATGTAATTTATTACAGAGTACATTCTAGCTATATACTCTGTAAATTAGAACTATTTTAGAAAAGCAATTATATTAGCTAAGAGATCAAACTAACCATAGCATAAGATTGGATATTGGCTTTGTGCTAGCTTAGTAAAATAGAAATTAGAAAGAGTTCACATATCCATGCATGGCGTTCTTTGCAAAATGTCCCTTATATTATAAAATTATAAATGGCCCTAGTTAAGACAGAAAAGATCACGTACCCACTAATTCACGTGCTTCTTTAAAATGATTACAAGAAAACAATAATCTTACACCATAGCTTATAACCTCCTCATACTCCTTTGTCTCTTGGCGTAATTTTAATCTATTACAATATTATCTTAGCATTAGCCTCCAATATCTTTGATAGAGAGTCCATAAATTGCATCATTTTATTTTTATATCCTCTCTCTCACACAATCACAAAAGATTTTAGAAATATATACTACCTCCGTTACATATTATTTGCAACGATTTGACATAAAGCAGAGAGGAAAAATGTCTAATCGTTGCAAATAATATGTAACAAAGGTAGTATTTGAATAGTTATTTTTTGTTGAAAATCCTAGTGGCCGAAAATTTTGTGATAAGACATAATTTGTATGTGCTTAAGTATGTAACTATCTACATTCTTCCAAATAATATCAAAAAATTCAAAAAAAAAAAAAAATCAAAATATTTATATATATATATATATATATAAGGTCAAATGAGAAGTTCCTTAAAATGAGAAAATGAAAAATAAGATTATTATTAATTGGATATTTTGTGAAAAACTACCTTTTAAACTTTGAATTTTGCGAAAAACTATCCTAAAAACAAAATGTTGTAATTAACTACCTTATATAGTATAAAATGTTGTAATTAACTACCTTATATTGTATAAAATGTTGTAATTGACTACCTCCTACCGGAATAACACACTTGATTTTTGTTTTCTGGTGTTGACCATATCATGTGAGGGTCACATGACCCTATAATGACTTAATTCCCCCCCTTTCTCCCAAATTTTTCCGCTTTATACCAACTTTTTTCCTTAACAATACAATTATTCATATTTTATATTGTATATTTGCAACCCCTTTGATAATTATATGGGTTGAATTGGTGTAAAGCGGGAAAATTTGGGGAAAAGAGGGGAATTAAGTCATTAAAGGGTCACGTGACCCTCACGTAACATGATCAACGCCGGGAAGTAAAAGTCAAATGTGTCATTCCGGTAAAAGGTAGTCAATTACAACATTATATATTTTATAAGGTAGTTAATTACAACATTTTGTTTTTAGGGTAGTTTTTTCGCAAAATCTGGAGTTTACAAGGTAGTTTTTCACAAAAAATCCTTATTAATTATTGGGATTCAATGAAAAGTAAGTTTATATATGGAAAATTTGATAATTACCACCAACTATTGTTGTCAAAATTGAAAATACCACCTTAAGTTTTTTTTTTAAAAATTTTACCACCTAGTTTTTTCCAAAAGTTTTCAAATTCCCACCTTTTGTGTAGCATGACGTCAGCATGGGCCCACACTTTCGTTTCCCTCTCTCTTCCCTTGATTTCCCTCTTTCTTCCCACGATTTCCTTCCAAATTCATCTTTAAATTTGATTTTAAATACAAAAATTTCGCAAATTAGGTTATAATTGCTACAATCTAACCTACAATGAACTAAATTAAGTAGTTTAATTAGGGTTTAGGTAATCAATTTGAGGGTTTTTGCTCAATTCAAAAAATTAGGGTTTATGAGTTGATTAATTGGACAATTAAACATGTAATTGGGAAAAAAAAAAACATAATTTAAACATGTAATTGGGGCGAAAACACTAACATTGTAGTGGCGATTAATGAATTCATAAACCCTAATTTTACATGTAATTGGGGCGAAAACACTAACATTTTATGAATTACATTTTTAATTGCCCATTTAAATTATGTTTTTACCCCAATTACATGTTTAATTGTCCAGTTATTCATCCAATTAATGAATTCATAAACCTTAATTTTTCGAATTTAGCAAAACCCCCAAATTGATTACCAAACCCTAATTAAACTACTCAATTCGATTTGTTGTAGGTTAGATTGTAGAAATTATAACCTAATTTGCAAAATTTTTGTATTTGAAATCAAATTTGAGAGATGAAATTGAAAGAAGGGAGTAGAAGAATAGGGGAAATCGAGGGAAGAATGAGGGAAAACGAAAGTGTGGGTCCCATGATCACGTCATGCGGCAAAAAGGTGGGAATTTGAAAACTTTTGGAAAAAACTTGGTGGTAAAATTTTTTAAAAAAAAACTTGAGGTGGTATTTTCAATTTTGGCAACAATAGTTGGTGGTAATTATCAAATTTTCCTTTATATATATATACTTCACTGGTTCACCCCCGGCCAACTAATTTGTAGCCTAAAAGTAAGATTATTAATTATTGGGATTCAATGAAAAGATTCTTAACTAAAATGAGAAGGCCATGATAAATGTGTAAAAGTTTGTACTAAATATACATATATTTTTCACTATATGTGCAAATTTGATTTTTAAACTGATAAATTTTAATCTTTTAGAAAAATAGAAATTGAGCACATTATGTATCAAATTTGAGTCAAATTATATATATATATATATATACAGAGCTTTTTTGGTGCAGCAGGCCACACCGTGTGGCCTGCTGCCAAATCAGTAAAGATAGCGGATTACGCAGTATAACGGGGTTATTATTCACTCGCATAACGGGGTTACTGGTTTTGTCAGGGTTACTTGTATTTTTTTTTTCAGGGGTTACTTGTATTTTTTTTTTCAGGCCTTGTATATTTTTTCAGGGGTTACTTGTATTTTTTCTTTCAGGGGTTACTTGTATGGATTATTTATTCAGGGGTTACTAGTATTTTTTTTTCAGGGGTTACTTGTATGGATTACTTATTCAAGGGTTACTTGTATTTTTTTTTTTCAGGGGTTACTTGTATTTTTTTTTTCAGGGGTTACTTGTATATTTTTTTCAGGGGTTACTTGTATTTGTTTTTTCAGATGTTTCTTGTATTTTTTTTTCAGGGGTTACTTGTATGGATTACTTATTCAGGGGTTACTTGTATTTTTTTTTTCAGGGGTTACTTGTATTTTTTTTTTTCAGGGGTTACTTGTATGGATTACTTATTCAGGGGTTACTTGTATTTTTTTTCAAGAGTTACTTGTATTTTTTTTTTCAGGGGTTACTTGTATTTTCTTTTTCAAGATTTAGTTGTATTTTTTTCAGGGGTTACTTGTTTTTTTTTTTTTTCAGGGGTTACTTGTATGGGTTAATTCAAGGGTTATTTGTATGAGTTATTTATTCAAGGGTTACTTGAATGAATTATTTATTCAGGGGTTACTTATATGAGTTACTTCAAAGGTTACTTGTATGAATTACTTATTCAAAGGTTACTTGTTACTTATTCAACGGTTACTTGTAAGCCCCATACCAAACCAGTAACACCCTACAAGTAACCCTTGAGCAAAACTAATTATAACATCACTCTACAAGCAATCCCTAACCAAACCAGTAACACCCTACAAGTAACTCTTGAGCAAAACTAGTAACACCCTACAAGTAACCCCTAACCAAACCAGTAACACCCTACAAGTAACCCCTGACCAAAACTAGTAACACCCTACAAGTAACCTGACCAAACCAGTAACACTCTCACCAAACCAGTTACACCCTACAAGTAACCCCTGACCAAACCAGTAACACCTACAAGTTCTCATAACCAAACTAGTAACACCCTACAATTTTTGACGTAGAATGTTTGATCTAAGATTCCACGAAGAAAACGAGCTCACATTTCTTTGGTTCTCATCAATTTCACTACTTTAAATGTTGTTGATGATTTTAAGGATAATTAATCACAATTTTTCACAGCAATTTAACACCCAATTTCTACAATTTCGGGCTTTAATTGCAGCAATTTGGCAAAGACGAGAGAAAAAAATGGGTGGAGTAAAGATATGATTGTTGGTGATGTGTGGTTTGGCTTGAAGAAGAAGCTAAGAAAAGAGGAGAGAGAAAATGGGTATAGTAGAGATATGGTTATTGATGATGTATGGTTTGGAGAAGAAGATAAGAAAAGAATAGAGAGAAGAGTTGTGGTATTTTTTTAAAAAATATAATAATAAAATTTGTGGCTGGCCATACACACACACCCACACCCACACACATATATATATATATCCTACTCAATTTAATAAACTTCTCATTTGACCCGATTTTTTCGATTCAGTCGTCATCGGTGATGGTCCTCCATTTATCTATACTTATTAATACTTCCATCTATACTTATTAATACTTGTAGCAATCTGCAAATTAGGGTACATAAAACACTTGACTAGTGCACGCAAGCATACAAAGCTTGTGTTAACATGGAAAGTGAACACTCCATCCAATTGTTTGATTTGGAAAGGATTGTAATAATATTGTCATGTGGTGCAATCGTTACATAATTTATATGGATCTTCCGGCTTTCATAATTTGTAGTTATATTTGAGAATGATAGTGAATACATTCTTAATTGCGTAGAAAAATAAAACTAGTTGTGGACCACATACGTGTATATATGTGCATGCATATTGTTTTAATCCTATATCAAGCCAATAATAATCTCCATTAACTTACACATACCACACATTATTACTTCTTATCAAATCTTGTTATTTGCACACAACGCGCCATGCTTTAACTATGTTGATCTTTAATTAAAAAATTTGTCTACATTGATCGATTGAGTTCTTATATTCAATATTTCAAAGAGTATGTATATAATTCAATTTTGGGTTCTATTCAATCATCATCTTAAATATATGGTAGAGATGATGTTTTAACATGATATTAAAAGTCAATGTGACATAAAAGTCACAAGTTTAAATATGGTCCCTCTCCTTCCAAAGTGAAATATATATTAAGATAGGCCTCAGATATATTGCATCCACATTTCAATTATATGAGGAGGTGTGCTATCAAATCACTAATCTGTAATTGCATGCACAAAAGCAACATAGGAATAATGCATCAAATTGTTCTAGGATATATTGATTTATTTTTGACAGGCTAAGGCCCTGTTTGATTCACCTTAATTTTGCTGAACTGAAATTATTTTTACTGAACTGAACTTATTTTTACTGAACTGAACTTAATTTTACTGAACTGAAATTATCTTTACTGAACTTAAATTATTTTTACTGAACTGAAATTATTTTTTACTGGTTTTCTATTATAATTCTTCTTTAAGAAAACTGAATTTTACTGAACTAAACTTATTTTTACTGAACTGAAATTATTTTTACTGAACTGAAATTAATTTATTGAACTGAAATTATTTTTACTGAACTGAAATTATTTTTACTGAACTGAAATTATTTTTACTTAATATTATTTTTTTAAAGTGAAGAGAACAGGGCCTAAGATATGTTAATTTGTTAACTCAAGACTTAGCATATATATTTACGATTTCTCATTCCATATAAATGTTACTTTTTTTTTTGGATGTTCTATACTTTTCCTTAGGTGTTCTAAATTAAATCAAATGTTCTAATTTAATACTCACATGTTCTAAACCATACATTAGTTAAAATTGATATCATAAATTTTAAATAACTTGTTCCAAAATTTTAAGTTATATGTTCTAAATTTTAAAACGTGTGTTCTAAGATTTTTAATTATATGTTCCAGATTTTAAAGTGTATGTTCTATTTTTTTACTCGTATGTTCTAAATTTTTACTCACAATTTCTATGTTCTATATCAGTTTGTTCTAAATTTTTAATTACATGTTCATAATCTTAAATAAGATATTCTAAATTTTACTCATATGTTTAAAATTTCATAAAGCAGATATTATAAATTTTTAATCACTTGTTCTAATTCTTAAATCAGATGTTATAAACCTATTATTCACACATATGTTCTAAATTATTACTCATATGTTCAAAATTTTAATTTGAGTCACATGTTCTAAATTTTAACTCATATGTACTGTTCTAATATTTTACTCACATATTCTAAATTTTAGCTAGATCAGTTCTCATATAAGTATAAATTCTCACATATAGACCTATTCTCATGTGAGAATCATATATAATTGAGATCATGTGAGAATCAAGGTGAATAATAGGAACTAGGAACCAATCTCAGCCTTTAATTTAATCAAGCTACATCCGACGGCTCACATCTCACCCACATTCATTAATGGCTTTTTTGTAATTTCGCGAATTTTAAAACATTTTTTCAGTTTTTTTTAACTTGTAAGACAATTTCATTTACTTTATGACTAATAATTTCATTTACTTTTACTAACTTTTCATTTACTTTATAGAAATAAAATTGGAAATCACTTTGTAAAATTAAAATATTATGAAAATGTCATTAATGACACGGGAAGCACGTTGACCGTCCGATTAACATGATCTAAGTGCTTAGATTAGTTTCTAGTTCTAGAGGAACTTCCTCCAGCCCGTCAGCCACACTCTCAAGTCAGGGTAAGAAAACACTAAGCTTTGCAAGTTTGTGAGCAACTTGATTACCCCTTTTATCAAAAGAGAAAATACAAGAAGAGCATAATCTAGCTAACTGGAGAATGACTTTTACACAAAGGTTAGCAAGCCTATAATTACTAATTTAGAAGTCATTTATCACTACAATAACGGAAATTAAAAAAGATAGAAATTAGTCTTTAATTACATTGCCCCAATCCGACCATTGATTTTTTTTTTTTTTTTTTTTTAACAAGAATAAAAAGGATTTCATTAATGAAAGATAACCAAACGGCACTTATTAACAATTCCTAGGAAAATTAGAATTCCAATACAAGTACAAATCACCTTATAACTAGATACAGCTATCTGTCGCAGATTTGATCAACGGTCGCCCTAATAAAAAAACTTCATCCAAAGCAATACAATCTGTGAGTTAGCACTAATTCAACTTGAGATCCACTAATGAATAGTTGTTTGAGTGAACTTACTCTTATTGTCTTCTAGATACTTCCGGAGATTATGAAACCCTATATCTTCAATCTTCGGTAGACAAACAAAAAAAGAAATTAACCCTAATAGAATAAACACCAGGGATCCATTATTGAAAATAATTTAAAGGTATTTTGGGGCTTATAACCAGTAAAAACACCAATGGACCCTACAAAGATTCACAAAAGAGTAGACTAGAAGAAAAGAGATGAAAGAGAAAGAGAGGAAAGGAGAAGAGTAATGGAAAACCTTCAAAAAAATCTAGCAATGTAGGCTTGAAAAACCCTCCCAAAGGGAAAACCCTAGAGGGAACCAGAAAAACCCTCCGAAGGAGAAACCCTAAAGGGTACAAAACCTTGTTATTTAGTTCCAATCTGTCCTTCTTTATTGTAGACATTATATTATTTTGTATACTACTTTATTTTCTCAAAAAAATATTCTACTTTATTTATCTTACCACCGGTGAAATAAGTGGTTGGAAATTTTCATTTAAGGCATGCGTCGCACCTAACACTATAGTTGGTAGTGTTTTGTCTACTACGCAAAGTTCACAATGCTTAGGCACTTAAGCCATTCTTTAAGGTGCTGCGAATAATTTTGCCTACAAATTATGCAATGTTACACTTACTAGTTTATTCTAGTCATTGATTGCTTGCTTAATTGCTTTAATATCTTGTTGGGTTTGGCCCAAATTTTATAAGCTCGTAATTTGGTGGAATATTTGTGCATATTTTTAAAGTTTCCAAAAAAATCAGCAAAGTTAATTTAAATCATGCACATAATTTCTCTAGAATTATCTACTTAAACGTTAGAATATTATGGATAAGAATGATGAAGGGAATTCTGAAATAATCTAACCATACCTTTCTTTCTACCTCCTCTACAACTATAAATAGTAATGATAAGCATTCAATTAAGGGATACACATACAAAAAGCCATAGTTTCACACTTAAGCGGATAAGCCTTTAATATATAGTTTAACCTCCTTACAAATCTTTACCTATTTTCCTTTTCCCTACCAATCAACCATTTCTTTTTGTACTGTTTTCTTTTGCATGTGAATTGTATAGTGAGAGTTTGATTGTACTCCTATTTTAAAAATGTGAATTATTTTTTGTGCTAGTTGTTTATGAGTTTTTTTGCCGAATTTTCCTACATTAAATATTGTGTGTCCTTTTCTTTTTTTATCATTTATCTTGGCTTATTGTAATTCGGTTAACTTTTGAAACAAGCATATTGCAATTATACTTGATACAAAAATACGTAAATATTCTCCATATATTCTGTATTTATCTTTATTTATACTTTCGGCATAAAAAATGACAAGAGTAAAAAAAAAAGTTTATATTATCTTTATGCAAAATGATATACTACAAAAGTTTTTTGATTATTATTTGCAATCCTCACTCCTGTTTTTATTTACACACTACTCATGTTTTCAACGTGATTATGAGAGTGTCAACTCCAATTATCGTGATTTTGAGAATCTGAGTGTACATTGTTAGTACAACTTCCACAATAGTGAAAATTAACATTAATCCATTCACAATGTTTTCCAGAATTCCAAAATGAACCAAAACGCCAGGGTTAGTGGTGAATCTAAAATTTTATACAAGTGGGTTCAAATGATATTTAAAATAAATTAATTACATTATAATTATTTATATGGTACTATTGAGAATAAAGCCTTGATATGATTCAAACTCAGAAATGATATCGAATGAAAAGAGTTGTAATTGTGATACCCAAGATGCAAATATCTTTGCGTCTTGCACCTCATGTCCAAGTGATTCAAGCATTGTTTTACTGCAAGTGTAGTACCTATATATAATGAAAATGTTGATGCATCAGAAACTATTTTCAAGAAAATCAAGGAAGAAGCTAGTTGCTGTCAGAATATACCCTGCATCTGAATAAATCCCAATCTTTAGATCCTTGCTATGTACATAATCTGTAAGTAGAAGGAAATGTTGTATTCTTGGGAACAAAGTTACCCTGATACATCATGAAAAAGGATAAACAATAAATGAATTTTCATTGATTAACCTTGCACAAAACAGAGACATACCTTGTTATCACGAGATACTCTGCCCAATAATCATATGACGAAATAAAAAAAAAAGTAGAAAATTCAGTAGCAAGGCAGCATTACATTACACATAAAGGAAAAGGAGGATTATATGTACTACATCACTACATGACCTACCAATGTTTAGGTATTTGTAACCAAGTTTAGAAAGATCAGTTGAAACTAATGCATCAGCTGTCACAAAAGAGTGAAATTCCATTAATAAGAAATGTTTTATTTTAAATTCATTTATAGTATTACTCCGATTATGTGGTTATCCTACATGACTATTTTTTTAGTGAATAAGGAGTACAAAATATATCCAAATTGCAAATCTCTCCGTTTTCTTTGACAATCTTTTATGTGACATTGCAGCCAAAGTGATTCCAACTATTCCATCCAAACAACAAACAATAAGAAAATGGTTGTAAGCCTAGACATATTTGACTCATGATAATATGATTAAGGAGGACTTGAGGAGAGTTGCCTTTTATTGTGACATTATGATTGATAACACAACAATGAGACATTTTATTCCAATTGCTTAGTAAAACATGATTTTGATTGAAAGTACAAGTCTTACAAGTTTAGTGGTTCAAGAAATTCTTTGTTACTCTTTTAGTTAGATCAGGTGCTTCAAGAAATTCTTTGTTACTCTTTTAGTTTTCCCAATCACAACTTATTTTCTCTTCCTTGTAACAAAGTTGTTTGGTATCCAAATAAAAAAAAAATGTTGCTACTTGGTACATTTACTATTAGAGTGGTGATAAATGATGTATACTGAAAGCATAAATCGTCCATTGTAATGTAACTCCATCCCAAACTTGTATATTCTTTATAAATTTTTATTATCTACAATCAATACTACCTTTAAATTGGACATTAATATGGATGTTATTAATGTTTTATGATGAAAAGAGCTTTTTTTCGGAAGAGCAAGCTAAGAATTAACATTAGAATGAGCTTGTGACTTTTGTTTCAAACTTGTATAAAATGGTTGTGTAAGTTGGTGTGTTCCCAATGGCCTCCATTGCAAAATATTTTAAGATGTTGCTTTTAGTGTACTCTAATTTATAAAGCTCAATAAAGAAGAAGCTAGAGTAATATAATACATCTGGCAATCCAAAATTTTCCTATACTTTTTATAAAATTTCTATTCTTATTCAGCATGAATAAAATTTTGTGCCTAACTTTATAAAATTGTTAATCCTTGTTGCTTTGATGCAATATAGTTTCTTTGTAACACTTTCGGTTTAGGTTTTAAAGCGAATCAAATAGAATCGATCCCACAATATGATTTAATTAGCGGTGTAATTACATTTTATCTTTTTCCTATCAATATGATCATTTAACCGAGATAAATCATCTCTTATTTAATTAGCGGTTTTTATTAATATCATTTATCAACTCTTTAACAAGATAAAATGTATACTACAGCCACTTCCACCACCATCACCACCCTCAATCCCGCCGGAACCCTAACCCCAACCCTTAATTCCACCGGAAAACGGTCAGCCAACCTCCGACTTCCACCAAAAACCACCGATCATCCTCCACCACCCATCCCCGACCCTCAAACCACCCACATAGTTGGGTAATCATGGCTGATTATCGGGGAAGAGGGTGAAATCGAGGGTGGGGGAAGGGAAAGGGGTGGGTTTCGAGGGAAGGGGGAGGACTAGGCGTCATTTTTTGGCACCGAGGGAGGGGTTTTAGGGGGTGGGGGAAAGGAAGGGGTGGGTTTCGAGGGAAGGGGGAGGGTTGGGCGGCAGTTTCCGGCAACGGGGGAAGGGTTTTCGGGGGTGGGGGAGGGGTTTTCGGGGGTAGGGGAAGGGAATGGGTGGGTTTCGAGGGAGGGGGAGGGTCGGGCGGCGGTTTCCGGCAGCGGGGGAGGGGTTTTCGGGGATGGGGTCGATTTTCCGGCGGGGTGGGGGTGAGGGTGGGGGTGTGGTGTTTTTCGGGCTGGGAAAGGGTGGTTTGTGGGGTTTTTTTGTTTTTTAAAACCAATTATAAGCTGACACAGGCCTTGTAACCTGCAATATTAGATTGGATGACCGGTTGGGTACAGTAGAAATTAATAGGGTATAAAGTTGGGAGTGATAGTGAATAATCAAAAGTAGGGATTATTATTGGCGGACGAGGCAAAGTTGAGATTAATGGTGGCAATTATTCCTTCCTTATTTAAGTAATTTACATACGTTTTAAGGTAATCTCATTTGCTAAAATCGTAACCTCCTATTACTTAATTAATTACCTTATATGTGATTATATGATAAACTTTATCTATGCATGTCTCCCCTAATCAAGAAGCAAACAACCAGAATCCATGCTATGTTTGGAATTTGAATGATAACATTGTTGTCTTCTATGATTACCATTCGTAGAGTGAAAAGAAAATAGGACGACCAGCTTTCATTAGTGCACTGTTGGAGATTCAATTGAAATAGAAGATAACTAGTATAATACCCGTGCGACGCACGACATATAATATTAAATAAGAGTAACTATGTAATATGAGAAATTAATCCAACTTATGACTAATAAAATTATGAAACAAAACTATCATCAACTATATAGTGTGAATGATATGTTATTGTAGAAGTGCTTTTGTTAAAACTTCTAGCTTCCTAATCATATAGGTAATCATGCAATAAATAATTGTTTTATACGAAGAAAAAACTAACACAAACAAATCAATTTAAGCTCCAAACCAACACATAGAATGTTTGAATAAAAGATAAATTATTTTACTCTAACCATAAAAATATAATAAAAGTACTTAATACCTTTCAATTTCTACCTACTTCGTCTATTTGTTGGGCATCAAAAAAAGTCCATGAATTGTATCACTACAAGGTAAAAATCGATTATAAAAAAAGTTAGAAAGTTTAACAATGTAGATTTTAAACAAAGTTAGCAAATGATGAATATTAATTTATTTATTAAATAGTGTTGAGTAATACCTTCTCATGGCAAATATTGAAATACTTCTTTGTATACTGCATTGTTTGTAGTGTTAGCAATGTTTTTCATCCTTATCGTATATTAGAACCTTCAAACCTTTCTTGTTTGTAACTCTAGAGATTGCAACATAAAGTTGACCATGACTAAAAACCGTTCTTGGAAGATATTAACCAACATGTGAGAGTGATTGACCTTGGATTTTATTTATTGTCATAGCAAAACAAACTACCAATGGAAATTGTCTACGCTGAAGCTTGATTGGCAAAGTGGTAGTATCCGATGGGCTTAGGACCATTATAGGAACGAACACTTTATGCCCAATGTTACTACTTGAAATTATTTTGGCTTCACTATACTTTCCTAGCTGAGTTATAAAACCTATATGGTTTACCTCAATATCAAATTAAAAAAAAAGTTAATAATTTATTATAATGTCAATATAATTTCCACCATAAAATTTTGAATTATATAACCTATATGGTTTACCTTATTAGTCTCACAAATCTCGTCCAGTTGCTTTCGTTCATTTAAATTTAAGAACTCATCTGATATTCAATGTCAATTTTGACTTGACAAGTGACTTATTACATGCGAATGTGAATTTTTGTCACCTTGAATGCTAATATATATATGATGAATAGTTTTGTCTCCCATAATGAATTTGATATGGAAACTTCATCTAGAAAAGTTATGATCAAGGTAATTTGATTAATACAATTATTAAATTTAATAGAAAATTACTTATCATAATATATATATATATATATATATATATATATATATATATATATATATATATATATATAAAGCTAAACTTTTAGTCAGGTCACGAAATAGCGACACTTGGCATTCTAACTTTTCGCCAAGTGTAATGCCAAGTGTCGCGCCACCTTGGATAGATTTAAATAGACTTCATATGATAAAAACCCGTTTAAGTGTCGCGCCACCTTAGCTAGATTTCATAAGATAAAAAAAATTAGGTAAGAATTCTATTTTCAATCAAACTAGGGTAGAATTTTAGAATAAGATTATTAGTTTAGAGTTATATTTTCGATAAAATACCAAATAATAAATTTATAATTAGGCCACAAGACAACATCATTTAGCGTTTTATTTTTTCTTCAAGTATCATACAATTTCTTTTGACAAACATTCAATAACATATTTCATAATTAAATCTCAATTCAATACTTCCCTACAAAAAAAAAAAAAAAATCTCAATTTAATACTATGAAATATTAAAGACAAAATTTACCTTAATTACCTAGAATTGGATCGAGTTTTTCATTGTGCAGGTTAAGGCAAATGAAATAACAATGGAAGTAAGGTACATTTAGGACATAAGCTTACTATACATAATGGCAAGAGTCAACTTATATTTGCACATATCTAGCAAAATCCATGTCTTTTAAAGAGTGCACCAATTTGGGTAGTTTTTTTTTTTTTTTTTTTTTTTTGTGTGTGTGTTTAGAAAGTCACAAAGGTAGGGTGAGAACCGATCCCGAGATCTCTAGAAATCGAGAGGTAATTAGGAATTGTTTATTAAGTAGTGTTACAATTTTTTTAGGGAAAAAATGATGCTAAAAAATGATTGTCAGTCTCTATTAAATGGATGAATTTATAATAATATGATGCTAACTTTTTTTGATCTTAGGTGTAACTTTTAATCATTTTAGGACAACAGACTTAACAATGAATCTACAATATCCATTATACCCGATTTATTTTAAAGTTTGTGACCACATTATGGAATGAAGTGTCCCATAGAATATGATTTTTTTTTACACTGTTTTATTATGTTGATAAAAACTAAAAGTAAATGAAGGGTAACATATGATCTAAAAGGTAAAAAGTATGTAATGATCATAAACCTTTGATATCTCGATTATTCCTAAACTTTTTTATTTGATCAACTTCAAATTAAATTTATGACATGGCCGGGGTAATGTGATAAGTTTGGTACACATGCATTACAATTATGTATTGAAAAGGTATTGTGTCAATTCGGACTGACGGAATATTTTGTCAGTCCGAACTGAAAAAATGTAGATTTTTTATATCCTCAATTGGTGGGATGATATCCTCTATTCAAAAAGTATTATGATATAAAAAATAAGTTTATATGATAATTTTTGTGAATTATAGTCTAATAATTTTTTTGAATAAAATTATAATTCAATTTGTACCTATGAAATATTGGTATTTATCAAAAATAAAAAAAAATAAACTAACAACTTTATCCTAAAATTCTTTTCAAATAGAATTCTAAACTAACTTTTATTTATCAAATTTAGTAAGATTGACTTTGTATTACGGACTTGATTAATTGATTAATTAGTGTTGTTTGATCACTTTAAATAAGCTTTCAACTAATTAATTCACATAGTACTCTTTCGTTAATCAAGACTAGAATTTGAATATATAATTGTTGTTTTATCACTTAAGACAAGGCGAATATTGTTTATTTCTATACAATTTATCAAAATAACATAGATTGACTTTGTAGAAAAAAAAGTTAATTTAGAATTCTATTTTCAGTTTAAAATTTAATTTTATCTTAAAAATCCAAAAACTACCCGGGCTTCACCGGGGTACAAAACTAGTATATATATATATATATATATATATATATATATATATATATATATATATATATATATATATATATATATATATGGGGGAAGGCTCTCGTGAAAATTTTTCTTATGTGAGAACACTCTTTATGTTCTAAATTTTTACTCATATGTACTAAATTTTAAATCTGATGTTCTAAACTTTTCCTTAGGTGTTCTAAATTAAATCAAATGTTCTAATTTAGTATTCACCTGTTCTAAACCATAAATTAGTTAAGTTTGATGTCATAAATTTTAAATAACTTGTTCCAAAATTTTAATTTATATGTTCTAAATTTTAAAACGTGTGTTCTAAGATTTTTATTTATATGTTCCAAATTTTAAAGCGTATGTTCTATATTTTTACACGTATGTTCTAAATTCTTTACTCACACTTTCTATATTCTATATCAGTTTGTTCTAAATTTTTATTCACAATGATCATAATCTTAAATCAGATGTTCTAAAATTTACTCATACATTTAAAATTTCATAAAGCAAATTTTATAAATTTTTAATCACTTGTTCTAATTCTTAAATCAATGTTCTAAACATATTACTCACACAAATGTTCTAAAGTATTACTCATATGTTCAGAATTTTAGTTTGAGTCACATGTTCTAAATTTTAACTCGCATGTTCTAAATTTTTACTCACATGTTCTAAATTATTAGTCACACAGATGTTCTAAATTAGTACTCACATAGATGTTCTAAATTATTACTCATATGCTCTAAATTTAAATTTGAGTCGCATGTTCTAAATTTTTACTCTTATGTTCTAAATTTGTACTCAGGTGTTCTATATATATATATATATATATATATATATATATATATATATATATATATATATATATATATATATATACATATATATATATATACATATATATATATATATTAAGCTAATTTGATTTAGGCAATCCTAACCCGACCCGATTGACCCGACCCGAATAACCCAACCCGTAACCTGAAAGTTGACTCGAAACCATTGACCTGAAAATGACCCGAACTCGACCTACCCGACCCGACCTGACCAGAACCCGACCCGAAATGGAGTTGACCCGAACATGACCCGAATTGACCTGACCCGAAATTGACCCGAAACCCAAACTTGAAATGACCCGAAACCCAAAGTGACCCGACCCAATTTTAACCCGAATTAATTAACCCGAATCGACCCAACCCGAATTGACCCGAATCCTACAATGAATAGGGTGAAATGGTGAATTACTTAGTTTAGTGCTTCTTTCTTTCCTAAGTAATAGGTACTCACAATTTTTTAAATATTTTTTTAACTTTACTTTATTTTTCCAACTATTTTTTTAAGTGAATTTATTTTTGTGACCCGACACAAACTTGACCCGAATAGACCCGACCCAAATTGACTCGATCCGAAATTGACCCGAAAATTTATCCTAAAAATTGACCCAACCCAAATTGATCCAACCCGAACAAACACGACCCGAACTTGACCCAAAGTGTTGACCCGAATTTACCCCGAAACTTGAATCGACCTGGACCGAACCCGCTTGAACCCGACCCGAATGACCAGTTTGCCAGATCTAAGTCTCTATTGCAACTCTTTCAAGGTTTAATTTGTCGTGTTGTTACTATTATGATTTGGAACCTTATCTATTTTTTTTTTTGTTAAATCTTTAAAGGAGACTTTCTCGATCGAAGCTAAGTTCTAAAACGGCTAAGGACTAAGGAGTAAACCTTCTAGATGAAGTTTCCAAATCTTGTTGCTTTAGTAGTGTGTTCCAAAGTTTTTTGAACACAATACAACGGTTGATGCAAGAACTAATAACAATGAACAAACCATAACACTATAGCACACTGCACACATATTTAACAATATGACAGGTATGTCCACAAGTTTTTTTTTTTTTTTTTTTTTGAACTGAACCTATCTAAAGTTATTGGACGTAAAATAAGTGAAGAAAAGGCACTCTTAGAATCAAACATATGTATTCATCAAGGTTGATAAAGTTGGTAATTTTTATTTCATAATGAAACAAATGAGCTTTAACATAATATGTTCATGTTCATGTTCATGTAACCCGATGAACACAACTTGCAATAAATTATTAGGAACATTTCTACGAAGTGGACGAGGAGGGAAGATTTGATTCCACACATAAAGGGAAAGACTTTGGATCAAAAGGAAGGGGACTGTGCCATACCAACTCCACAAAATTTAAAATTATTAATCAAATTTACATCTTTTTCAAGAAATTAATTATGCATACAAAAATCAAAGGCTTAATTCCTTTTAGTATCATCCAATAGATCTTCTTCAATTGTTCCTAGATAAGCCAAAATCCACATGGAAATGTGGCATCGATTAGCATGCGCATAAAAGTACGTAGTTAACATATTAAAATTAGAAGAAGATAAGTTAGTTACAAGGACTAAAGAGTCAATTTAATTAAAATGTTGCATGAATATGCTTGCGAAACCAATAAAACTATTGCAACTTGCTATAACTTAATCACCCTAAAACACGCATTAAAGAGAACTTTAAACATGTTTATGTAAGGTTAGTGGTCCAACATTAGATATTAGAGAATAATTTGGTGGTAATAAATGATAAATTATGCTCTGTATGATTAACTAAGATAAGATGTAATGTTATCTTTTAGGCGTCAATTTGTGGTAGGGTTTTTGAGACAAGATTTGATTATGAAGAGATGAATTAAGATAATGAAGTCTAATACAAACAAATAACACTAAATATTATAACAAACCTTGTAAGAACATGTTGATCAACACTAATGTAATCATCTCCACTTGATCAAACTCACTTTTGAAATTACCACCTTTTGATTGATTATAGGGGACCATAGATTCATTGATATGCTAATAAAATTAACTAAACTCTAAAATTATGACCATTTTAACTGATCGATAATTTTTTTTAATTTCTTTGTTTTGTTTGTTATCTAGACTTGACCTTTTTTAACAAAATTTATCCTCGGGTCTGCATACAGCAACATTGTATATCGTAATTTGACTGTTATATCTGTCTTTGCAGTATATCAAAAGGGTGATAAATTAAATATATAAAAAGGTGGTTAGTGTCAATTTTACCATACCTAAACTAAAAAGACACGTAGAGGTTTGCATCCTTTTGGTGAGTGTAATATTTATTTCCTTTCTTTCCCTCTGCTCTAACTTGTCATCTTTTGCACCAACAATTTGATTAGAGCTATGAGTTCAAACCTCAAATATCATACAAAGTAATAATTATCTTATACAAAGTATTATTTACTTTTGTAATTCTTTACCTCTAGCTATATGTGTACATTTGTGATCCATGAATATGTGATCATTTAGCAAGTACAACTTATAATATAAGAAAAAAAAATGATAAAATAAAAAAGTAAACCTATATGTGGAGTATTATTCAATGTTTCGTTATACACTTATATGTATTCAGAATAAGGATGTGTACACAATTAAAAGCAGTTGTAGGACTTGTATGTAAGTTGGTGTAAAATCACACATCAATCTCTTTGACATATCGAGTTTTCAACGACTAAAAATTTTGTAGATCCATAAAATTTTCAACGACTAAAAGAGCGTCAGGAAGTGAGCTTAATTGGTCATCTTGTTCCTCATTATTTCTGGACTTTTAACATTTAGGGAATAGATAGTTTAACAAAAGGTTGATTTTCATACTTATGGTATTTGTTGGCTTTTGTTAGGAAAATAATACTTCCTCTGTATTTCTTTTATTGCATCATAAGGACTTTTATGCTATTCACTTAATCTTCTTTGACCATCATTTGTGATTTATCCATTAGAAAAAACATAGTCATGTGGAATCTAGTTAGATTCGTCTCAAAATTTACTTTTCAAATATCAAATTTTTATAATTTTTACAAAAGTAAAATTGAAGATATTAATAGCTAAAGTAATGCATTGAGAACTGTGAAATCCCTCATGGTGCAATAAAAAAAGAAGTGAGGAAGTACAAGAGAAAGGGCAGAGCAAAGTTAAAGCAATGGGGTCAATTAACCCCACTAATTTTTTGTAAAAAAGAAAATATTACAAACATTTAAAAAAAAAGGTACTAAATTATACTTCCTCCGTTCTATTAATATTGCAACAAGGAGGAAATTACGCATCCCTATGCACATTTTATATGCTAAATATCTATAATTGTGTAAGGGTAAAAATTATAAAAAGTTAATATTGTGAAAGTATTTTATGCGACGAATCCAACAAGATCCCACATGACTATATTTTGCTTAACGTATAAATCATATTATATGGTCAAACAAGAGTAATAAATAGTGCAAAAATTCCATTGTTGCAATATTAACAGAACGGAGGAAGTATTGAATAATTTAATTTGGGAAATACAATATCAAAATTGGGAGAAATTTCTCAATGTAAAACATAAATATTTATATGTGTATACATGTGCTATATATAATATATAATATGTAATATATAATTTATAATATACTATAAAGTGTTTTTGGATTTTTAAGTCATTATGAAAGTTTATGTAAATGTCTTTTTTTATTAATAATTTAAGACAATAGATTCATTTACTTTTGATAAAGAATTAATTTAAGTTTGTTTGAACCCACTTTGCACCATTGTACAAGAGTGGGAATGTATACGTACTACAAGAGCTAGTTAGCTAAGGATTTGAAGAAGATTAAGAGATAAAGAGTAAGAGTGGAGAATGTGAAGCTCTATTCAGAAACAAGAAGAGTTGTTATATATACATATATATATATTCCAAGGGGTCAACTATGAGTGTATGAAAATGTCTTGTATCTTTATATATAGCATACTTGTATGTATGATCTATCTTCAAAGTCTTATATATTCTTTATGGATAATATATAGTCAAATTAACAATAACGTATGTGTTAAATGTTTACCGATAGAAAGTCTTTAATCAGTGAAAGGAGAAAGTGAAGGAGAAGAAGTAAAGAGGATGAGTGAAATTGTAGTATGTTATTATTATTGCCTCATATGACACCCTATATATATAGCTAATACTTCTATACTAAGAGTAGAATTCAATCATGCTCATATATTGCCATATAAGTTCAAAAGGGTTGGACTTATATGTGCATTGCAACATCAAATCAATGATTGGCATTCACATTGTCTTCTAACACTCCCCCTTGAATGCCCATACTTATACATAAAAAAAATATTTGTTGCCTTATTAAAAACCTTGCTAGGTAAAACCCTTTTGGGATAAAAACCATAACTAGGGAAAAAGAGTACAACGATATAGTATTATATGCTTTGGTATACTGCCTCGTTAAAAACCTTGTCAGGAAAAACCCGGTGGGATAAAAACCTGATCGAAGGGAAAAAGAGTGCAGTACATATAATACTCCCCCTGATCTCAGCATAGTTCACGAAGATGTCGCATTCCGATTTTGTGAACTAACTGTTCAAATTTCTTCGAAGGAAGTGATTTGGTGAAAAGGTCGGCAAGATTTTCACAAGACTGAATTTGCTGGATATTTATTTCCTCGTCCTTTTGCAGATCATGTGTGAAGAACAGTTTTGGGGCAATATGTTTCGTTTTATCTCCCTTAATATACCCTTCAGTTACTTGAGCGATACATGCCGTATTGTCTTCAAAGATGATGGTTGGGTCTTCTGTTATTGCGTTCATTCCACACTCCTTTTGGATATTACTGATCATCGACCTCAGCCACACACATTCCCGTCCTGCTTCATAGAGGGCTATCAACTCTGCATGATTTGATGATGTCGCGGTCAATGTCTGCTTTGTTGATTTCCATGATATTGCAGTGCCGCCATAAGTGAATACATATCCATTTTGTGACTTGGCATTTTGAGGATCTGATAAGTATCCAACGTCTGCATACCCAATGAGAGCAGCATCTTGTTTTGGTTGGTAATATAAACCAAGGTCTTGTGTCCCTCGTAGGTACCGGAGTAAGTGTCGAACTCCCTTCCAATGCCTATATGTTGGTGCATTGTTGTGCCTGGCTAACAATTTCACAGAGAAAGCTATGTCGGGTCTAGTATTGTTAGCTAAGTACATTAAGGCTCCAATTGCACTTAAGTATGGTACTTCTGGACCCAGAATCTCTTCATTTTCTTCTCGGGGTCTGAATGGATCATTTTTCATATTCAAAGAACGAACAACCATTGGGAAGTTGGTTGGGGTTGCTTTGTCCATGAAGAAACGTTTCAAAACTCTTTCTGTATAGTTTGATTGATGGACAAAAATGCCATGACTCAAGTGCTCAATTTGTAGTCCAAGGCAAAATTTAGTTTTCCCAAGGTCTTTCATCTCAAATTCTTTCATCAAGTATTTTGCAGTTTTCTCGAGTTCATTTGGGGTTCCGATGATATTTAAATCATCAACATAAACTGCAATGATAGCGAATCCTGATTGTGATCGCTTTATGAAAACACAGGGACTAACTTGGTTGTTTTTGAATCCTTCTCTCATAAGGTATTCACTCAGACGGTTGTACTACATCCTTCCAGATTGTTTCAATCCATAAAGTGACCTTTTTAGTTTTATGGAAAGCAGTTGTCTAGGCTTGTGGTTTTCTGGTAGTTTTAGTCCTTCGGGGACTTTCATGTAAATGTCTGTATCGAGTGACCCATACAAATACGCAGTCACTACATCCATTAATCGCATTTGCAGTCCTTTTGTGACTGTCAAACTTACCAGAAATCTTAATGTAGTTGCATCAACCACTGGAGAATATGTTTCTTCATAATCAATCCCTGGAATTTGAGAAAATCCTTGGGGTACAAGTCTTGCCTTGTATCTAACTATTTCATTTTTCTCGTTACGTTTTCTTACAAATACCCATTTATATCCAACGGGTTTTACACCTGCTGGTGTAAGGGTTATTTTCCCAAAAACTTCTCGTTTTTCAAGTGACTTTAACTCAGCCAGCATTGCCTCCTTCCACTTTGGCCAATCACTCCTACGTCGACATTCTTCTACAGTTCTTGGTTCAACACCATTTTCATCAGACACGATGTCGATTGCGATGGAATTTGCAAATGTTTCATTAACGATAACATCTTTCCTATTCCACTGAGTCTTTGTAGAGACGTAATTTATTGAAATTTCATTGTTATCGATATTTTGAACATCTTGTTCATTCCCCGTAGGGTTGTCTTCTTGTTCGTCCCCTTTTGGATTATCATCATTTTCTTTACTTTCATCCACATTTGGTCTTTCTTGACCTTCTGACGGGGGAACATTATTAGTCTCATTTTCTATTCCATCCAATCTTTTTAGTTTCCTTGGCTTAGAATCTTTTGAACCAAGGGGTCTTCCACGCTTTCTGCGTGCCTGAGATTCATTTTCTATGGCCTTATTACCAGTTGGGATTTCAATACGTGCAGGGGCATTTTCTGCTGGTATATGTGATTTTGTCACCTTCTTTGTGTCTACAAATGCATCGGGCAATTGATTTGCAACACTTTGTAAATGAACAATTTTCTTAACTTCTTGTTCACACATATTTGTTCGTGGGTCTAACATCAACAGTTGTGTTGCATTCCAAATGAGTTCAATTTCTTTCTTATGTGGGTCCACTTTCTCTCCCCCTAAGGCTGGGAATACTGTTTCATTAAAGTGACAGTCCGCAAATCTAGCCGTAAATAAGTCACCAGTCAATGGTTCAAGGTATTTAATTATAGAGGGGGATTCAAACCCGACATAAATTCCCATCCTTCTTTGTGGACCCATTTTTGTTCGTTGGGGTAGAGCAATGGGAACATATACAGCACAACCAAAGATTTTTAGATGTGAGATACTTGGTTCTCGACCACAAACAAGTTGTAGTGGTGAGAATTTATGATAAGCTGTAGGTCTTAATCTAATTAGCGCTGCCGCATGTATTATAGCATGTCCCCAAGCAGATGATGGCAATCTTGACCTCATTAATAATGGTCTTGCAATCAATTGTAATCTCTTAATTAGTGATTCAGCTAAACCATTTTGTGTATGAACATGAGCTACTGGGTGTTCAACATCAATTCCAATTGACATACAATAATCATTAAATGTTTGGGATGTAAATTCCCCAGCATTATCGAGCCTTATTTTCTTTATTGTATGATCTGGGAATTGTGCTCTTAATTTGATAATTTGGGCAAGTAATTTTGCAAAAGCAACATTTCTGCTTGAAAGCAGACTGACATGTGACCATCGTGTGGAAGCATCAATTAAAACCATGAAATATCGAAATGGTCCACATGCTGGATTAATTGGCCCACATATATCTCCCTGAATTCTTTCCAAGAATTTTGGAGATTCAGTAGAAATTTTGTTCATAGATGGCCTTATTATTAATTTTCCAAGTGAACATGCAGAGCATGTTAATTCATCTGATCGGGGAATTTTGACATTTCTTATTGAATGTCCAACTAAATGTGCTATTATTCTTTGCATCATCCCAGTTGCTGGATGTCCCAAACGATCATGCCATAAAATAATCTAATGTTTGTCATCTAACTTCTGGTTAGATATCATATTGATTTCCACGGGTCGTATGTTTATACGGTATAACCCCGAAGAGTATGCTGGCAATTTCTCATATATATGTTTCTTGCCATGTTTTTCTGCCGTGAGGCATATATACTCTTTTTGACCTGTCGTCATTGTTTCTAGATGATAGCCATTTTGGCGTACATCTTTAAAGCTTATGAGATTTCTTCGAGATTTACTCTAATATAAAGCATTATTGATTATTAATTTTGTTCCATTTGGAAGCATTATACAAGCATTTCCAGATCCTTCAATTAATTTAGCTGACCCGGAAATGGTGTTTACATTTGCTTGAAACAACTTTAGTTGTGAAAAATATTTTCTATCTTTTAAGATAGTATGTGTTGTTCCACTGTCCAAAAGGCATTGATATTCGGAACTAACTTCAGGTAGATCCATATCTTCATAAAATAAATTTAAGATTAGTTTAGAATAATATCATACAAACTTTTATTGATGATAAAGATTTAAAGTACATGACTAGAAATTTAAAATACAGGGAACTAAGAAAATACATTAAAACATAGCATATGTTACATTAGTAGATGGGGAACCTAAGCATTGTTGTTTTCTCCAAGAATGAAATCATTCCCAGTTTCAGCATTGTCCATGAAGAAATCGGACACATCAAGGGTAGGACATGGAGCATTTTCTTCATTAACATAATTTGCTTCTGCATTTTTCTCTTTGCCTTTTACAGAAGCCTGGTAAAGGTCTACCAAATGTTTGGCCGTACGACAAGTACGTCCCCAATGTCCTGTCATGCCACATCTGTAACATGTGTCTTTTCCTTTTGAAAGAGTTTGTTTGTGGCTTCCAGATGACTGTCCCTTCTGTTTTTCAAAATTTTTGAAATTACTGTTTCTTTGAAAATTGTTTCTACCACGTCCTCGGCCTCGTCCGCGATAATTTCCACGGCCTTTTCCACGGCCATTGTAATTTCCACGTCCACCTCTTCGTGCAGCATTTGCCTCGAGTGGATAAGAACTTGTTGCATTTGCCTCATGATGAGTGGCCAAAGACCCAGTTGGTCTGAGATTATGATTTTTCAACAAAAGATCACTATTTTGTTCCGCAACAAGCAATACACTCATTAATTCATTAAACTTCTTAAAACCTCTTTCACGATATTGTTCTTGCAACAGTATGTTGCTTGCATGAAAGGTAGTGAGTGTTTTTTCAATCATTTGTTCATCGGTGACTGGATGATCACAGTATCTCAATATAGATACTATCTCATGTATGGTTGAATTGTAATCTATTACAGATTTGAAATCCTGGAACCGTAAATTTGTCCAGTCAAATAATGCCTTAGGAAGGAGCACCCTTTTGTGGTGTCCAAATCTTTCATTAAGGCAGTCCCATAATTCTTTGGGATCTTCAACCATCATGTACTCAGTTTTAAGGCCTTCATGTAAATGATGCCTTAACAACACTAAGGCTTTTGCCTTATCTTGTTCAGTGATAGGTTTTTCAACCGTCATTGCAGAAGAGGTAGCATCAGTTGTTTGACCAGAGGGACTTTTATTTTCTTTAACAGTGTGCTCCAAGCCTTGAGCTTTCAAATTCATCATTGCGTCCACTTTCCATTCCAGAAATTTCTTTCCAGATAAATCTAAGATGCTGAACTGTCTTTTCATAAGGTCTCCCATTTTAGCTACAACAAATTTCGTGATAATTAGTTTATAATAACAAATTATATGTACAACTCACATGTTTAGTTCTTCCATATTTATAATTAAGTTAATAAGACACGTGATAATTAAATTTAATAATAATAAACCATAAAAATGTAGTCTTTTCTCCCCCTTGGTTTATTATTGTGAGTAATTATGTGATTAGGCAAAAATTAATCATGTTAGTTGCAAAAAAAACAGCAAATCGACAACAATGACAATAGTAACAATAATTATAATGATAACGGTAATATTATACAATGATGATTAATAACAAAAAACATACATAATAAAACAAAAACAAGCTTTTAATATACTAAAACGACAAAATAAGTGAGTTTTACTTATACATAATGACAAAAATTAATATTGCTACTAATAAAATTACAAGCGCCGTAATTAGAAGGAAATATTGTTTTATCTTCATTAAATCTTCCTCAAAAGTGAAGTTGTGGGTGTTTTGGGTGTTTTGGTTGCCGTCGTCGGGGAACATATCGGAGAAGAAGGGGGTGAATTTTTTTTTTTTTTTTTTTAGGTGATTTTTGGATAAAAAGTGGGAAGGGATAAGGGATTTGTGGTGAAATTGGGGGAAAAATATGTCTTTTATAGAGGTAGGTTTATCCGTTACTGTTATGTACAACTGTAAAAATATCATATAATAGTCTAACGTACTGGCATAAAATTATGGTCCATATATATATATATTTATAATTGTAAAAGGTTATCACACTGGGAATGCAAGCCATAGTAGAGCCCTAATATCTATAAAAGATCATGGGTTCGAAAACGGAAAGAAACACAAAAAGTATGTAAAAGTAAGAAAAATAATAAGTATAAAAGGCTGCATCTTTTTGTTAATCTAGTTAATAATAATATGCATGCAAAGCTACTACTTAGCAATTATAATAACTAAGATAAAAATTTACGTAAAATGAGTATGCAACATGGATCAAACAAAGAAACATCAACATGAATAAACAAAAGATGATAGTAGTAAATTCACAAGTAAGAGAACTTTCACCGTTGTTTTTGAGGTATATATAGTAAATGTTTGAGTTTCTGTTATAGAGGATCCCAAATATGGGCAACTATAGAGCATACTCCTCGAAACATTTAGAAGTAGATTGTATTATTTGTTATAAATTTTTAGAAGTAGGTATAAATATACCTGACTGAAAACTGGTGCTGATAACGTGTTAAATGTTTACCGATAGAAAGTCTTTAATCAGTGAAAGGAGAAAGTGAAGGAGAAGAAGTAAAGAGGATGAGTGAAATTGTAGTATGTTATTATTATTGCCTCATATGACACCCTATATATATAGCTAATACTTCTATACTAAGAGTAGAATTCAATCATGCTCATATATTGTCATATAAGTTCACAAGGGTTGGACTTATATGTGCATTGCAACATCAAATCAATGATTGGCATTCACATTGTCTTCTAACAGTATGCATAAAATCTTTTATGGTAGCACATATTTGGTAGTATATATTCAACAGTCTAATTTAATTTATTTGATTTTTACCTGATTTTTTTTATTAAATGGCTGTAACGCTTCTCTTAATTCCAATGATTTTCAATGCTTAACTACAAATTATGCGTACGGGTCCATCTTAGTGTATAGTATAATGAATTTACTTGTATACAATTGTGAGTTGTGAGTTGCTTGCAAACTTAAAAATTATAGCAAGTGTAGGATGATTGACAAGCTGAGTAAGCTAATAAAGCGACCAAACATGGAACAAGATAGAGCTATAAAAATAGCATTACATCTTTACAACAGAGAAAATTCCATGCACAAAAGGTCAAGTTAATAGGTCATGGACGGTGCGTGAAAAGATATAGAGGCTAGTTAGCTAGCTAGCTAGTTTATCTTTCTTAATTGACAATATTGGTTTGTGAACTGATAAAGGTCAACACATTTATTGCATGAATTGTGTAGCTGTCGTGTGAATCACATATATTTACATCTATATAAGAACACTATTTATTATATTGTATATAGATTTTATGATCTTTTAAATTAATACTCTGTAATCCATATATATATAATCAATTAAAATTCACTTTATTAAGGGTCCGTTAATGTTAATCATTCATCATCATGAATATAAAAATAAATAATGAATGATTTTTGTATTGACAAATCGTTCTTTTTTGAAGAAGAAGAATATTGACAAATCATTCTCAATCAAAAAGAATTGAAGTTATTATATTGGTGGCATCTTAATTTATACACTCAGGTATTTACTTTGCTTTATGTATCCAAAGGCAATTAACTTTGGAATTTTGTTGCATCATTTGAGAAAATTTTTGCTGCTCCTATTTACCTAAAAAGTTTTTTTTTTAATCCAATTTATTTTTAGCCTAGGCTATTCTTTTTTTTTAGAAAAAAGAAATTATTTTTTTAGTCCAATTTATTTTTAATTTAAGCTCCTATTTGCCATCGAATGGATCTTATAAATAGACCATCAAGGAGCTTAAAAATGCTCATTATGTATTTTCTTTTTTTAGTTCAATTAGTTCGATCTTTTTTTTTTTTTTTTTGGCTGTCGTGAACATAATGGGTGTAAAATAAATCTTTTTTCTTTTGTTTGGTGAAGATAAAATCCTGAATTTTATAGAAGAAAAACTTAAATAATTTAGTTATTGTGAATATAGACTAATAAAGATGGATTCCTTATGTAAAGGCTTAGATTGCCAATAAAAAAAAATAGAAAAAACGATTGCCGAAAATAAAATGTAAACTATATTTTGGTCAACCTATGATTGAACATGAACTATAGTTTTTGTTTTCCTACAAGTGTCATCTTATATAGGGCCAACAAGTTAAATGTCTACAATATTCCAACATTACTTTCTATGTAATGTAATTACTACGTATCTTTCTAATTAGAATGTGTATTTTTTAGTGTTTTCTAAAATAGTTTCAATTTAAGTTTTCTTGCAGCCTACTGCTGATCTTTTACTATGGGTACATATTACCAAGATCAAATTATATACTTATTTTATATTTTTAGACAAGCTTGATGGACCTAATTACAGAAAATTAAAACAAAAAAAAAAAAAAAAACTTATTTTGTGTCTTGTGTCTAGTGCTTAGCGATATGATCAATATAGAGAGATCAATGTTAGGCCTTCTAGAAAATTTGACCAATGCATGCATGATCCGGTCTTTATATTCTCTTTCAAAGTAGAATCGTATATTTTTAAATGAATAATTGTGAACCCGTACCATAAATGATTAAATAAAATTCAAATAGGTTTAGAAGGTTGTAAATCTTGTAATTTAAAAACTCAAAATTCTGTATTTTATCATAAAAGTCGGGCTTTTTTTTCATGTATTACTATATGAGTCATATGACCACATAGGGCAGTAATTACCATGACATATTATCTCAAATCTTGAATATTATCCCTCAATACTCCGTTATTAACTTATTTTCATAATTTGAAACGATATTTTCACTAGTAGAAAAAACATTATGGGAAGCGGTTCAAACCCCCAAATGGAAAGCGGTTCAGAACCGCATGGGTTTAGGGGGCTTGCCAATTGCACAGCAAATGGCAAGCGGTTCAGAACCGCTTCCCATTTGGGGGGAATGGCAAGCGGTTTTGGCGCCAAACCGCTTCCCATTTGTATTTTTTTTTTAATATATATAATAATTAATAATAATAATATTAGTGACCTGGCTTTGATAAGCACATATTATTATTATTAATATTATTATTAATTAATATTATTATATTAATTAATATTAATAATTAAAAATAATTAATTAAAAATATTACAAATTTTGGAATAATAATAATTCAATAACAATAAAATGCATAATAATAATAACATATATAAAACTCATAAATAATTTATAGTACTAATTACAAATAAGTAATATAATGTACATATATATGGATTTACTATAAAAATAAAAAAGATACGTACGGTTACTAAATATTAATTGTTCATAAAAAAAAAAAAACTCAATCCAAGTCATTATCCAACTAACACATATATATTATATATTCTACCTAGATGCCATCAAATGTCACAAAAAAAGCCCACATGTCGCGAATTTCATCAACTTCTTCCTTTGTCAAAGGGCCTTCCCTTTGAATCTTACAAACCTTTGAAAACAAAAAAATACCAAACATTAATAAACATTATTCATATATTACATAAAATTCAAACTAATAATTAAAAAATAATGTATATATGTTAAATATTTCAAACATCATTCTAACTTGCCCGATTAAGCATTATTCTAAGTTTTAGGACGACTTTTACCAAAAATCGCCTATTTCACTACTACTTTGCCCGGTTTCTACATTTCTTATCTAATGAGCTATTTCTTTATCATAACATGTCAATTATAACTAGTCTTAGGTGTCTAATGTTTGAAATCATAGCAAGTTAGCATTCTACTATGTTTTAGGGCGGCTTTTACCCGAAATCGCCTATTTCACTACTACTTTGCCCGTTTTCTACATTTCTTATCTAATGAGCTATTTATCTATCATAACATGTCAATTACAACTAGTCTTAGGTGTCTAATGTTTGAAATCATAGCAAATTAGCAATCTTCTAAGTTTTAGGACGGCTTTTACCAAAAATCGCCTATTTCACTACTACTTTGCCCGTTTTCTACATTTCTTATCTAATGAGATATTTATCTATCATAACATGTCAATTACAACTAGTCTTTGGTTTCTAATGTTTGAAATCATAGCAAATTAGCATTATTCTAAGTTTTAGGACGACTTTTACCCAAAATCGCCAATTTCACTACTACTTTGCCCGATTTCTACATTTCTTATCTAATGAGCTATTTCTTTATCATAAAATGTCAATTATAACTAGTCTTAGGTGTATAATGTTTGAAATCATAGCAAGTTAGCATTCTACTAAGTTTTAGGACGGCTTTTACCCGAAATCGCCTATTTCACTACTACTTTGCCCGTTTTCTACATTTCTTATCTAATGAGCTATTTATCTATCATAACATGTCAATTACAACTAGTATTAGGTGTCTAATGTTTGAAATAATAGCAAATTAGCATTCTTCTAAGTTTTAGGACGGCTTTTACCAAAAATCGCCTATTTCACTACTACTTTACCCGTTTTCTACATTTCTTATCTAATGAGCTATTTATCTATCATAACATGTCAATTATATCTAGTATTAGGTGTATAATGTTTTAAATCATAGCAAAAGATCATTTTACTCAGTTTTAAGACGGCATTTACCCAAAATCGCCTATTCCACTTCCACTTGCCCATTTTTTACATTTTTTTCCATTTGGAATTTTTTATCACAAACATTGTCCAAAATACAGTAACAATGCAAGTACGCAAAAATTACACAAAATTGCATGAACCGCTCGGTTTCTTGAACGGATGTTGCCTGGGCTGCTGCAGCAGCTGCCTTGGCAGCTGCCTGGTGGCTGCTACAGCTGCCTGTGCAGCTGCCTTGGCAGCTGCCTGGTGGCTGCTACAGCTGCCTGTGCAGCTGCCTAGGCTGCTGCTGTTGGTGCCTGGGCAGCTGCCTAGGTTGCTGCTGCGGCTGCCTGGCAGCTGTTGCAGTTTGGTGGCTGGCTGCTTGCAGCTGCCTAGCATAACCCGAGGCTGTTGCCTCGGGTGCTGTAGTTGCCTCGGGTGCTCACTTTCCCAATTTCTTCATTTATTACCTAATGAGCAATTTCTTTATCATAACATGTCAATTATAACTAGTCTTAGGTGTCTAATGTTTGAAATCATTGCAAATTAGCATTCTACTAAGTTTTAGGACGGCTTTTACCCGAAATCGCCTATTTCACTACTACGTTGCCCGATTTCTACATTTCTTATCTAATGAGCAATTTCTTTATCATAACATGTCAATTATATCTAGTCTTAGGTGTCTAATGTTTGAAATCATAGCAAGTTAGCATTCTACTAAGTTTTAGGACGGCTTTTACCCGAAATCGCCTATTTCACTACTACGTTGCCTGATTTCTACATTTCTTATCTAATGAGAAATTTCTTTATCATAACATGTCAATTATAACTAGTCTTAGGTGTCTAATGTTTGAAATCATAGCAAATTAACATTATACTTAGTTTTAGGACGACTTTTACCCGAAATCGAACCGGAAAAAAGTAAAAACAAGTACCTCCTCAATGTGTTGGGCTTCAGTGTACCTATTGACTATGTCATTCATAAACCTCATCACGTAGATGGCACAGTCAACGTCGTTGTCTTGTTGCGCACACTAAAATGACACAAAGTTAAAATAGTCATGCATAGCCAAAACTCAAGGCAATTTTATCAAATAAATCAATATATCGAGGCTTTACCTTCGCATATTTCCACGTGGGACCCGCAACTGAACGACAATTCAACTTCTTCATAACACTTCAAAAAAATAAAAAACAAATGATTTAGGAACATAGCCACTCAATCACTTAAGTGATGATACAAAACAATATATAGCAAGCGGTATGTACCTATTCAATAGGTTATTCACTTGCAACTTCCTTGGTGGCCATATACGAGCCGAGTCAAAGTAGTAGATTGTGTTATTGGAAACACAAATCACCATAAGGCTCCAATGTAGACTACATGTATATTAAAGCAAATATCATATCAATCAATTGTTATGCGTCAACATCTATACTTAACAAACAAACTAAGAGTGATATATTTACACTTACTCCTCAAAACAAGGGGCTAATAAGAACTTGTTTCTCGCACGCATTGATTCTCTAATAGCCCGCTCAAGGTAATCTATCACATCACGAGGGTTATTCAAGCATTTGGTTACGGAGGTCTGCTCGGGGCATAACCACCCAACTGCTGCTTCACCATCGGGTTTACTAGCAAGGAGCTCCTGTAGTGACCTTCAAGAAAGTAATGTGTGCAAGTAATTACTAGTTGCATTGTTTTGGTATGAAAATATCAAAAATACAATATTTTTAGAACTAGTCTTGTTAATTTACCTCATGAATGTTTGAATTATGGAAATGTTAAGCATGGAACCGGTTAGAAATTCCGTCACATCCTCTCTAGAAATGTATGCGATCGCATCCTCCTCATAGTGGAACAATGCCTTAGGCAAGTTCACTTGAATATGTGTACCCGTAGGCAACTCACTAACACAGTTGTGAAGAAAAGTACATGCTTTCGAAAGCGACCTAAGGACTTCGGCTTCTACTAGTGGAGTACATGAAGCTCTCGAACTCTTCTTCGACACTTGTCCTTGTTCCATCTTCGGAGGACCTTTTTCCTTGGATTTTTGCTTCTCCACCTTCTTTCTTTTAGCGGACTGAATTTCCATAGTAATCTAGTAGCATAAAAAACATGGTCATTGCACAAAGCACATGTTAATCTAGTTACATATAAGTAGTTACATACAAGTATTGTTTACTTACCCCTCTACCAACCTCAACCGATCACGTGGCCATTGCACAAAGCTCCCGGTCGCGTCACACAACTTAAAAAAAATCATATTCCTCTCTAGGCACCGGTAGTGGTAAGTCCTCAAACCCAGCAGCTATAGAATCGATCCCGACCGAGATGTAATGGGTGCTAGTATTAAACTTAAAATGCACCTTGTCAAAAGGTTGTGCACTACCATACCCCACCAACTGCAACTTTCCACCGGTTGTTTCCCCGGGGTGAAGAAGCTCACAAGGCGTCTCTTCCTACATATTTGGTTAGGAGTTAGGACATAAGTTAAGAAATAATAAACGAAAGCCTAACATAAGAAAAGCTGATTAGGTAGTGAAGTTCACCTTAACATTTAGGAAAGGTTCGGGCATCGGATTTGCTCTCTTCAGTGACTATGCATCCGTAGGACTTGGATCCTGCAAAAGTAAAATAATTAAACATGCAAACGACCTCATTAGACGAACTTCATATGACGTAATTCGTCCTAGTACTAAAATTACCTCTCTCTCAACTACTAGATCGTCCTCGGGGCCTCCTGGGTGACTACATGAGTCTACTAGGGTACTCGAGGGAAATGGCAAAGGCGGCAAGTTCATGTGCTTCAGAATGGCATTGAATTGACTTTGCATCTGTTCTTGCAGCTCCGCGCGTATCTCCGCCTTAATTGATTCCTTTTCCTTCTCATCAATCCAATGTGGCGAATTAACACTTGATCTGCTTTTTGATGATTTGGTGTATTCTGAACCCATCACCTTCTCCCACCCTAGTTGTTTCCCGCCAAAACCAATTACTCGCCCAGGGTGGTATGGTTTTCCCAAAGCTAAGGTGAAAGGATCATGTGCGATGCTTGGAGTCAGCTTGCCTTCAATCACTTCCGAAGTATGCTCGAGCTTTAACAACACATAAAAATTTAACAGATCTAAGTACAATGTACTTGACAAGGAAATACAATTAATAAGTAGAAAAATTTGCTTACAAGTGCATCTGCTACTACTTTCTTATCCGGTTGCATGACATACTTGCCGGTTTCCTTGTCCAACCCATGCATAGCACACCACCAGTCAATTGCACGATTAACCAAAGTTGTCACCGCGGAAGAAAGTGGTTTATCAGTTGATGACATTATGGATTTGGGGTATAGACCCGGTTTGACCCACTTTGGTCTTAACTCCACAAAGGTCTTACAACCCATATGATGGCTATACAATTTCTTTCCGGCATTGATTCTAGCTTATTCGGTTTTTTCCTACACATTCAGATATATATGTTAGCATCAGTCATTGTAAGAAACTAAATATGAGTATCCGACTCTATTGATAAATAAAACATACAAGTGCGGTCCTAGTGGAAGATTTTTCCACAAACTTCTCCCAATCATCCACCGTTATTTGTGGATATAAATCCCATGGTTTCTTATCAGGTTTCTCTTCTTCTCCATCTACAGGCACATTTTTCTTTGGTCTTCTCTTTCTTCTCTTATGGATCCATCTCGTCCTCAAGTAACTCTTTAAGTTTTTGAATCTCTCTTGTACAAAATCTTCAAAGACTTTTCTCTTGGCCGGCTCATCAGGAATATGGAACATAATCTGTAATTGGCGCAAACATCCACATTAGGCAAGAGAAAAAAAAATGAAAAAAAGGGGAAAAAAACCCGAGAATCGAGCAAGGCACCAGCCGAGGCAGCTGCAGCAGCAGCAGCTAGCCCAGGCTGCTGCCCAGGAAACTGCAGCAGGCCAGGCTGCTGCCCAGGCGCCTGCAGCAGCCCAGGCAGCAGCCCCGGGCAGCTGCCGGTTGCAGCCCTCGGGTTAGGCCCGGGGGTTGTTTTTGTAATTTTTTTTTTATATATATGAATTTAAAATAAAAGTTTGATTGCAATAAATACTTACCATAGTATCATCCCAAAATGTTTGAAGCAACCCGTGAGGTATCTCGGCAAACTCAAGTGTGATTGGTATTTGTCGAGTTAGAATGCCAACTTGACTAGAAAATTTGTCGCGCCATTGGCCAGTAGGTTGACCTAACTCATCAAACTCAAGTGCCATAGGAACGCTGGGTTTCTTGAAAGCTTTAGTTGCACCCCTACTCCTTCTGTTCACCGGTGGCTTTACCCCTCCTCCACCACCGGTTTTTTTCACTTGTCTTTGCATTTGAGTTTCACAATTTGAATCACCTACAACTTCGGTAACCACATTATCATTAATAGGTGGGGCAGTTTCATCTATACGCTCAAATTCATCAAGCTTATGTTAGAACTGGTCATAAGCTTGGTCTTCCGATTCCCCCATATTTGTCTCCTTATTAACATCATACAACTCGTCCCCAGAATCATCATCCATATCCTCATCAGAATGAAGGTTCTCATCAGGATCCATGATATGTGCACACCTACAGTAAACAAGCAAAGCATATTGTTAGTCATCAGTAATGACAATCAATTCTGAGGCACGATGAAAGACAAACACTTACCCAACTTCTTTGGTTTCATAACAAATTCACATATAATTCTCTAAACAATTCATATATTTAGTGAATATTACATGCTTATACGTTGAAAATACAAAAAAATAAAACACTTCCCTAAATAAAAACAAACTTGTTGTAGCATAAGATATTTAGTAAATAAAACATGCATTAATAAAAGTACCTCATTCGTGTATTCCCTCATTGTGGTCAGATCGAATATAAGTAGCATCATCATCTACATCAGTTGCTACATCAAGTGTAGGAGCAGTGAAAGGGGGAGAATCATCAAATGCATCATATTCTTCCTCGTCCTCAACCTCTCCAACCCTTAAAATTCTCCTTTTGCCAGACAAGACGATGGACCATCTTGGATCGGACGGGTCAGTTACATAGAACACTTGCTTAGCTTGAGATGCAAGGATGAATGGTTCAAGACTATCCCGCAAGTGGCCAAGATCTACAAGAGTGAAGTCATCATTTCTCACGTTGCGCCTATTATTATCGACCCATTTACACTTGAATAGACCAACCTTGAAGTCACGGTAATCTAGTTCCCATATTTCCTGAATTCGTCCATAGTATGATAATAGTGCGTCAACTGGTGATGTATCCTTCGCACTTGCAAACTCTCTTGATGAAGCCACAAGAGTGACACCACTATTTTGAGTCGATGAGGATTTCTGATCCCGACTTTCAGTCCAAAATGTGTACCCATTTATATCATATCCCTCAAATGAATGAACATCTTCCTTCGGACCATAAGCTAGCCACTTTATTGTATCAGACACAGTCTCATCCAATTGACGCATCACACGATCATGGAACCACTTCACAAACATATTATTATGCAACTGCATTAGTGCTCTTTCCCTTTTTGATGGATATTCAACACGCAAACTATCCATGTGCTCTTCTAAATATGGGTGAACCTCCACAATATGATGAAGCACAAATAAGTGAGCTTGCATGATTTGATCTCGAGCAGCCCAGATCCTTTTTGACCCGATTGTGCCATGACCATCAAGTCTCCCTTCATGTCGGGATGTAGGAAGCCCAATAGGTTCGGCAACGGCAACATACTCTGCCACGAAATTCCCAATCTCCTCGGACACAATTCCTTGTATCATACTGCCTTCCGGATGGGCTGGATTTCTTACTTTATCTTGCAGTGTACCCATGTGTCGTTCAAAAGGGTAGCACCACCTCATAAATACTGGACCGCACAACTTAATCTCACGAACCAAATGCAAAATCAAATGCACCATTATGTCAAAAAGTGAAGGTGGGAAAAACATCTCAAATTTGCACAAAGTTACCACAACAGTCGCCTGGAGAGCATCAAGTGTAAAGGGATCAAGAACTTTGCTGCAGATAGTATTGAAAAACCCACAGAGGCTTGTTATAACTTCTCTCACGTGCTTTGGTAAAATTCCACGAAGTGCAATCGGTAGGAAAACTTGCATCATCATGTGACAATCATGGGATTTCATACTTGTCAACTTTAATTCTCCATTTAAGGAAACAAACCTTTTCATGTTTGATGAGAACCCAGAAGGAAGCTTAATGTCATACAAACAAGCACAAAACCTCCGTTTTTCTTCCTTTGATAATGTGTAGCAAGCTAGAGGTAAATACACCTTTTGGTTTTTTCCTTTTCCATCACCTTTCTTCTTTGCGATACCCGTGGCCTTGTCCTTGCGCTTCCCCTTATGGTTTTGACCACCATCTTCGTTTCCCTTTTCCTTAACCTTCACCATCCCTACCTTAGATTGAACCCACAACTCCGGACGAACACCCCACTCTTGCAAATCTAACCGCGCATTCTTGCCATCCTTCGTTTTTCCAGGAATGTTCATAATTGTCCCCAGAATTGCATCACAAACATTCTTCTCTATATGAATCACATCGAGACATTGTCTAACATCATGTTCTTTCCAGTACTCAAGCTTCCAAAAGATTGATTCCTTTTTAAAGAGAGCGTGTGGGTCAATTGGTTTCGTTGTTTTACCAAAAACACATGGAATACCCTTCACTCTCTCATAAACCTCATTTCCACTCAATGGCCTAGGCGCAACCCCCTCCTCAACTTTCCCATCGAAGGCCTTTTTCTGCTTACGATACGGATGATCGCGCCTAAGAAATCTTCGAGTCCTCACGTACACATCTTTGCCATAGTGGTCAAGGTACACGTTCGGTGTGTCATCAATACAAATGGGACATGCTTTATGCCCTTTGTTCTTGTACCCGGACAGATTGCCATATATAGGAAAATCATTGATGGTCCACATAAGGGCAGCATGCAAAAGAAACATCTCGTTCTTATGGGCATCATAAACGGTAACACCTTCGTCCCACATCTTTCTCAAATCATCAATAAGGGGCTCAAGGTAAACATCAATGTCGTTTCCAGGTTGTCTTGGCCCCGTTATCAAAAGTGAAAGCATTATATATTTCCGTTTCATACACAACCACGGAGGCAAGTTGTAAATCACTAAAAGTACCGGCCATGTGCTGTGTTTAGTACTAAGAGTGCCAAATGGATTCATACCGTCCGTGCACAACCCAAGCCTTAAATTTCTGACTTCACCACCAAATGCCTAAACTTCATATCGATGTTCTTCCATTGTGGAGAGTCAGCAGGATGCTTCAACAAGCCATTTTTCTTTCTTCCCTCAGCATGCCATCTCAGGTTCTTGGCGTCTTTTGGAATTGAAAATAGACGCTTTAACCTTGGAATAATAGGAAGATACCACAACACCTTGGCAGGAGGTCCTTTACTACCAGCATTGCAGCTTGATCGCTTGTAACGCGACTTACCGCAACGTGGACACTCCTCCAACTCTTTATATTCATTTCGATACAGAACACAGTCATTAGGACATGCATGTATCTTTTTATACTCCAAACCAAATGGACACATTAGTTTCTTTGCATAATAATAGGAATTAGGAAGTTCATTCCCATCTGGCAACATATCACATAACGCAGTCAATAAAGAAGTGAAACTAGTGTCACTCCAGGTATCCACACTATTGACCCTTATGACATTATTACAATTGACACAAGGACAATAAAGGTAATTGACACCCGTTCTAAGCTGATACTGTGAAGCACTCTTGCAAAACTCTTGAACCCCATTAAAAAATTCCAATGTATCACGTCTACCATACATCCAACCGCGATCCATTGACGATTTAAATTACCTTTAAACATACCAACACATTTCAAACAATGATAAATGTAAAATATATTATGTAATCAAAGTACATAGCATATATATCATCCATAAATCGTAAAATGAATGCTCCCAAAAGGTCCTTATCACTCCAACCTAACCTATCCTTGAACGTCTAATCTCACTAGTGAATGTATGTCAACTTTTCAATTTTAAGGAAAATCCGGCAGCATTTCCCCCCAGTTCTCCAAGTACACGATGTAGGTAATAACTTACCTACATATGTACCCAGAGAACATGGTGAGAAAATGAGAAGCCCGGATATTCCTTAAAATCGAAAAACAGACATACATTCACTACCTAAGTGAGATTAAACGTCCAAGAACAGTCCCAACTGGGGACTATTCAAGACTTTCTCCTATTGAGAAAGACTCGAACGGGTATCTAGGAAAATGATGATTCAAGCATTCAATTATTATTTGCATTTATTTGACATTCAACAATAAACAAGTTCATTCATTTAAATAGGGCTAATAATTAAATTAACATACATACAAAATCAAAATAAGTTTACTTATATATATATATATATATATATATATATATATATATATATATATATATATATATATATATATATATATATATATATCAATCCATTATATTCATATATACATTGCAATTTATTAACCACACTTAACAAACTAAAATGTTAACTAATATATATTCTATTCATCAATTTCATTTAAAGCTACTCAAATTCAAACAATATATATATATACATATGAAACTTGGATTAACTACTTGAAACCCTAACTTGAAATTTTGGAATAACAAACAATTAATACTAATTAATACATATGAAACTAAAATTTAGCAAGAACTCACCCTAATTTGAGAGTGAGAAAGACAAAGATTGAAGATTGAAGCTAGAATGCGTGCTTGGGCTCGGTTCAACAACACCCTCAAACATGCACCACCACCAAGTACACCCACGAACACCACCAGCTAACACCGGCAGCCTCGAGCAACCACCATCAACCTCCGACCAAGCAGCAGCCGCCTCGACCCACCACCAGCAGCAGCCTCAACCCACGACCCACGCACGACCCCCAAACGCCGCAGCTTCACTTAATTAAATAGCCAAATTAAAAAAAAAATAAAAATGAATATGAATGGAGTGGTGGTGGTGGTGGCCGGAATCTGAAGAAGTGAGAAGACAGGTGAGGACGAGGGAGACAGAGAGGAGGAGTGAAGGCGGGGGAATTGAAAATTTTGGGAAGTAAATTGAATGAAACAGGGAGGAGAAGAGAGGGTGTAGTCACTGTTCATAAGCCTGCTTTTTTTTTTTAAAATGGTAAGCGGTTTAGCCATGAACCGCTTGCCAATTTAACTAATGGTAAGCGGTTCAAGGCCAAACCGCTGGCCATTAGTTAAAAGGAAAGCAGTTCGCGCCAAAACCGCTTCCCATTTCACTTCCCTCTTTTTTTTTATTAATCAAATGGGAAGCGGATTTTGTAAACCGCTTGCCTATAACTGCTTCCCATCACATTTATTCTACTAGTGTTTGGTGGTCACACAAATTTGCAATGTACAACAATTGGCATCCACATTTTAATAAGAGCTCACACATGTTTTGTATAGTTGTTTATCAGCTCACCTCAGCACATGTTGTGTTGTGTTTTCTCGCAATCAACTGGCTAGTCCATTGACAAATAATAGCCCAATCTACTTTATATCTAGTGGTCCAGTATTATAGCACATTACATAGCCCATTTGTTTATCCAATTGCCAATTGGGCCCAACAATTTCTGTTTTTCCTAGCGGTCGTTTTACAAAATTAAGTAGCTACTTCATGCTATATTTTTTTTTTGGGACAAAGTACTTCATGCTAGCTAAATAAACTTTTACACAAACATCTAAATCAAACTAGGTGATATAACAAGCTAATTACTCTTGTCCAAAAAACAAAATAAAATAAAATAAATAATGTTTGTGTTAGTGGATATGATTAGTATTCTCTCATCACTTGGTATTACACAAACTCACTGTCTTACATGGTATCAGTTGCCTAAGGGTGACTCTTTCTCTTCTCTTTTCCCCATTCGACCCTTGGCCTGCCGTAGCTTTCTAGTAGCCACCGTATCTCCTTCCGTCATCTGTGGCTGGTGATGATCAAACTCCCCCACCACCCTCTCCCGGTTTCCAACCCGCCTATGCCGTAAACAACATCAAAAATCTGATTAGCATCACCCTTGATCAAGAAGAAGGGCAATACGCCACATGGGTTGAACGCTTTCATATTCAAGCATGTGCGTACAATGTTCTTGACCATATCGATGCCTCCGTTTCTCGACCCTCAGATATTGATGATGCGACATGGACAAGGTTAGATGCAATTGTGAAGGGCTGGATTTATAGTACTATCTCTAAAGACCTTGTTCACGCCATCATGAAGCAAGGTGCAACCGCTCTTCAGTTATGGACTCGACTTGAACATTTTGCTAATATGGAAGATTATTGCAAAGAGATCAAGCTTCTTGCCGACCAATTAAGCAATGTCGACAATCCGGTCTCCGACAGAAAAATGGTTCTTCAGTTGATTTCTGGTTTGACAAAAGGGGAGTATGACACGGTTGCCGCACTGATTTCCCAAACCGAACCAACCCCAAGTTTTATCAAGGCTCGTTCTATGTTCTTGCTAGAAGAAACCCGAAAGTCAAAGCAAGAAGAGCATGGTCAACAGGCCCTCATGGCTCAACAACCACCGACTGCCGTCGCGGCACCGTCACCACCACCACCGCAACACTCCGACAGTCAGTGTGGTGGGGCTATTCGTGGAGGGCGGGGTCGTGGCAGAGGGCAGAGTAAAAATGGGAAGGGGCGTGGCAGGGGGCGAACCACAAATCCCTCCTCTTCTCACCAGCCCAACGGCCCACAGTACTTGGCCCAGCAGGCTCCTCAATGGGGCGGGCAGCCCACTTGGCAGCAACAGCAACCAGGCTAGTGGGCTTCCCCCCCCCCCTTGCCCATTCCCTACTGGCCCAATGCAGCAGTTCAAGGGGCAGCCCCAACCGTCTCTCTTGGGCCCACGACCAAATCAGCATCAAGCCTACTATGCTAGCCCAGCTCAATTCGGATATGGTCCTCTCATGACTCCCACGGAATTTGGTCAAGCATATAGCTCAATGAGCTTCCAAACTCCCGACAACGGTTGGTACATGGACACGGGGGCCACTTCTCATATGACTCGTGATTCGGGTAATTTCTCTAAACTGTTTAATTTGAGCATTCCTCAATACATTTTAGTCGATGATGGCAAATGCATTCCTATTCATGGCTACGGATCCACCACTACCCCCCCACATAACTCTTCTTTCCAACTCAAGAATGTCCTACATGTTCCTAGCATTATTAAAAACCTAATTTCTGTGAGAAAATTCACATGTGATAATTCTGTTTCTGTTGAATTTGATCCTCTTGGTTTTTGTGTGAAGGACCTTCATTCGGGGACAATTCTAGCGAGATGCAATAGTGTGGGGGACCTCTATCCTCTATCCACAATTTCCGCTTCCAACTCTCAACTCTCTCTAGCTGCAATCTCTCCTTCAACTTGGCATCATAGACTTGGACATCCCGGCACACCAGTTTTTGATTTTCTTAGGAAAAACAATCTTATCAATTGTAATAAGCATGCTAGTACTCCTTTTTGCTACTCTTGTCCTTTAGGAAAACATGTGCGACTCCCTTTTAAGTCGTCTACTATTGTAACGTTTTTCCCTTTTGATATAATTCATGCGGACTTATGGACTTCTCCTATTACTAGCAAATTGGGTCATAAATATTATTTGGTGTTGCTTGAATATGACTTCTCTCATTTTCTTTGGATTTTTCCTCTAAAATACAAATCCCAAGTCTATGACATTTTTTTGAATTTCCGCACTTATGTGAAAACACAATTTGAGAGGGACATTAAAACCTTTCAAAGTGACAATGGTCGGGAATTCGATAATTCTCCCTTTCTTACCTTTTGTGCGAAAAATGGCATGGTCTTTCGTTTCTCTTGCCCTAACACTTCCTCCCAAAATGGGAAAGCCGAAAGAATAATCCGTACCATCAACAATATGTCTCGCACAGTTCTTTTTCATGCTTCTCTTCCACCTACTTTTTGGGTTTATGCTATTCAAATGGTTTCTTACATACTCAACATTCTACCATCAAAGACCATCCAAAACAAAACTCCAACCGAGGTTTTATACCGTAGGTTTCCTACATACGACCACCTTCGTATTTTTGGATGTCTTTGCTACCCAAATTTGAGTGCCACTGCTCCTCATAAGCTAGCTCCCCGTTCTAAACCTTGTGTTTTTTTGGGGTTCCCATCCAACCATCGGGGTTATCTTTGCTATGAATTATCATCCAACAAAATCACGATTTCACGACATATCACCTTTGTAGAGGATGTTTTCCCCTTCTCTGACCTCTCAAATTTTCGTGATTCGGACTATAGCTTTTAGACTCCCAAATTCCTCCCATCATAGCCCCTATTCTCATCCAAACTCATACTGGCCCAGCTTCTCAGCCCACTAATGCCGGCCCAAACCACTATCAACCAAACCCGCCATTTTCCCCTCCAAACTCTCCTTCAATATCCCCTCTCCAATCTTCTCCTCTGGTGGGCCGCGGCTCAACCCAACAGCCCAGTCCGCCTCTTTCCCCATTGATCCAATTTGGATCAATTCCCCTTAATGCTGTTCCTACTCCTCACTCAAGCCCAATTCTAGTTCCATCACATTCTATGCATACTCGAGCTAAGAGTGGAATTTTTAAGCCTAATCCGAAGTATAATTGCTCGGCCCAAGCTATTTCTTCTATTCCTACAAATCCAAAATTAGCCAAACTAGATCCGAATTGGAATGCCGCTATGAATGAGGAATATAATGCTCTTGTAAAACAGCAAACATGGGAACTTGTTCCGAGACCGGAGGGGGTGAACATTATCCGATGCATGTGGCTTTTTAAGCACAAATACAGGGAAAATGGTGATTTGGAGAGACACAAGGCGAGACTTGTTGTGAATGGCAAGTCTCAACAGGTTGGGATTGACTGTGATGAGACTTTTAGTCCAGTGGTTAAACCGACCACTATTCGTACGGTTTTGAGTATTGCTATGGGGAGAAATTGGCCTATTCATCAACTTGATGTCAAAAATGCGTTTCTTCATGGGGATCTCAAAGAAACTGTCTTTATGCATCAACCTCCGGGTTTCGTGGACCCTCGGTTTCCTCATTATGTGTGTCGGCTCCGAAAATCTTTGTATGGTCTGAAACAGGCTCCTAGAGCGTGGTACCAACGATTTGCTAATTATCTCCTTCGGATTGGGTTTGTATGTAGCAAAAGTGATAACTCACTTTTCATTTTCCGTCATGGCCCGAATATTGCTTACTTACTTTTGTACGTTGATGACATTGTGCTTACAACTTCTTCGGAGGCTCTTAAGTCCGAGATTATTGGGCTCCTTAAATCCGAATTTGATATGTCGGACCTCGGGAAGCTTCACTATTTTTTGGGAATTTCCGTAACTCGGTCTCCTAGTGTTATGTTTCTCACTCAACAAAAGTATGCCGAAGAGATCATTATTCATGCCAACATGGGAAATTGCAAGCAGGTTTCCACCTCGGTTGACTCTAAATCCAAATTAAGTGCTCTTGATGGCAAACCGGTCGCTGACCCTTCTCTGTACCGTAGTCTTGCGGGTGCTTTGCAATACCTCACATTCACACGACCGGACATCGCATATGCCGTACAACAAATCTGTTTGTTCATGCATGACCCTCGTGAGCCACACTTCAATGCCCTCAAACGGATCATACGATACATCAAGGGCACAGCCGACCATGGCCTGCATCTTTATCGGTCTGCTCCTAGCAGCCTTGTCTCATATACGGACGTCGACTGGGGCGGCTGTCCAGACACACGGCGGTCGACCTCCGGCTACTGCGTCTATCTCGGTGATAACCTTGTGTCTTGGCCAGCAAAACGGCAACCAACCTTATCTAAGTCAAGTGCCGAAGCAGAATACCGTGTCGTCGCTAATGTTGTTGCGGAAACTTGTTGGATTCGCAACCTGATGCTCGAACTTCACTGCCCACTTCGACGGGCTACCCTTGTCTATTGTGACAACATCTCCGCTATGTATTTGTCTAGCAATCCCGTCCAACATCAACGAACAAAGCACATCGAGTTAGATATTCTATTTGTTCGTGAAAAGGTTGCCTCGGGTCAAGTAAGGGTGCTCCACGTTCCTTCATCGTACCAATACGCGGACATTTTCACGAAAGGTTTACCTCGGCAGCTCTTCTTGGATTTCAGAAACAGTCTAAGCGTTCGGCCTTCTCCCGCTACGACTGCGGAGGTGTGTTAGTGGGGATATGATTAGTATTCACTCATCACTTGGTATTCTGTAATTATTATTGTGTAACCTTATGTATTCTCCATGTTTATGTTGTAATTATTCACCTATATATATGTTGCTAATGAGAATACAATGGCGAAGAGAATTACACAAACTCACTGTCTTACAGTTTGAAATTGTACACTATTTACACACATTCATTTGATTGTCTTTTTTGTTATACTTTGCTAAGAAATATACAAACATTTAAGATAATCTTGTTAGATTCGTGTCAATATTTGTAGTTTTTTTTTAGAAAGTCTCAAGACTCTTAACATATACAAATATACTTTACAGATATAAACCCAAACTATTATAAGATACAATAAACATTTTTTTTTATAAACCCAAACTATTATAAGATACAATAAACATAATTAGATATTACGAAGTATTAAATTTGAGATATGCATTAACAAGATGTCTAAACTTCCAATGTTGCAATTAAGAACATACGCACTATTCATGATGGTCTTGGAATATATTCGACCCATTTTGTTGGAGGATTTAAATGACTTAGCCTTAGCTCGGTTCCTAGCTTTGTGGAATGATTTCTCGATATTTTAGTTTTGTATGTGTGATTTCTTGAAAAATTTGTCGATTTGGGTACTTGGGTTGGAGTACGAAATTATTGTGTCTGTTTTTTCAGATCATAATAAATCGGATTGTTCAGTCAGATCGATTTTTAACACCTCTAAGACTCTAAGTAGCATACATTCAATTGTCCCACATTTACGTTATATCACTAACAAAAACATGTTTATATTCAATAATACACTTCCGTTGTATTAACTATTGAGCTATGATGCATATTGCGCTTGTGTAGATGGAACTATGGAAGAGTCCACTACGTTTCTCTGAACAACAGATGACAAACCGACGTGTCTGAGCACTAAAATTTTTTATGTTAAACTTCACAAGATTAATAGAATAATGATGTGTTTTTTGATTTTTTAGGATATGAATATAAAGAATAACTATACGGTTAGAATTATATGTCCTCCCAATATAAGAATTAAATAAAATAATTTGGATACATGCATACAACATTTGTTACTCGATATTATATTAGTTATTCAACAGTAATACAAAGTATATATTGTTGAATACATATAATAATCTTTTATGATCCCTTCGTTTCTAAATAATTAACAGTTTGATTGACATATTTGTCAATATACGAAGTACATATACTATTGTACGACGTATATATATTTTACTTTGCAACATGATAAGAAATAAAGGCTCAACCAATTAATGAGAAGAAAAAAACAAAACATAACTTACTTTCAAAATTAATTGTCACCTTGATAATGCAACATCTATATTCAACTTTAAGTAGTTGAAACTTGCTTGAAAGGTAGCACATGTTAATACAATTGAATAATCCCACATCGACTGTCTTGATGATAAAATATTACTATAAATAACCTAGTGTACAACTTAAGAGATGAGCAGTGAGGAAAGCTGTGCCATAGTGGATGGAGGGTCCTCTACGTTTGTTTGATTTGATGATTTACTATAGACGCTTCCGAGCTCACCTTTTTATTTAATTATTGGAAATGGTAAACTTACCGCAAATTTTTTAAAAAGTTGCGATTACTATTAAATCCCATTAAACCCAACTATGACGTCATTATAGCTCTTTAATTAGACAGTTTTTTTTCACTCCGTAATTTTTATTTTTTATGAAGAAACTGTCACGTAGACAATAGTAACGTTAATGTAGCATGTTTTAGTAATAGTTAAATAGACTTCATCCGTTTTTTAATACTTGCAAATTACAACGCTTTCTTAAAATGAAAATGTCATAATACTTACAACCCATCATAAATAAAAATTATTTTGGGGAAAAACTATAATATTTCTCTTATTTAAACACATAACCCACTAAATTACACTTTTAATAATCACTCACCCCATGTGAACCCCACATACCTTAAATATCGTGAGAAAAAAAATGTTTGTTACAACTATTAAAAAACGAGGAAGTAATATATAAGGAGTGAATTTTTGTTTGATGTCAAAAGTAATTAATTATCTCAGGTAAGTGTACTGGCACAAAAAAAAAAAGTGATAGATTTTAGATAAAACATTTTTAACTATGCATATTTTCAACGATTTAATGTCCTGTTTATTACAAGATTATCAGCTTCCAAGTGATAACTCGGGTACCCTTTCGGATGTCCCGATTCCGATGGACTGTTCTCTGCCAGCATCTGTGCCTCAATCTCCTGGTTCTACAGCTTTTCCCACCTCTTCTCCGATTACTCTGGATACGGGACAAGAAACAGGCCCTGACTTTACGACTGTCTAAGAAAGGGGATCGTGCTTGGAAATGGGTGAAAGAGGTTTGCCCTTGTAAACGTGCTTCAGCTCAGGAAGCTCCTGTTGTTCATCCTTCTGTTTCGGATGCGGGATCAGTATGCTTTCCTTTTCTCAAACCCTTTAAAAAGCGTAAGTGCAACAATGGGGGTTCTACTACTCCGGGTTCTTCGCCGGAGGGGTTTGAGGGTGTGGTGGCTTCCCGGAACGAGCCACCAAATCAGCCATGAACATAGCGGCGTGGAATTGTAGGGGCCTGGGTACAGAGGACTCCCCTAAAGTTCCGTATGTCGCTTCTTTAGTCCGCTCTTATAATGTAGATATTATGTTTCTTATGGAAACTTTAGTCTCTGTAGATGTTGCTATGAATAAGTTGTCTTTAGTAGGTTGTGATGGTTTTTGTGGGGTAGATGCTGTAGGTCTTAGTGGGGGCTTGGTTGTTTTTTGGTTTGCCCCGGTTGTTGTTTTGCCTATTTATGTATCGGCTCATGTTATATTTTGCAAGGTGGTTATGCCTGGTCAAGCAATAAAATATATTATATTTGAATATGGATCGCCTCAGGTTGATTTTCGATATTTAGTTTGGGATGAAATATCTGCAATTTTACAAAAAGTACCGAATGTAGTAATTTTGGGGGATTTTAATCAAGTTGAGTACTTTAGTGATAAAGTTGGTGGATCCTCTGTTAGTGTTGGTCGTCATAACTTTATAGAATGGAAATTAGGTTCTCAGTTGATGGACATTCCTTTTTAGCACACTTCACTTGGACTAATGGTCAACTTCAGAATCCCACCTTTGAGAGACTGGATAGGGGTTATGCTACTTCCTCGTGGTTGGACATGTTTCCTGAGGCCTCTGTTTACCATCAACCAATTCTTTTTTCGGATCATGCGGCGATTATTCTTCGAGAAGTAGGGTTTTCCAATTTTAGAAAACGCCCTTATAAAATTGAGAATTGGTGTTTGGATTTGAAGGAGATTTTTTCTTTGGTCAGAGATGAATGGAAACATCCTTCTTCAGGTTCCCTTATGTTCTCTATTTCCCGTAAGATGGATGAAGTGAAACGTTGCTTGTTAAACTGGTGTGTTTCTAACAAAAGGAGATGGGGTATTGACTGGCAAGATCTTCAGATTTCTGTTACTTCAGGTTCTTTGAACTTACAGGAGGCTCAAGCACGAAGTGATTTCCTTCTAATTAGAGAAGATAATTTATCTCATGCTCAGGTGGCGTTCTTATTTTGGACAAAGGTGTAAAACTAAATGGGATGCTTTGGGTGAATCCCATTCTAGTATTCTCTTTCGTTCTGTGCAAGCTCGGCGGCGCAGGAATAAAATTATGAGCTTGAAAGATGGTGATGATAATTGGGTTTCTGATCAACATCAGATTTCTGATCTTTTGATTAATCATTTTTCTTTGCTCTATAATTGTCAGAATACATCTCCTGCTGTGGTCTCTTGTGATTGGGAGGATTTAGAGTTTCCGACCCTTTCTTTGGGGAACTATCAGTTCTTGATGCAACCTTTTTCAGCCTCAGAAATTAAGGATGCTATGTTTCATATTGGTTCGGATAAGTCTCCTGGTCCGGATGGTTTTACTTCAGGGTTCTTTAAGTCGCATTGGCAGACTGTTGGGTCAGAGGTGGTTAAGGCCATTCAGTTTTTCTTTGCGTGTGGCTATTTGCTAAAGAAGTGGAACCGAACTTTCTTGACCCTTCTTCCAAAGGTAGATCATCCTGAGTCTCCTTCTCAGTTCAGACTTATTGGTTTATGCAATGTGCTTTATAAGTGTATTGCAAAATGCTTAACTAACAGACTGCGAAGCGTGTTACCGTCCTTGATTTCTGAATCTCATAATGCCTTTGTTCCTGGGAGGTTAATGACGGATAGTTGTTTATTGGCTCATGAATTGTTATCTTACATGTCTACGACTTCTTCTAAGCTGTGTTCTGCGGCGTTAAAGCTTGACATGAATAAAGCTTATGATCGGGTCAATTGGGATTTCTTATGGGATATTTCTGCGTCGGTTTGCTTCCCTCCGTATTGGGTGCATTTGATTCAACAATGTGTTTCAACGGTTTCTTATCAGATTTTGGTTAATGGCTCTCCTTCCCTGCCTTTTGTTCCTAGATGTGGCCTACGTCAAGGAGACCCTTTATCCCCCTACCTGTTCGTTTTATGTATGGAAGTTTTCTCGCTAATGTTGCGTCGGGATGAGAAAAAGGGTTTGTTCCAAGGATTACGTGTTTCGAGAAGGGCGCCCTCTGTGTCTCATTTTTTCTTTGCGGATGATGCTTTATTATTTTTCAAGGTATCTCCTGATGCTTGTGACCAGGTTATTGTAGTGATAAATGAGTTCTGCTCTGTTTCGGTCAGATGATTAATTTACAAAAATCGTTTGTGAGGTTTAGTTCCAATACCCCAGCAGATTATCGAGACTACTTATCTGCAAGTCTACGAATGAATTCATGCTCTTCTATTGGCAACTATTTGGGTCTTCCTATGGATTTGGGTCGTGCGAAGTGCAAAGAGTTTCAGTTTATGGTTGATAAGATAGTTAGAAGACTGTCTTCCTTTGCTTCTCTCTGGCTATCGGCGGCTGCAAAGTTGGTAATAATTAATTCTGTTCTCATTGCTACTTTCAACCATGTGCTTTCTGTCTTCAAAGTTCCTGCTACTATTTGTGATCGAATTGACTCGTTGTTGTCTCGTTTTTGGTGGAAATCTAATAAAGATTCTAGGGGTCTATCTATGGTTTCCTCTTCACTATTACATCTCCCTAAAGGTTTAGGGGGCTTAGGCATTCGTCATATTCGTTCTTTTAATTTGGCTTTGTTAGCAAAGCAAGTATGGAGGTTGCGGTTTAATCCACAGCTTTTGGCTTCTCGGGTCCTTAAAGCTAAGTATCCTTCTTTACTTTCTTCCAAACCTTTGATTTCCAATCCTTCTTGGGGTTGTCGTGGTTTGTTGGAAGGCGGTAAAGCTTTATCTCATGGTCTGGCCTGGAAGATAGGGTCGGGTACCCAGGTTAGTATTTTACAGGATTGCTGGGTGACTAATATTCAGGTTGAATTCAAGGATTGTATTCCTGTGGAAGATCGTCCTTTGATGGTTTCTGATTTATTACTGCATGATACTGGGACATGGAATACGTCTTTAATTAGGCAGCTCTTTCCTGTTTCTGTTGCTTCAGTAATTCTTAGGCTTGAGCGTCCAAAGCAGCAGATTGATGATTTTGTTTACTGGAAATATACTAGGGATGGGGCTTTCTCGACTAAATCGGCATATGCTGCTCTTGTATCTCAACAAATTTCTTTTAGGTATGTGACTAATGATTCCTCTTGGTGGAAGCGTTTCTGGGGTCTTCCCATTCTCCCTAAGTGGAAAATGTTAGCCTGGAAGGTTTTACACAATGCCTTTCCAACGGCAGATGTTCTAGCTTTTAGGGGCATTCCGATTGATGCTACTTGCGTGTTTTGTCATGGATCTTCGGAATCTGTGGTTCATATATTTCGGGAGTGTCCTTTTACTTGGTGTTTGTGGAATTCTATTGCCTGTAATTCCTTTCCTTCGCCTGAGGTTCCTCTTCTTTTTTCTGATTGGTTTACTTCTATTATTACTGGTTATGCTTCTGCCAAGCATTGGCTTGATTTAGATCGTTTCTTCGGGATGTGTTGGGCTATTTGGATTACTAGGAATAATGTTCGATTTCGTTCAGCAGTCTATTCCCCCCCATTGTATTTTGGAGTTGGCTTTGGAGTGGAGTGCTAGAAGTGGTAAGGCTCGTGAAATTGCTGGTTGTTGTCCTGGTATTCCTCCTAGATTCTCGTCTTATTCTACTTGGCAGGTGTTAAGGGGTGAAGCTACTGTTTTATGTGACGTTCTGATGTGTTTTGATGGGGCCTGGGATCGAGGGAATCATAATGCTGGTACGGGCTGGTGTTTTTTGGATCTGTCTTCTTCTCGATCTCGTCGTATTGGGGGAGGAGCTCGAGCTTGTATGGCTAGTTCTGCTCTTCATTCTGAATTGTTGGCGTGTCTTTTGGACTTAAACATGCTTGGCAACGAGGTGTCGTCAGTCTCTGCCTCCTTACTGATTGTATGTCGGTTCCTAAGATGATTCAAGAGCATGCTTCTTCGGATATTTCGCTGGTCTGGACAATTCAGGAAATTAGGGATGTTATCTCTTCTTTTTCTTCTTGTCATATTCGTAAGGTTTCTAGGTCTTCGGTTGGAGAAGCTCATTCTCTTGCAGGTGCAGCAAGGCGTAGAGTTTTACTTTGTTTTATTTTTCAGTTTTTTTGTTGTAATTTAAGTTCTCTTTGTCAAAAAAAAAAAAAAAAAAAAACTAATATATCCCACATTGCCTCTCCTAATGATAAACTACTTCTTTAACTAGTTTGTTGAACAATGATATGTTTAGCCGTTTCTGAGCTCATAACTTCCATTTTCATGTAGTATGTTGTTTGGTTTACAAAAACAAAGGGTATCACCACCATCACCACACAGCCCATCTTTCCTTCTTCTCCAGCCACGACCTCACCAACACTCGCCACCCATCGTTGAAACTTCTCCACCCCTTGTCGCCGGTCGTCGCACCTCCCCCACCCCTCGCCGCCCAGTAAAACCTTCCCCCATCCCCGCAAATACTCTAAAGAAGGATTCACCATCTGGCCGGAGTTCGTCACACCTCACTCCTCTTTCTTTCTCCTCAATCGCCATTATTAGGGTTTTCAAGCTTCAACCTCACTCCAATTCTCTCTCCTCCAATTTCCCCAAATATCTAGGATTTTATCAATTCCCTCTCCGGCGGTGGCTAGTATTCTGGTAATAAGGACGGGACGCGGGAAGATGTGCGACGACTTCCTGCGAGGATGGGAATTTGTGATGACCTCCGGCGAGGGTTAGGGGAGGTGCGACCAAGTCCAGCAACTTCTGACGAAGGGTGGGGAAAATTTTTCAAGGAGGTGCAAGCTTATCGGGGGCAGGGGAGGGGCGGCGATGGCCGGGGAAGGGGCGGCGAGTTGGCTAGGTGGTGGTTGTGCAGTAGGGGTAAGGTAGAAAGGTGGTGGTTGGTGTGGATATGGTGGAGTAAGGTGGAAAAGGAAAGGGAATGGAAAAGGCTAGAGGAGGGATAATCAAAGTAGAATGATTTTGGGTAAACTTAAAAATAAAAATGGGTAAAGGGAATGATTAAAAATGACAAACATATATCAACAAAAGGAATCAGACATGTTCATTCACTTTGATTATTAACCCCAAGTCCCCAACCAAACGGTCCCTTATTGTTTTAAGTCCTATTCTATAATTGCTTGTATGAGTCAAATTATCCTTTATACCAGTATTAATTAAAGCCTTAAATTGGCCTATTACTCAATGAATCAATCAAGTGCGTAAGCAACTTAGGCTTCCAAACAAAAGCAACAAGTACGTACACTAACTTTTTACAACCAATAGTAATTTTTATTTTTGCAATGTTTTGACCCAATTAAACTATCAAAAATTTGTTCATTGACATCAAAATGAACACTTTAAAATGAAAGAATAACATCCCAAAATCTAGGATCACTTACATTTTTATGTTAGGAAGAACAATTTCCATCCCTCAACCTCTTTTTCCTTTTCCAAACCAAGAAATACCCAAGACCTCCAAGTACCAAAAACAAAACCATTCCATCACCAACAAGTATCAAAACCAAAACCCATTTCTTCAAACCACTCTTCTTATGCTTCCCAAATCTTCCCTTCGGAACCTTAACCATGTAACTCAACCCGCTTCCTCGATTAACCTGTCTAACCCCTCTAACCACATCTAAGAACATGCATTCCCTAGTACGCGATGAGTACAATGCAGCTGCACAAGTGCACTCATTTAAACAAGAATTCGCGCATCTAGTTTTGCTACTATTACTCATTGAAGTAGCATTTTTTAGTAAACTATCAGCATCTTTTAACTCAAGCATGATCCATACCTCATCTTTGCCACACTGATTTCCTGTAATAAACTCTTCATTGCATTCGTCGATTGAACTATCTTGCTTCCTTGCTAACATTCTAATACACGAACAAGTCCTAGAAAATGTGCAAATTCCATAGGCAGAGCAAGCCAGGGGAAGATCACAAGTAGTATTTAGGACTTGAAATGATGCCTCTAACTTGTCCTTGTAGGGTGAGTAGTAGTAAAGACCGAGGTTTCCAGTGTCATTATCCAAGGCTAGAAATCGCGCTGCATCTTGGTAAGGTGCAAAAATTTGAGAGAAGTTTCGGAATTTGTCATCAAAGAACTCCAACCCTCTTGAAGCTAACTCGATGTAGGTGATGTTTCTGCTTTCGGAAGGTTGGAATTCCCAGTAGGAATACTTGTAGCTGTTGCTGTTATTGTTACTGCCTGAATTCAGGTAGAGTGCAACCTTGTCATGGTGAATTTCAAATGAAAAGAACGAACTCGAAGATTTGTTAGTAGGAAATGAGGTCAAGTGAGTAGCTACACTTAGTCTCTGCCCCAAGAGTAAGATGTTTGTTGGAAAATTGAATGTTTGCCACTTTATGTTTTCTTGAGCATCAACTAGGACTAAATTTCCACTGTCAAGCAACTGCAATTTCTGCAACAAATAAAAATGATTTCAGGATTCGGTCTAGTTCTAAGGCTACAAATAAAACAGAATGTGACTTTCTAAGCTAACTGGAAATATACAGACTTGACAAAACTGACTCGTACCTGATTACCTAATCTAAATCACAAAACTAAAACTCAAGCCATACCTAATAGCTTATCGGCTATAACCTCGAATATGACCTATCTAGATTAAATCGACCCATCCATAGATTGGGTTGCATCCTCTACACCTAATTTTGCATATTGCATATTAATGTACAAATAAATTTGATATCGAGTAATCCAATACTAACAATCTAGTCGATGTTAACTCTAAACAATTCAAATTACACGAGTATAAGTGTTAGTTACCTGCACACCTTGTCCAGAAGTCCCAGTAAGCCAACCAACATCATCATTAAGCCCTTTCAACCGAAGATCACCCATTTTCGTGAACTCGAGCACACAACTATCAGATGTATAAAACTTAGAAATATGCCCTGAACTCCAAACCATAACACTACCTAGAAAAACTTGTAACGAGCACACGTACCGGCCATCCATAGCCTCAACGCTCACCGCGGTCCTGAAATTGAGCGGCATTTGATCAGTTTCCATCAAGTAAGCCCTCCCATTGAAATCTTCACTATAATCACTAGGAATTGCTAAGGTGAACGTATAACCAACTGAAACATTGTTGGACTTACAACATCCTAATATTATCAACATAAAAAATACCAAAATTATGTAACATAATGTATAGAATAATTTCATTTGTTATACTGTTATGCAGTATTTTTATGAATTTTAGTAGAAACATTTAAATGTTTTTTTTCTAGATAGATTGTTGAGGTTGGTGGGTACGTATTTTGGGGTCAAAAAATAACTAAAAGTTTGTTACTTTTTAATTTTTCTATCCTTTATTTTATCATTTTATATTTTAAAAAAGTTTTTGTCTGGTTTTGTCTAGTAATATAATTCTGCTTGTGTACAGTTTATGAAAGTTTATGTGTTTATTAATGATGTTTGTCGTACCAAAAAGAGGTTACTTTTAGCTATGGTGGGAGGCATTATCAATAGGGAGATCTTGTTGTGCTGCATATGGTAATCACAGAAGCCACTCGGCCAGCTAATTTGTCGATTTTTTTTTTAATGAACGGGTAAAAATTACTTTATGATACAACGGGATATTGTAGTCTAAATTACAATGTATAATACAGAATAGTCGTTTTCATAAAGGATTGATTATAACGTCCTCGTGTTATATTATTTGTTACATTTTGATACAATTTTAGTTTTATTAGTTAAAAAAATTATATATATAAAAAAAAAAATTCAAGTTATAAATTAATCAATAATATGAATTAAGACAAATTTAACAAGATTCAACACGATTAACATGTCATAATCATTTTTAAAACATTCTTGAAACATTACATACTCATACTAAACAACTAAACAACGCAGAATTAGTACAACATGATTTTCATTTTAACATAAGAAATATGGAGTAGATTAATTATGTGTGTGATTTTCATGCATATTTTGGGATGATTGGAAATTGGGACCCAAAATCTTGTAAATTTGTGGAGTGTTATCAAGTGTGGGCTTCTTCAAAGTATATGAATTGATGGGCATGGATATATAATGGAGTACTTTTTGTTTATTAGTGACCATGGATTATGACATATGTCTTACGCCAAAGTGACGTATAACATACTAATAACATACTCGTACTGTATCAATTTAACTGTACAAAGTCTATAGAAAGTACTTAGAAATTGATTTTTAGAAATTGATTTTGGCACACCTTTTATTGATCTGAGAAGAGTATAGAAAATTGTAATCTCACATAAGGGTGTACCAAAATCAATTAAGGGTGTGCTAAAATTATTTCCCTTCTTAGTTCCTTGTTTCATTCTAAGGTTACATTTGGGTTTTATCGTTAGTTTTAAGAAAAATACTTTCCAAATGAGTAAAATGAGAATAGTTGTCTTGGAATTATGTAAACATTTTAATAAATGAGAATAGTTGCATTAGAAATAAATAATATGAGGCTAAATATGTTAAAATATTATTGGGAGTAGATATGTAACTAAAGGAAAAAAAATGTCCAAAAAAAATATAACCATAGAAAAGAAACGGATGGTTACTAGGTCGTGTTCGGAATTAACGGTGACGGATAATTTTTAGTGGTTGAGTAGCAGATAACTGACAAAATAGCGAGTATATGCCAATTAGTTGTGAGTAAAAGTTAGCTGTTAAAGTAATGTTGATAGTACGAGTGCTTGACAAAAATTATGGTTCTACTAAAATATGTTAAAATCCATACATATTGTTTAATAAAGTAACTAAATTTTAACACATTATCCGTACCTTTGAAACACTACTATTTTTAACGTTTTAGATTAGCACAAAGTCTTATATGTGGCTGACCACACCGTGTGACAGAGGTTACTTCGTTAGTGTCATAGGGGTTACTTGGCCAGTGTTAAAGAGTTATTTCGTCAATGCTTTAGGATTACTCGATTAGTGTTATAGGGGTTACTCAATTAGTATTATACGGGTTACTTGGTCAGTTTTATATAAGTTACTTTGTTCTTTTATAAGTGGTCACACGGTATGGTTAGGCCACACACAAGACGGGTTGTTAGATTAGATATCTAAACACTACCTCTACCCTTTACCGCTATCCAATTTCTACCTCAGTCCCTAGTACTGAACAAAGCCTTTAATGTAGCTTGGACCAAACTTTAAAGAGTTAAAATCTCAACATAAGGATTATTATGACTTTATGAGTTCAAATCTTAGCAATTGGATTATAATGAGATAAGTAGCCCAAGTAAAAACATACTGAATACATTAGCAAGGCTCATTTACTTCTACCCAAAATTTTGTGCACTAAAATTCCAAACAAAATTAAAATTCAAGTTTGAACACTTCGAACTCTTTCAAGTACCCCTAAAGTAGTTCTACCATCTTCCCATAAAAACGGCACCGTATTATGCTTCAGCGATTACCTGTCTTCCGTTCCGTACTCGTGTTTCCGTACATGTGTAGAACAATGACCCATGTAAGTAGCTTTCGCTTTTCCGCAAGTCTTTTACTTTAAACTATCTTAATTTTGGTTTAATTTGTTGAATTTATCTTCCTGTTCTTGAGTCAATTAATTTCCATTAATTCAAGAATTTCATACTGAATTTGTCATTTGTTGAGATTAAAATTTGCCCCCCAAAAAAACCTATTAGATGGTTTTTGATTGTTTATGATATATCCTAATGTATTTGAGAAATTATACATTTATTAATAGACATTTATTTTTGTAAGTATAAAAATTAGTTCAAATTGACACATTTTCTATCAAATTAAGGCAAATTAGCTTATAATTTGATTGAAACTTTTGATGAAATAATTGGGTTGGGTGTCAAATTGATAATAGTATTGCATTGGGTTGAGAAATTGTTAATGCTTAAAGTCTTAAAGGAGCTTCTACTTTCTTGGAGATTAACACTTTGTTCCATCGAAACTACTATGTTAAATTTACAACCGGTTGAATGGTACAATCAAGGTCATTTTTTGCCCATTTGCTTACAAGATACTATCGTACACGAACATGAGCAAATAAATAATCTTTATAGTACCATGCACGAGGTACAATTGTAACGAGGTGAAATTGATAATATTAGCAGCAGTCAAACATCAATAATGCTGATTGACACGTGGTTGTGTGCATTCCTAAATCAATATGGAGTATTGGATACCATAGTTTTTAAAAAATGTATATATTGCTTATGTGCAACACTAAGAATGATATTTTCATCAAGTACTTGTAATAATGTAATTTGCTTATGTAATGAACACATACTAGTAATTAAGTATCTATATCTCAGTCTTTCAGTTAGAAATTCTCCCCTAAGTCATTAAAATTCGATTATATTGAGAACATGGCAAACACCAAACACTTAACAACTCGTTTGGTAGGCGCAATTTAGCAGGATGGGGCAGATTCAGGCAGGGAGATCATCTATGTTATTTGCCTAACTAACTGTCAGTATGTATGACCATGCCTTTCTGTATAATAGCAGTATATCACAAATCCTAGGCATCATTAACAAAGAAAATTGTAAATTTTACTGTCATTTTCACAAATTTATGTATGTATATGATACATGACTACTATCAATGTTTTGGATTGAAGGTCATTCTTTGGAAAACAAGTACTTTCAAATTAGACATAATAATAAAATTGGATTGATGATTATTAGCAGGTTGAGTTGAATACAAGCAATGACACTTCTATTGGCAATCAAGAAGCCCCTGTCAGCAGAAAAACAGTTCAAAGGAGAATATCAAGTTTTGGTAAAGCTGCCGTTTTGAAACATCTGGGTCTAGGTACCAGCCAGCAGCGGCGCCCTAATGCCTCAGCTATGGCTACAAATAACATCACAAGTGGTTCCTTATCTGGAACTAACGACCAGCCTTCTGTTACGACTGTGACTCGACAGGCTAGACCTTCTAGTTCGGAGATGTCAGTTTCTTGTTCAGAGCAACCTCAGCACCCTCCTGTTGGAGATGTTAATCGTGAAAATACATGTTCTTTGCCATCTGTGAGTTCTGGTTGTGATGGCTCAGGAGAGGGATACGTGAAAGAGAGTAATTATTTGCATGATGTAGAATGTTCACGCGTATTGGAGGAACACTCTTTGCCGAAAAGTTTTGGAAAGCGTGAGCAACCACAGTCCAAGAGGCCAAAATCCATCAAACATAGTCTGAAAGATGGCGGTAGTACTAGGAATAAATACTCCGAGAACATGAGTTGTGGCCCTGCTGAAGTATTCGACATCTGCCAGCCTCAAGTCAATGATTCTATGTTTCTGAGACAGCCTCGAGACTTTTTCGATGAAGCAGAAGAGCCTGAGATGGATAAGCTAGGTGAGGAGCCTAGGGAAAGAGTGCTGCGGCCTGGGATGGTCTTGTTGAAGAGTTACATCTCCGATAGTGAACAGGTGATTTACTAGACCTTGTCATACTTGAAAACTTTTTCGAAACCCCTATCTATTTAAGAACATAAATTTAAGACTGTACTAGCATTCAACACATATATTGTATGGAGTATATGTGTTACAAGTTTACAATATGTCCTTAGGCTTGACTAATACTGAAAATTTTGTGTTTTAGGCCTGAAATGAAGCATCTAAATTTCTATTAAGATTAATTATGTCAGATTGTTAAGCACAAACAGAAGTCTTAAAGGTGGAGTAAAGATTCAGTAGCTCACTAGCTAAGAACCATATCAAGCGCCATATCAGCTCAGCACTTGAAACTTCATTACATGTTCTAGTTTCAAATTCTTCCATATTGTTCATTGGGTACCCCCATATTTTTAGATGAACAGTTGAAAACCCTGTTAGCTAAGTTTCAAATTAAATCATATTGTTACTGTTAAATTATTGCAAGCACCATGTATGAATCTGCTTTCAAGGGACTGATTCTGAATGAATTATTTTACCTACAAATCTTGTGCGCGTTTTATTGTTTTGTATGTCCATTTTGGTTCCTTAGTTTTAACCCTCATTCTGTGTATTGTTCCAGGTTTCTATAGTAAGGAAATGTAGGGAACTTGGAATTGGTCGTGGGGGGTTTTATCAACCTGGTTACAAATATGGAGCAAAACTCCGAATGCATATGATGTGCCTTGGTCTTGATTGGGATCCTCAGACAAGGAAGTATCAGGAAAGAAGACGAATAGATAAGTCTAAGCCACCTCGTATTCCCCCTGAATTCCTTGAGTTGGTTGATAGAGCTATGCTAGATTCACTTGCTCTCATAAGTAAAGATTCTGATATTTCTGATGCTGAAGACATCCTTCCTCGGATGAATCCAGATATTTGCATTGTCAACTTTTACTCTGAGACAGGACGGCTTGGTCTGCATCAGGTATACGTGCAGTTATATACTGGCTCAACTATCAATTTCCCCTACTAGCACACTTGAAATAATCTCTGAACTGTCGCTGCTAGTATTATGATCTCGATGCTGTTATTCAGTGCTAACTGGCATACAGATTTTGAGATTTAAGCCATTCAATTAATTAACCGGCTACATCTGATTGGCTGTCACTTAAACATACAGAACTTGAAATGAAAGCTTTTTTTAAATTACTTGAAATTGAAATGTCTGGATTTATTATATAGCATGCAGTTAAGATGTATGGACCCCTTTTTGAAAGGGTGGAGGAACATAGGACTAATCTGTGATAAGTGCTAAGAAAAATGAAGTTGATATGTTCAGCTAAAAGGAACCATTATAGCTTTCTTAGATTCTCTTGTTTGGTATTGTCCGTCTCAAGTGTGATTTCTATAATCGTTATCTTTCATTTCTTTCAGGATCGAGATGAGAGTGCAGAGTCTCTCAACAAAGGACTACCAGTTGTTTCTTTCTCGGTGGGGGATTCAGCCGAGTTCTTGTATGGAGATCAAAGGGATCCAAGCAAGGCAGAAACTCTGATATTAGAATCAGGAGATGTCTTGATATTTGGTGGTCAATCAAGGCATGTTTTTCACGGTGTTGCCTCCATCATACCGGATACTGCTCCTCGTTTTTTATTGGAAGAAACCAAGCTTCTCCCTGGCAGGCTTAATCTGACTTTTAGACAATACTGATTGTCCTTCAGATTTGGCTTTTTGGTTGATCGCAGTTAACTCTTGTATGTATCAGTGCTCTCTTTCATAAATAAAAATGACTTGCTTTTGTGTATAGCATTGCATTTATACTTAGAAAATTTTAGTACTCAAACTAAAATAGAAACTAGATAACCTGATTTGTAACTGAAGTGATATTGACCCGAACCAAAAGTTAGGATGACTATTATTGAATCGATAATTAATTTTTCATCATCAATAGATCTGAATATGACCCGACTCAAATTGACTAAATCCAACTAACACATGTTTACCACTTATAATTGCATTTAAGTAATGTTGAGAAAATTTTCAGTACCAGTAATCATGACCCATAAGTTTCAGCCACTATAGCAATCAGATTTTATTTGGGTTTCTTCAAAAACTTAATTTCAAGTCTATGCATAAAAAGTTCAAGTGCTCAATTAATGGCAATAAGAAGGATCAAGTCTAACTTTAGGGACATTCTATTGGGCAAACCAACTTCCTTTAATGTGGGTTTATAATATAAAGGGCAAAGCTAATTTCTTCAATTTGGGCTTATAAAATGTGAAAAGCCACTCTCTTCAATTTGGGCTTATAAAAAACCACTCTCTTCAATTTGGGCTTACAAAATTGAAAAGCCACTTCCTTTATTACATACTTATTTTATTTCTTCCCTCTTTTAATCAAGGTCTTGCACTAGATGAAGTTAAATTCAATAATCATTACTTCCTTAGGATTACATTAGAATCGATTTCCATCACTTAGGTAGCAATTAATTTACTCTATAAAATAGATGAAGTTAAATTTAATAATCATTTTTAGTCATTACTTTCTCCATCTCTTTATAACTTGACCACTCTTCATTTTTAGTCCGTCTTAGCTTGAAAACTTTTTATTACTTTTTGGTAAGATGTACTCTGTAGTCTGTACTTCTTACTAATTATTTGTTACTCCATACCATTTATCTATTACCTACGAAGTATTATTTAAACCAACAATATGACCTTTCACACCTCTTCATTATAAGGCATTGCTAATCAAGAATACACGACATGTGACACCCCTCTCTTTCACCAAGAAGATGCCACATCACTAAGGAGAATTGAAACTTGTGAAATAAGAAGAATTGAACATGGGTTAAGAAGCCATATCACCTTTGCTATCTAATACTTTCATTTATTTATGCTTGTTAAATATAGTTAATGTATGGCTTGAGCAATTTTTATTTTTTTTATACAAATTAATTTCTTCAACTAAATCTATAATAAAAGTATTTAAGATTATTATAGTACAAGAAACTATAATTTGAAGTAAAGAATATATAATGTATAGACCCGAGGCATCGCCCAGGCTAAACACTTGTTATATTTTTAAACTTTGTGTAACAAAAAGTGTTCATATTAATGTGAATGTAAGAGTAGTATTTAACTATTTATTTATGTGTAGCGAAAATATGTTGATCTATGGGCAAAATTGACATCTTACACATTTAAATATGAGTAATTATATAATTGCAACTACAAGATAAGTTAACATTGTTAAAGCTTGTGGAACGACGCTAATGGAGAATCATGAATTCAAAGAGGCTCAATGAAAATTTCAAGAAGCTTAAATGGAGAAATTCAAGCTCATGGGCAACTTTAATGGAGAAACACGTTACCCCTAACTTTATGGGGTTGAACCTACCCTTTATTTCTCTCTTTTTCTTAATTAGGGTTTTTTTTTTTGTTTAATTTAATGGAATTAATGATGTTGGTGTCCTTAAATATGATTCAACAAATAATAATGCTAAAATCTAAGTTGTCACCATACTAATGTTCATCAATATTACAATAAGACCACTAGATCAACAAACCCTGTAAATTGAATAGATCAATTGGGGCTCCCTCATCAAATAATGCACTTTAGATATTGTAGTTTTGAGTTGATTTTGTTGATCTCAAACTCAAACTCATGTCTTAGGGAATTTTCACATTTACTGAACTGATTGGAGCTGAACTAAACTGAACTGATTGGAGCTGAACTAAACTAAACTGAGCTAAAATGAATATTTTATGAGAGAGGAAAATTAGGAGCTGAACTGAACTGATTGAAGCTGAACTGAAGTGAACTGAAATTAAGTAAATGTGAACAATCCCTTAATGATCCGATCCATTATTAACTTGCAAATTGTGTTTTACGTTTTCAATGGAGAAATGGAAAACCAATATTTAGTTAACCAAATCACAAGTACAAGTATAATATTAGTTATACTTATATCACTTGATTGCTTGCCCCATTACGTAATCTTTGAGTTAATTAAATATCAAATTAAACTTACATATTATTATGCTTATTAATAAACAATATACATCGTGTTATAGTATTCATTCACATCAATCTATCAATCCACGTATAATTGGCATCATAATAATGTCAAGATAAGATAGCTTCGTATATTATACTATATGTCTTAGCTATTTGGTGGAGTAGCTAGATGTCCATAAAAAAACAAAGTAACCAAAGCATATTACGATTTCTTTGGTATCAAAATTGGACATGTCTCGCAAATAACCATTTTTTTTCCCCTTAGAATAATTAGTGAATGTTATTCTAAAATTAGTCTATATTCCTTTTAAAATGAATGTATCCTTTCTAACATTAAATCATTCATTGTTCTTGCTTACAATTACTACTCATTAACAAATCTTGTTTGGTGAAAGCGGCCTTCTCATGGTGTCATCAAGTTAAAAGTTGATGGTTCATCATGCAATCATTTATCGACAACTAGTGGTGTTGTCATGAGAAATATTGATGGAATCTGTCTATGACTCTATGTCCTTTGTCACAATTTAACAACCTCATAGTAATTTGCATAGTGTTTTTGGAAAGATAAATAAAGCAATTGAATTGGAATGACCATTTATATTATGAAACAAAGTTGAAGGACATTGAATGTTAACAAGAATTGAACCGTCCTATCGATTTAGAATTTTCACAAGTTAGGATTAACCAGACCCAGATTAGTGGGCGATGAAGACTAAGGGGATCCCCACCCTTAAAAGTATCCCTTGTAGTAATTGAACTCCCAACCTGTTAGAAAGTTCATTATTTACTAGTAGTTCAACACTTTATTGGTGGGGGTTTAGCATATTATATATAATTATATTGAGTCTAGGTCAATATACCCAATCAAAATTAAAAGATATTTTCACCTAAGTTGCGCCTTAATATGTTACTTTAAAAAAGACCTAAAGTAATATAAGGGTTCGACCGGTTTGTGCAAATCCACAGGGGTTAATAGATTATGTGTGATTAGCTAACATGGAATTGGATTGCCTATGCTTTTGGTAAAGGGGCACAAATCAATTTGATGAGAATAGAAATAACTAATTGCTAATGATTGCAAATAAACAAAGTGAAACAAAAGTTCTACTAAAATACATCATATCTAATTTCACAAATATTCTAGGTCAAGACATAAACTCTATCTAATAAGTAATAACCCCAAATTTATTTGGTGGACACAACTTTGCGATCTAATAATCTCTTTGAAGGAATGAATTATGTACTTGATCACCTTAATTATTCTCAAGTATTTATGCATGAGTGGCTGTTAGGATCTTTCTCGGATAGGGGAGGCTGAATACTAAGGTTAGATAGATCATCCTTCCCCTAAAGATGTTGTTTCAAGAAATCTAAGTTAATGAATTAAGAAAATAAAATCATACTCATTAAGGAAAGTAACTTTAGCATAAAGCAAGCTAAGCTAACCAAAAAAAGGAAGAACAAAACATGCAATTTAAGTTAAGAAACATATATGCACAAGTAGTATCAAACATGATAATTAAATTAAATATTTAAACGCCTAGGGTTGTTAAGCAATTGGGTAAAGAGAATTTGTTATGTACACCTGGGTGCACAGTGTACCTAAAAGTATGTTTGCTTATTTTATTTATTATTACTCATTTAATCATCAAATGAGTATAAAATACTTTGGGACGCACTATACACCAGGTATAGAAAATTAATTTTAAGCATGTGGGCATATTATGGAGTTCTTATAAGTTGGGAATGTATTCCTCATTCTTATCCAAAACTCCCTCCACCAAATGGGATGATTTACGAAAGTATGGTTATTTTAAAACTTATTTACACTTTTGCGTCGGAATGAAACTTAATTACGAAATTACTGTCCACGTAGACTCGGATAAGTTTTTATTTTTTTCAAAGTAAAACCGCTACCTCAAGTAGCGGTTTCACCCTTCATAAATTGATTAAATGTGTCTTTACTTAGAGTACTAATGACAAACCGCTACCTCAAGTATCGGTTTTAGACTATAACCGCTACTTAAGGTAGCGGTTTGTCTCTAAAGAAAAAAATTACCCCCAAATGTATCTCCAAGCCTACATGGACTATATTTTCGTAAATAAGTTTCATTCCAATGCAAAACCGTAAATAAGTTTCTTAAAACCTATATTTTTTGTAAATCATCCCACCAAATGCCATAAAAGTAAAAAGAAAGGATATAAGTTAAACACCCTTGTATTATTCTTCTGCTAACAATTAAATATAACACCACTTGCTTTAATTATATTATAAAATCCATCCACTCTATGATTCTTACCCTATAACTTTCCTACAACTTAGTGCAAGACCTATAGTTGCAATAATTGCAAAATGGAAGGGGTATTACTTTGGCATATTGAAGATAGGTTTTGTAGAAAATACATGTAAGTGTTCTACATTGATAATAGCTAACAGAGTAAATTAGTTCTTTCTCTTGTTCGTTATCATATGGTTTTGGGATAGAACCTTTCTGGACTTATAAAATAGACTTCTTTTTTTATGATGGGTACAACCTGTGCCCGTTTCAACTTTCACTATTGTCATAACATTTATTTGTTTTACTTTAATGTTACAATGTTAACCATTAAGTCAAGACCTTATTTTACAAATTTGATATTTTTTGTTTTTTTTTTGGTGTTTAGAGAGCCACAAGGGCGGGTGATGAGAATCGATCCCAAGATCACTTGGAACCGGGAGGGGAGCTCTAACCACTTGAGTTATCCCTCACTCTCACAAATTTGATATTCTGAGTGTGCAACAATGTGAGAGTTTCGTATATACTGTACGTGTCACTCAATGGATGAAAAGGCACGTAATTCATTAATGCTCTTCATAAACTTGATGATAGCATCATACTAAGCTATGTACTAAAAGTGGAAAACAGTTTAAATATCAAGCACCAATAAGGAATTTTCCTTTTAACCTTAAGTCCCTAATATTTGCTCTATATTTGTACCAAAAATAATTACGTAGTAATTGCATTTTCTCAAAAATAAAATAAAATAAAATAAAATAATTAATTGCACACATATATATATTCCATCCATATTGAAACATTATGCTGATTTGATCGTACACGTGGCATGGCTATCTTGATGTCGACGTAAAAATGACTCCATTGTCCTCAATGAAGTTAAATCCAAATGATGAGGAATAGAAAATTCAATATATATTTTTGCAACAATTGGGACAATCATACGACTAGGAAGCTGGATGCCTGGATAAAATGCCTCTCATTTTTCATAAAAACATTGTTGGAATATGATTTGAGACGCGTAGACGTTTGTGGCTGTGTTTTCGTTTTTAGTTTGTTTGTTTTCATTTTGTTGTTTTCTTTGTCAATTAATTGAGGTTTGGCATATAAGTTAATGGATGAATTACTTGTGTTAAACATGGAAGAATTGAATGGTTCAACTTTTTTTAATTTATATTATTATTTTATTTTAATTTTTTTTATGAAAAACTTATTTTAAGAGTTTTTTAATGACAAGTCATAAAGCTTAGTTCCAATAAGAAACGAGAAAGTTATATCTGTTTACCATGGTCTGTCTGTGATGACATGAAATATCAGCTGTATAAATACTCATTTGTGGTTATTTTTTTTTTTTTTTTATCCACAAATAAGTGAAACACATAAAGAGCTAGAGTTATTGTGTTTGTCACCCATTGTGTTTTAGAATAGAAATTAGTGAGAGATTACTCTTGTAAAGACTAGGGCTGTTTACATTAAATGAACTGAGCTGAACTGAATTGAATAGAGCTAAAATGAATATTCTATAAGAGAAAAAAATTAGGTGCTGAACTAAACTGAATTGAAATGATTGGAGCTGAACTGAATTGAAATTAAGCTCAAGTTAATAGACTCTAATTGAAATCAATGCAAGGGTGGGTGTTATACTTTAAAGTAATTTGCTTATACCTTATAGGATGTTTCCACCTTCCAATTTCTATTGTCTCTTTTAAACTTTTACTATCAAGTGCGAGTATCAACTTAGGGTATGTAATGTGAACATGCCCTTAATTGTTCTTTGCTGATTAATTTAATTATCAATCATTGGCTCTAACAAACTACTAATTTTTTAATTTTATTTTATTTTTTTCTTATGTTGATACGGAGTATATGATAACCCTCTATTGGAGACTAACACCTAAGGTCTATTCTCAATCTATAACCTAACTTTAACTTATATGCATTTATCTTATCTTATAATATAAACTTATTAAAAATTTATTAAAACTTATTCTAATTTTAATTGAATTAGAGTTATTCTTTTTTGAATTAACACAATTAAAACCTTATATATTTAATTATTACATTAATTTATCTTAATTTTATATATAAAAAAAAGACATTTCAAACCTTTTTTTAGTTGGTCAAAATTACGAGTTACATTCGTAATTTAACCAAGACAGTTTTTTTCCCCTTTTTCTCTATTCCCAAATGTCCATATTACGAAACAATACCAATATCAATTGAATTAATTCCAATTTCAGATTTACATTCCTTAATTTCCTAAAATTAGAAAAAAAAAAAAAAATCAACTACGGTGAATACATTTTTTTTAATAAAACCAAAATTAAAATAAAAAATAAAAAGTCGTACACGTCATTAATTCCCTTCTATCTCACTCACTCTTCTTCCTATATAAACAGAGCACAAACCTTATAATTTCATGTCACATTTTTTTTTTAATAATCAAATTCTAATTCATATTTTTCACTCCTACTTCTTCGGAATTACACTTCACAGAAAAAGGAAAAAAAAAAAAAAACCCAAAAACCCCACAAAAAAAGATAAAATCTTTGGAAATGAGGAGGGCGTTTATGACCGCCGTTAAAAGTGGCGGTGAACGTCGTTTTATTGCCTCTCAGGCGGCAGCAACGGCAAAGGTTGACGTCAGCTCGCCGGGAAATGACGTCATATTGCCAAAGATGCCGGCTTTTGATTATTCGCCACCGCCGTACACCGGACCTTCCGCCGATGAGATCCTTAAGAAGCGCAAGGAGTTTCTTAGCCCTTCTATGTTCACCTTCTTTAATAATCCTGTAAGTTTTTTTCATTTTTAATTAATTACTAAATAATACTATTCATTAGAATTATTTTGATTAAATTGATTGTTAATAATAATTGTTTTTATTAATGCATTTGTGTTATTCTTAATTTGTATTATCAGTAATATATATAGTTTATTGTACTATGTAGTGTAAATTAAACTTCCTGAATTCTGAGAGTATAATGTTCGAGTGAATTGTTCATGTAAAATTTTTATTTGATGTAATTTTTGATGATATATTTCTTGATTATATGCTTTAATATTAATATTACTTAAATTATTGATTTTTTTTTCCTTTTATTATCAAAATATGCATTATTGTAAAATTTAAAAGGAAACAAATAACTAAGGCCTTGTTTGGCATCAGTTTTGGTTTTAAGTTTTCTGTTTTTTTTAAAACCAAAAACTGGAAACAAGAAAAAGGCGTTTCCTTTTTGTTGTCAGTTTTCAAAATTATCATAATTTTAACAAGTTTATATAATTTTTGATTCATTATGGGACACATATCATATACTTTTAGAAAACAAAAACCAAAAAACAGAAAACCATAAGGTGCCAAACGAACCCTAATATATTAGAAGAATCATATCAATCATTTGTTAATATGTACTATATTATAGAGATTATGACAGTATGCAGTAGGGTAGTGAATACACTGAATACTGTGAATTATTGATTGATTGTTGTGATTATGAAATAAAGTGTTAAAAAAAAAGAATTTAATTATAATTATTATTATTTTTTTTTGTCAAAATGAGGTATTGATTGATCAATTATTCAATCATAGGTGTTACTTAGGCTAGGTTCACTATAAGATTAATGTACACCCGTTCATGTTGAGTACGTGTTCATGTGACTGATTTTTAAATGGGAATCTCAAAGTATTAAAATATGGACTAGTAACTTATGTACATAGTACAATATGTCATAGATATTGTGGACCGGGTTTATACAAGATTTTGTATTGATTGTAAGGTGACTATGATTTTTGTTTTCCAAGTTTGTGTAAATAATATATTTTGGCACGCAATTTATTCATTAGGATTTGGGCGGATGTATCTACTATTTTTTTTAAAAATTAATATTTATGTAATTATTTTGTGTTTTTGTTGGTGGGTGTGGCAGCTGAACGTGGTAGATGGGAGGATGCAGTATCTGTATGATGACAAAGGGAGGAGATACTTGGATGCATTCGGGGGAATTGCAACCGTGTGTTGCGGTCATTGCCACCCCGACGTGGTTGAGGCCATTGTGAAACAAACACAGCGTTTACAGCACTCTACAATCTTGTACTTGAACTCTGCTGTTGCTGATTTTGCTGAGGCTTTGGCTTCTAAATTGCCGGGTGATCTCAAAGTACGTCATTTTCTTTTCAACTCTTGTTAGGTGTTACTCCACTTGTTGGTTTTATGCTTTATCTGAGTACTTATGATCATAGAAAAAGAAAGTGACTTTGTGCTTGTCCTATGTTATAGTCCATTCACTAGTTGTTACTTGTATGGGAAACATTTGTTTGTTATTGGACGTGTAAAGCATACAACAAAGAACCTGTCTCTTAGTTTGGTGGGGATTACTTATTTTTGTTGTTGGTGACTTGGTACAGTTCTTTTTGGTAACGTTTTTTGTTTTCTGATTTTTTTATTTATTTTGGATGGGGAAGGGAATGATACGAAAAAAATTGGGCAAGGAACATATCACTTGATAGAATGGCATATAGGGAGAAAAGTGCTCATAGAATCTTGGTTGATGAGTACAACAAATAGTCTTTTTTGGTTCATGTAGCCGGCCTCATCATTGGGATTAAGGCTCTGATATTGTTGTTGTATTTGGATGGTGCGAGGGGGTCATCATTGGGATTAAGGCTCTGATATTGTTGTTGTATTTGGATGGTGCGAGGGGAGGGTGGGGGGGGGGGTGGGTGGGGTGGGGTTGTGACATAGTTTGACTGCCATATTATTTTGCTTGAATTTTTGGACTCTATAATTATTCATTTATTATTTGTGTCTACTATATCATTCTAGCATTCCAATTCTTCTCATCTTATAAAAGATTAGAATGTCAGCTATTCATCCTTATCCTTATTTCCTAAAATTGCAAAGAGGTTTATGGCTTTTGTTAGAGCCTTGATTGGATAAGATGAACAAGATAGTGATAGTGACTCTTTTATTGATGTCAAAAATGGACATAATTTTCTTGCATGCTTCTACTTGACATCTTTCTTGCAAAGTAGTATCCATCTCTTTAGATATTTATAATATATAGGATGTACGAATTTTTTCTGGTTTTCCTAAGTTAGAGGGAACTCTTTCATGTTGCTTAAACTTATTTGTACACTGTATGGTTGCTTTTGTAAAGAGTTTTTTTTGGGTCTTACTCTTTAACTTATGGATTCAATTTACGTGCTGTAGGTTGTGTTTTTCACAAACTCCGGGACAGAAGCAAATGAGTTGGCTTTGATGATGGCAAGGCTATACACTGGTTGCCAGGATGTTATCTCCGTGAGAAACGCCTACCATGGAAATGCAGCTGGAACTATGGGTGCAACTGCTCAAAGCAATTGGAAGTTCAATGTCACTCAGGTATAAGGCTCCACTGCTACTTTTTTGCAGCTAAAAAGATTGCTCATGTTCAATTTACCATGAATCCTGTTTAATGTTGTTTAATGTTGAGCTGATTGCACCATGAATCCTGTTCTTGATTTTTGACTAGCTTGGATCGTAAAAGGGCTTTAGTCTTTCTTGTTCTTGGATGATCTTGATAGGACAAGCACTTTGTTATTAGATACCTGTCGGTTTTTAAGGCTGAGAAAAATACTCATAATGGATCTGCTTCACTCTTTTTTGTTGAATTCTATCGTAATATTGACAGAAGTTTGAGCTGGTATCTAGGTATAAATTAAACTCTTTGGACATTCACAGTAGAAGAGCAGAATTCTCAAACTCAATACAATAGATTGCTGTCTAGTGGAAGCATTAGTTGTGTATTTTTCTTGCTAGCTTAGCTTAAAATTGCTGGAGTGCTCAACAGTCAGTCAGTGAAGCATGTGGGAATGTAGCAGAATTTTTGTTGTGGAAGGCTTCTTTGCTTTTGAGAATGTAGCAGAATTTTCTGTATGCATTTACAAACAGAATTGTCTGACTTTATGCATTTTTTCTGTATTCTGTTTTCGAATGATATAAGCTCTGTTTCTCTTGGAAAGCAATTTAACATATTCCTAGGATTCTTCAATGGGGTAAATAGTTTGCTAATAGCTGAATCTGTTACAGAGTGGAGTCCACCATGCCATGAATCCTGATCCTTATAGGGGTCTGTTTGGAGCAGATGGAGAGATGTATGCAAAAGATGTTCAGGATATCATTCAATTTGGTACATCCGGTCATGTCGCAGCTTTCATCTGCGAAGCTATTCAGGTCGGCATTTTCTCCATAAGAATGCACATGGTGTTCTTTTGGGCACATTCATAAGTCATTCTAATTAATAATGTTATTTGTGTGGCAGGGAGTTGGAGGAATCATCGAATTGGCCCCTGGCTACCTTTCTTCTGTGCATGACATTGTAAAGAAAGCTGGAGGTCTTTTTATTGCCGATGAAGTACAAGCTGGATTTGCTCGGACTGGAAGCCACTTTTGGGGTTTTGAGTCTCATGGAGTTGTCCCTGACATTGTGACAATGGCAAAGGTTGGTGAATTCCGTTTTACTTAATTACAGCACAGTATATGTGATTTATATTGAAGAAAGTCTCGTTCTAGCCACTCAACTAATCTATTAGTAAAGTGCTGCCTAGGAAAGTTAGGCTGTTAGGCGCATGCTTAACATATCTGACTGTTATCCTAAGTTTATTGTATAGTCATGTATGCTTTCATTATACTTTGAAGGTTTGAATTATGGCAGAAGTAATTGAAAATTGAATCATTGAACTATTACATTAAGCTGTTTTTGTTGCAACTTAGAAGGAACTATGAGAGTGAGGAATACGTCAACCCCTGAATATGAGCGAGCAGATTTGGGATCTTTTGAATACCTGGAACTCTCTATCTTGGGTTGTTGTGAAAGGTTCTGAAAAAAAATTCTTTTGACATATTTCTCTGTTTGTGATTTTTCAGGGTATTGGGAATGGTATTCCCCTTGGTGCAGTAGTTACCACCCCTGAGATTGCGAATGTCTTAACTCGTCGTAGTTATTTCAATACCTTTGGTGGAAATCCTGTATGCACTTCTGCAGGACATGCTGTTCTCAAAGTGATTGAAAAGGAAAAACTTCAGGAAAATGCTCATGTTGTGGGTACCCATCTCAAGACGAGGCTCACTGCTCTGATGGACAAATATGAGTGTAGGTTTCATGCCTTGATTCTGATAGAATGAGTTTTCAAAGTTTTTCTTTTTTTATTTTTTATATCTATTTTTAAGATGTACTGATTTTTTCTACTTTGCTGTTTTTTATTGAAGTGATTGGTGATGTTAGGGGAAGAGGATTGATGCTAGGGGTAGAACTTGTTAAGGATCGTGAAAAGAAAATTCCAGCGAAGGATGAGGTCTTTCATGTGATGGACCAAATGAAAGGTAAATATTGTAGTCCTTCGTTAAGTTTTCTTTTTTACCTGAAACTTTCTCCTCGTGTGCCTTAAACCTGTGCCATAAGCTTTCTTTTGACGGAATTTATTCATTTACTTTGAAGAAATGGGAGTATTGGTCGGAAAAGGAGGATATTATGGCAATGTATTCAGAATCACACCTCCCCTCTGCTTCACCAAGGATGATGCTGGTAAATCTTGCTCACCCTTATATTATTATTGCTTGTATAACTTAATATCTTAAAATTTATGCATGAAACAGGGTTTTGTATGTGTCGTTCGCTAGTACGAAAGCTCTGATGTGCAGAAGAATGCATTCAGCTCACGACTTTTCCAGTCCATTTGCTTATTTTATTTCATTACATGATCAAAGTGAGGTTGTAGCATTTGACTTAAATTAAAGCAACACTAGTCAGGGTGTAGTCATTTATAGCACATTTTTTGTATCGCATAGTCTAATACTCGATCTACTGTCTATTAAGAAACCGGAAATTTGAGCCAACCCAACCCAACCCAAACTTGACTTGTTAAATATAACCTGGTTGAGAAACACCTGAGCAAATATAGTTGTAAATTTAGAAAGCATGCTGGTTAAAAATGCACTTTTCACGTGAAAACTCACCGGCCTGTATCTGTCCGACTAACCTGTTTGACATGACTACTTGACACTCCTTTGCATTCAAAGTCTTTGTTTACTTCGTTTATAACTGAAGTTGATTATCGTATCTCTTTGGGTTTTTTCTCAGACTACCTGGTGGACGTGATGGATTGTGTGATGGCAAAGATGTGAAGAAGTGATGCAATTAGACTCAATATCATTTGTAAAGTTCATCGCATTTGGTAATGTGTTGTGTCTATTGCTTGCTTCTTGGTAAGAAAACTAATCATCCAAATACAGCACGAAGTTCTCTTCTTCTGTGGAGGACAAATATGAACGATGATGAGCCAACACCTCGTTGTCTCTCCATTACTGTCACTTCATATGCGTGCTTAGGTTTCTGCTTGATATGAAGATGCAAACATTTCATGTCATGAAGTTCTCTTTTTTTTCTACTCAAATCTGTATCTGGTACCTCTGAACCGTACCTTAGATAGTTTTTCGGTATTATGTTTGTAATTGTTTTTGTTTTCCATGTTAGTCACTGTTGTGATAGTATTAGCCTCTTAGTAAGAAGTAAGATCACACTTCCATCAAAATTATAAAATGAAGTCTATATCTAGAAAGTAACACCATGTTTGCAATGTTAATGCAGTACTTAAAATATTTCCTGTGATGCAATTGTGTTACTAATGTTATTATGTTACATGTATAATTTATGTAACCCTCTCATGTTGTATTGTATAATATAGACTTGCACGTTTCTGTAACCTGTAAAATGGCATGAAACTAGCTTGACAGTCATAAATTGGCCATAAAAACGACTTTGTGAACTACGGAGTACAATTGTAACACTTTAAGAACGTACCACTCTCTTTTAACAGCCTCGTATTTACATTACATGAATTTGGGTATCGGATTTATTTCAATATTTCTTCAACATCAAGGATTCATGAATATTAAAGATGAATGTTATGATAGAAAAATAGTGAGAAAATTTTCTTAAAAAGAAATGATGCAAGTAAATTGGGACCGAGGTAGTAATTCTTACTGTGTTCATATATATAGCACACGATATGAGCTTTAGTGGGTTGAGATTGAGTGATTATCCAAAGGAGAGTATAACTATATAAATCTAGTACAGTTTTATCCTGAAATCAATTGATGATAGATGGATTAGTCTACTAATATGATATGTTAATTATTCTCATGCTCTATCTTGTAAATGTAGGAATGTAGGATAACTATTCTCAACTCGTAAATAGATTATTTTTCAAACAGAGAAGATATTTATACTTAAAAACAGTATTTGAATAAGTTGAAAATAAAAATATGTAAACTCAACCTATTGAATTATAATTAAAAAAATAAAATAAAAAATATATAAATAAAAAAATGGACACACAAGAAAGCATTCTTGTAGCATTGCAATGGTCTCATTGCTTCTCAAATTTTGTTGGTGAACAAAAATTATTTGACATTGGTGGAAATTTATAATTCAAATTGTTAAGTTAATTATATCTTAATTTTCGAATAAATCTCAATTTCATATCTATGAATCATAATTCTACTCAATTCTGTGTAAAGTTTAACTGTTTTAAAGTCTTTTAGAGCTTAATAAAAACTTAATTTATGGATAAATATAAACAAATGTTAATATATGTCAAGCTTCTAAAGAAAGGTTAAGGTTAAATATATAGATCTTGGACATACACTAGTACGAGCAAAAATTAATCAACCATTTTCTCTATAGTAATTCTATCATTATACTAACATCACGAAAGCGAAAATCTACAGCTAAATCATATTTATTTTTGGTGTATATGTAAAGGACATATGATGTAGACGAGATTCAAATACAGGATGCATATATATACCATCTCTAGACTTTATTCAAGTAATTAAGCTAGTTGACCAAAAGCATAACTATGAAATTATATTATTTATATATTAATACAATTGTTTCATTTCATTATTGAACAACAATATATAATAAATCATAAAAAAAAAAAAAAAAAAAAAAAAAAAACTAACTAACTAATAATTACACTAATTAAACAGCCATTAAATTAGATGTCCCAGAAAACCTTACAGTAATGGAGGAATGATGAATAGCAGATCTTCTCGACGACGTCGAAAACTGAAGGAGGGCAGAAGAGAAAACTGAGACAAGATCATAGAAAATTTGAGCAAGTTCTGAAAACAGTAAGAGACTTCTTCTACAAATCACACACACTAATATTGGAGCTGGGTAATCCATATTATATTATATATATTTCTTGGTAAATTATCTACTTTGATTTCTTCTAATATTTGTGATTATAGTTAAGCAACTATATATAATACATCAAAATGTAGAAAATGAGCAAAAAAAAAAAAAAAAAAAAAGGAGAGAAAATGAGAGAGATGTTATATTGTTATGTTTTTAGTTTCAAAGTGGTTTATAGTAAAGACTTTGAGGCTAACTTATCAAACACTATAATGGTAGAGAAAAGGTCCACATGGAATCAATTATCAATTAATATATTTTGCTGTATTTTACAAGTAACTGTACCTGAATGCAACAATTATGTAAATTTAATATTTCATTGTTTTTTTTTAATCTAATTGTAATATTTATTATTTACACTAAATATTGCAATTACTCAAAAAGAATTGAGCAAATATAGTAAAAAAATTCTCAAAATAAACGTATGTAGTAGGTACAAGTAAATAGTAAGTGGTTTCCCGTCAAAAAAAAAAAAAATAGTAAGTGGTTTTAATTTCATGGCGCGATCATGATAAAATGATATATTAAGTAACATTTATTCATACTTTAGAGTTTTTACAAGCAAAATTAGTTTTTTTTTTAAAATATATATTTTTTTCGATACATTATTAAATGCAACTTCATTTAAGGTTATTTTGAATTTATGCAAACTAAGAAAATAATTGCCAAGTAGTGTTTGAAAAGTTATGGCTAGGTTTCGTGATGAATAAAATAAACTCCATAAAATTAAATAGAATTCTACTTTTAGAAGTATTCATGTATGAAACGTCATAGCTAATTAGTCTTATTATAATTATAAATGATTTTAATATAAATTTCAAATGTCTTGTAGTGATTAATAGGAATTCTCTCATAAAATCTCTTAGCTTAGAACTCAAAATCTCAAAACACTATTAAGTGAAAATCAAAACACTTTTCAAATATATTGTGTAAAACTATTAACAATATGTGGAAAAGAGAAAGAAGGCAAAAAAAAAAAAAAGGATTTATTTTCCTTCCTATAAAACAAAAGAAATCATTAAAGAGTTTATTTTATGGAAAAATACAAGTCCGTTCTTTCCTTGAATTTTGTCTATGATCGCTAACCAAACACATGGCTTAAATACAACTAACAAAATTAGTACCCACACCAACATGTCAATTTCTTCATGATACTTTTTATATAAATTAGTAAATTATTTAAAGAAAATAAAAATGTTACAAGCAACAGAAATGAGCATCATTGAGTATTATTACATAGATTATTGTCCACATCAAAGAAAAAATAAAATGGAATATAAAATTGAATTTAATTTTTTAATTAAATTGTGGCTTGAGATTATATGTATAAAAGTTTTAATTTTAATTTTTAAAAGTAATTTACATACTGTCTCAAAAAAAAAAAGTAATTTATATACATAATTTTTCCAACTATTGTTAGCAATTGTAATTAGTATTAAAAACATTTTATATTTGTTACATATTGATAATTGATAGAATATTGGAGCTTGCCCCTCTCTTTCACTAAAAAAATAAAAATAAAATTGATATAATATGATAAATATATATTCTAGATATTATTCTGTTTTTTTTGTATAGAAGGATATAGTTTTGTGAATATTCTTTAATTATTTTGTGAGACTTTCTTACCTGATTTAAACTCACTTTTGTAACCCTATATATTTTGATCAATGGAGTACCATCTAATCTGAGGACTTTTACATCATCTCACATAATATAACATGAAAAAACATGTTACAACAACAAAAAAAAATTAAAAAAATAAAAAGTAATTCATAATAATGAGGAAGAATTAACAATCAATATTAATGCTCAAATGTATTGACTAATCATAAAACAACAAAGTCATTAATGAGAAATTGATTGAAGATTTAAAAATGTGCTACCCACCATAGACTAGGTATGTGTTATTTGTTCCAAATCCAACGGTAGAGAATGTAAGAACCTAAGATGAGCACATTATGAAGTCATTCAAGTGTTTGATATTTCCTTAACTTACTTGTATAGCCCACAATTGCATGTTTCTTGCTTCCCTTTTAACGAAATAATGTCGTCATTTTTAGATCTTCAAATTTTGATGTTTCTACTTTATACACATTGGCATCTCTAAAAGTTCAAATAGAACTAAATCAAATTATTAATTTTGAGTACAATCATATGATTATATTATGAAATTTATAATACTAGATTTCAGAGTATCCAAGATTTAAAATGATGGCTGTTATTAGTTTTAACAAAATAGCTTGTACTTCTTTTAATAGGTTAACCATTATCTCCTTCTACTGCCTGTCTCTTCCCACTCTTGAACTTTGCAAGTAAATATATTAGCTTAGAGTGATGGATTGATTATGGTAGAGGTGACAATAAGATAGTTTTTCTCCGATTCAAGTTGAATATATAGGTCAAATCAATTTAAATAATGTCCAAGTAAAGAAATACGGATTTATTACATATTAGGTATGGTTTAGGTCGTTCTCATTTTTAATGTCAATTGGCTCATGTAGGCATGAGAAATGGACATTTTTAATCAATGTTTGCTTTGGTTCGATTGTTTACATACACTTGTTAATTCATGATGGAAAAGTATCCATAGCCTCTATATTGTAACATTCATAAACAAAGTCCATAAACATATTAGAAATGATCATCGGTCCAGTCCGGTGGCTAGTCCAGACTGGCCCAAAAAAAGTGCAGATTTGGACAAGCATAAAAACCGAGCCTAGCCCCACAAAAAATTATTTAGGCCCGACAATCTCGACATTATTTTGTGAGTTTGGGCACAAGATTTTACTCAAAGGTCCAGCCAGATTTGGATCCTCTAAAATATACGAGTACATATAGACATATAATAAAAAAAAAAAAAAAAAAAAAGCATGTGGTGGCTTGGTTAGAACTAGAGCTGTCAAAAGCTGACCCGATTCGAAATACCAACCCTAACCCGACCTATTAACCGACCCATCTGAACCCGAAAAAAAAATGATGACCCGAACCCGACTTAACCCGACCTGAAACCAACCCTAGACCCGAGTTGACCCGAGTATTTGAGATCCGAACCCGAACATTAACCGACCTAGAGACGACCCGATCCGAATGTAACCTGTAAATTATTGACATGAACCGAACCCGACCTAAACCGAAATTGACCCAAACCCGTTTTAACCTGTCAAAACCCGAATTCAACCCGACCTGTTCCTAACCCGACTCGAATTCAACCCAACCTGTTCCTAACCCGACCCGAATTTAACCCGATCTGCTACAAACCCGACTCGAATTTCAACCCAACCTGTTACAAACCCGACACGAATCAACCCGACTTGTTATTGACCCGACCCAAATTCAACCCGACTTGTTATTGAATCAATATGTAAGGTCGTTATCTCATGTTGGTATTGGAACGGAAATTGAATCATAACTCTATTCCTTCAATATTTCACTTTGAATTTTAAGAGGTTAGTTTCACAACATGATTTTAGGGACGAATTTTAGGGACGAAATATGTTTTCTGCAAATTATTGAGTTGAACCGAACCCGACTCAAACTCGAGAATGATCAGACTTGAAAATGACCCGACTAGATTATAACCCGCAAATTATTGACTTGAACCGAACCCGACTTGAACCCGAGAATGACCCGACCTGATTATAACCCGTAAATAATTGACTTGAACCCGAGAATGACCCGACCGAATTATAACCCGTAAATAATTGACTTGAACCGAACCCGACTTGAACCCGAGCACAACTCTAACTCGTTTAAACTCGTAAAGACTCGAATTTAACTCGACCTATTTTTCACCCGACCTTTTACTAACCCAACCTAAACCCGACAAGATGTATGACCCGACGTGACCCGACTCAAGCATGACCCAACCCGAACCCGACCTGCGTACTAACCCAACTCAAACCCGACCCGTTTACCCAAATTGACAGCTCTAGTTAGAACGTGAATACCCATATTACTGTTACGAAGTATCTTACCTTAACTACAAATTCCATTGAAAAGCTACAATAGTTGCAATATTTTAGCCAAGTACCATTGAGAATAATTCAAATTTAGGGACATCATTTGAGTAAAATTCAGTGAAAATTATAGGGGGGCAATTTAGATGAAAATTAAGAGAGCTTATTAGAAGACAAGGAATTCAGAAGGATAATGATACACGCTGATTACAATTAAGTAAATCACAATTTCAACAAATTCTATGTACAAGATTAAATGATGGACATCAAGCATCTACCTGTACCACTAGAGCACTCGTTAATCAGCTAATACATGCATAAATATGCACCAACATCCCTCTGTCGCCTAAACCGTTAGGGTCAATCACCCAAATTCACTGACTAATATGAACGCTTGCTTGTAATATGCTACAAATTTGAAACAAATGGAAAAGAAAAACATTACAAAACCCCTCCCCCCCTACAGAAATTTTGAAAAAAGACATAATAACAAATGATGGACAAAGACGCAAGGCATTTATATATATTTACACTGTCAATACCTATATATTGCAAGCTTATTAGCAGAAGCCTCCCTGGAATGAATGGACTCTTTACCATCTGGCTCGAAATTTACATGGGGGCTAATGAATGTGCAGCTGAAAAACCTAAATCCCAACCTCCACAACTCCATTATACTCGGTATGAGAACGTAGTGACACGACTGATGCATCATCATTCCCAATACCTCCCAGAAAACAATTTCCTGGAAAATCCCAAATCAATGTAACTTCAACATAGATCTCAATCATGTCACCATGTTGTCTTAAACAATGCCATAGCCTTCGGCCTTGGGTAGTACACATGTTCATCTTGTGGGATTATTGTCATCAGCATATAAGGTAACAAAGGGATCGGCAGCACCAGCAGCGAGTAGCACTTGATAGGGATGGAAACTGAGGCAACTTACAGGTCCAATCTTCTGAGCCATGAACGTTGGGTGATATCGAATGGTGCCTAGTTGCTCACCTTCTAAACTGAAGACTTTAATAAGCTGCTTTGCAGAACCACTGGCTATAATGGGAGCATGCCGATGAACAGCTAAAGCTGTTAGAGATCCCCTGTGGGCATCAATTGTGAGGTATGCATCACTGTGATTTCTAATATCTAGGAACTGAATGTCACCAGCCTGAGATGCACTGACAATCTGGAGATAGAAGAGTGAAACAAATACGTGGTTAGGCAGTGCTGTGCAACCCAATTTACAGAGTTATATTCCCAAGGAAAAAAAAACTCGGATTAGCAAGAGCATCTGAGCATGTATAACCTCTGTTCCTCTTTGTTCTTTACACTCTTACTTTATACCTGATTTGGCAATTATATTTATTATAGTATCCTTCCTTACACGACACAAACACCCCACTTTATCAATCACTTGTTATTTATAGGCCAAATTTTATGCTGTTACCCCATTCTCTCTTCTAACAATCTGACCTTAAATTTAGTGATATATAAATTGTCAAGAATATTTAAGAATAGAGGTTATACTAATCATCAATTTTATCTGTTTTTCTATCAAGTGCTGCTGTTATATAAGCAATAATTTGGCGAGTACTCACCTTAGCCACATCTAGCCCTGGTTGAAAGCCGATTCCTACAACTCTTTCAATTCTCTGGATATGCGGGCGGGTAGCACAAACAAGCCTAAAGAGGATAAGAGCATTTAGAAAAAGTCAAAGACGGTTACAGATATAGTAAGCCCTGAGAAGACTCAAAATCTCACTAAACATATAAAGTTCAAAGAATACCACCAAGAGCAGCAGAAAATAATGAGAAATCTGTCGAGTATTCTCATGCTTGAAATTATATGTAGCTTTTAATTTAAGGTTTATTTAATCATTCTATCTGATTTAACAGTTAACATTGTCATTAATACATATGTGCGTGCGTAGGTAAGAAAAAGCTTTAAAATTAATGAAAAAAATTGATAACTAGATAAAATTCAGCCAGTTCCTTCCATTAGATCTAGCCGATATCCTAAACTTGAACAAACTTGTTTTCTCACAATGAAACCCGTGCCACATCATTCATACAGATACTTTTAGTTCTTAACACATGTATTGTGGAACACCAACTTCCCAATGGTAAATAATCGAATTAACCATAGTAAAAACATAATACCGTTATCCAAACTAAATTCCAATGGCCAATCTGCAAGTAGTCTCATTTGAGTCTTTCACAAATAGCAACATAATTGACATGTCAGTGCAATCAAGTTAATTCAAACCCAAGAAAAGCACCAAGCATGTGACAAGGCAAGCTAGCATGTGCAACTTTGACAACATACAATGCAATTCAAAGTAATAAAAGACAAAAGAAGACCCAAAGTTAGCTCACATTTCAGGTGTTCTAATGTCATAGAGTCTGATAGAGCCATCAACAAACCCAGCAGCAAATTGACCTCCATGAACTTGAGAAGCAGCCTAGAAATCCAAGTTACAGTGTTAAGCAGACAAAAAAAGTTGATGAAACAAAGAACAAAAAGATAACAACTATTCATAAAGAGTATGATAGCTGATCACAAAGAATATATAGCCATGTACTAACAATTAAACTAAGAACAAAGACAGACCCCTTGGGAATTTATTTCACATGTATTCACTTAAATATCCCCTTTAGTGAGGTTCAAGATAGAGTCTGGTTCTCACATTCGTTTTTAGGAAGATGTTTGGAGAAGAGCGCAACCTGTTGGTGTTATGTTCCCTCGATCATTCCAATTGTCTTCTCGTCATAACACCCCAGTGTCTATATTTATTATGAAATGAGTACAATTTATATTTCCAAAGGCCTCCATGTGAGATGGAGATTGAGGAGCTTCCTTCTTTAATTCAGGTTCTCAAAACTGAGATTGAATACAGTAAAGGATCCAACAGGGGACTCTTTAGGAACTTTTCATGTGTATAAATTCTCTGCTGTTTGACCCAGCCCCCTCAGTTTCCACTTTTCCTAATAACAAATTTGATTTGAAAAGGCACAAAGTCCCTATAAAGGTAAGAGATTTTGTTTGGACGTTAGCATTAGGTAGGATTACTTTTAATGGCATGCTTCAAAGGCCTAGGCTGGGGCTAATTCTTTAGGATATTTGCTTGCAGTACAAAAGTGCTAGCGAGTCATATTCATATGTTTTCCTTCACCATGAAATGGCAAATTAGCTTTGGTAGAGATTGTTTGCTCTATATCAAAAAAACTAGGGTTTTCCTTTCTGATGATGGTGGATTGCTTATAAATTTGTTCTCCATGGTTTGGCAAGGACAAGGAGAGCACAGTGCATTTTTAGGGCAACTTTGTGGCATTTTTGGTTTGAGAAGGATTCCCAAGAAGCTTCTTTATCTTTTGATTATGTCTGGGACAAATTAACTTATCTTGCGTCTGAAGGGGCTAAGGCTGCAGGGGCATTAAAGGGATATTTGATTGGAGAGGTTTAGAAAAATCACTCATTTACTCCCTCAATTTCATTTTAGTGGACACACTTTCCATAGATGAATGTTTTAAAAAATTATTGCACTTTACCTTTTAAACACATCCTTAACTCTTTTGGGTCCACTATTTTTTTTATTTTTTTTTTTTTTTTTTTTTTTTTACTATTCTCTCTTTCCAAATTCCATTTTTTCATAATTCTCTCATAGGCTTCAGTGATTTCCTTGGTTTAAAAAGCAAGGAAAACCATTAAAATGAGACGGGGGAAGCATAATTTTTTATCCCAAAAAAAATATATATCATAATAGTAAGACATTAAATTCTGGATCTCAAAATTCAACACAAATGAAACAGGTAACTAGATTATTGAGGTAGGGATTAAAAGAGATACCAGTGCTGATATGCTGCTATCGGGGGATGAAGGAATGGAATGCACAAGTTGTTCTTTGTCTAGATCCCAAACCTTGATTGACGGTACATCTCCAGCCACAAACTAAAATAGATGGAAATATTTTAGAATACATTTCAAAATATGTGAAGTTCAAGTGGCTGACAAAACAAGTACTTACTAGGCATCCAGATTGTTGTTGCCAATCCACAACAGCATTCAAATTTCGAGTAGTAGGTCCCTGAACAGACAGAGAAGAGAAAGCAGACACAAGCTTCTGTTTCCCCCTTTGCATGTAGTCTTTCCAAATTCGAACGTTTCCATCACCTTCACGAAGAAAAAATAAGTATAATTCACCCTTAGTTCTAATAATTTAGGTATCAATATACTTCCTCTGATTCTTTGAAGTTGACATGTTTTTTTAGTCACGTGTGCCAATGCACAAATTCAACCATTAATATCTTTAATTACCGATAAGCAAAAACTATAAAAAGTTGATATTTTGAAAGTACATATTGAGAAAAACCCAACAATATCTCATATGACTATTTTTCATTATGTATAAATCAATAAACACAGTCAAAGGGAAGTGTGAATAGTGCTAACGTCAAAACATGTCAACTAAAAACAATGAAGGTAGTATTACTTAATGCATGAGAATTCTCATACTCATAGCATAAAAATGTAAAGGAACATAGACGAGGAAACTTTACCAGAAGCAATAAGAAGTAAACTATCATCAAGTTCATTTAAAAGGCAGAGTTTAGAAATTCCCTTGTCAGGAAACTCATGATTATCAAAACTATTCAAAAGTGCTGGTTCCTCGTAGTTCCAAACCCTGAGAGAAACACAAAGCACATGAATGTGAGCAATGAAAAGTAATATAGTGAAAGTAAAAAAGATCAGCTACTTTTGTTCAGCTGATAAAATAACAACAAAACTGGTACCAATAAAGATGTTGATATGCACTTAAAACTTGTATCTATATTATAAATAAATAATAATAAACCAAAATAAATAAAGAAATATATATATATATATATATATATATATATATATATATATATATATATATATATATATATAGTCGGGTTTGCAGGAATTAGCAGATGACTATTTTATTGTTCAAAACAATGTTACCTCATTTGACAATATGATATTAGAAACAAGTTCGTAATTTGCTCCCTACTTTGTTAAAATGAGCAAAGAATTACCAATTAACTAGTATAATTTGCCTTTGATGACTGGCTGTTAGTGAGGGGGATGGGCAAATTATGCAACCCCAGTTCAAATTTTCCCACACCCCCCCCCCTAATTCTCCCTCCCCCCCCCCCCCTAATTGCCCACATCCCTCCCAATTTTTCCCCACACCCCAGTTCAAAATTTTGCCCATATCCCAGTTCAAAATATTTGCCCAGTTGCCCACACCCCTCCCAAATTTTGCCCAAATTTTCCAAATTATGTAACACAACATGTGCAAGCCATCACGTCAACTACATAATCTATGGCCTAAAGATACGAAGTGATACACATGAATAACAGAAAAAGAGATTGCCATGAACAAGAGTAGAGAATGTATCTGCTGTTGAAACCTTAATGATTCAGCTTCTACCTTAAATCACAATACCAAAAATAATACTCTCTCCGTCCCAATATATAGTTCTTGTTTGTGTTTTTTCACCGTATTTAAGAAATGGAAGAAGAAAGTGGATGAAATACATTTTAAAAAAAATTGAGAAGTACAATTATAGACAAAAGTTAGAGAGTGAAAGTGGAAAAAAGTACAATGCAAGTGGAAAAGTCAAGGGTAATTTAGGAAGTACAATGAATAAAGTTTAAAAAATGAGGATATAATTGTCTTTACATACTATCCAAAAATAGAACAATATTTTGGGTCTCCAAAATAGGAAAACAGGAACTATAATATGGGACGGAGGGAGTATGCACAATGGTGTATTTGACATTGAAACACCAGGTGTATGAAAAACAGGAACCGTTTACAAAACCATTAAGCCAAGTTTCCCACTATATGCTGTATAAACCCACTAAACATTATAGCCTTTTGAACTTCAACACTTCAATCATCAAAATTTAAGCACAAGCAAAAAATAAGAAATTTCACCAAATAGATAGGCACATTCTGCAAAATAGACATCTAGAAATCAATGACATCATTACTCATGTAAGAAAGGTCACTCGTTTACTAAGTTTTCTAATTGAAACATCACATCTGTATTGACTGTATACATACGTGTACACAGAACTAAATCACACAGAGAAGGGCAGCAAGGGCCAACAACAAAAGTGCACAACAGAAAATACATCACAATATCCATGAACTTCAATATTGCCAACTTTTTTGTCCATAATATTTCAGAAAGAATGGTATCAAAATTTCCAACAGCTAGAAGTCCATTTGATGATTTGCAGGGGAGAAGCACGCCACAAAAAACAAAAAAACAAAAGAAAAAACAAATAAAAATCCCTCACAACTCTATAATGATCAATATCATTATGAAAATGAATCTACTTACAAACTTTTCACATTAAAAAGTCTAAACAATGACACTTACAACAGATTTCATTACTAAACATTCTTAATAGCCAGGATTTAACCAAAAACAAACTAAATGCCAAAATCTACAAAATAATATGCTTCTAGATGCTTATCTTAAGGTTTTCAAAATGAAATATCAGCAGATAGTTAATTCTTCAAGAATCAGCAAAAATTGGAAGATAAACAAATTAACAAATGTTTTCTTACCTAATCCTTTCCTTCTCATCTGCTGCAATGACAATAGGAGAGAATGGTTGTAACAAGGTAGTTTTTGTACCAGTCTCAAATCTGGTATCCCAGCTTGCAATCTGATTATTTAGCTTGCTAACAGCTACAAAAACATTTTTTAAAAATCAGGATACAAGAAGATCGGCATGTAAAGCAATGACAAGTAGAATAATGATTATAAAACAAAGCCAACTTACAATAATGCTGACATTTTACAATGAGGTCCAACGTTGATCTTTCCTTTGCTTCCCTCTTTGCTATTAATTCTTCACTATCATCTGTTGATGTAAGAAGAGGTTTCGAGAAGTGCCCACAGCTCCAATTATATATTGTTGATCGTGGAAGAAGACTACGCTCAGCATTAGCATTAGACCCACCATAACCTAGCAGTGGATCTGCTAACCCTGAATCTGGAGAACTGAGCAAGTGTGGTCGAAATTCCAAGGAAGAAACTCTCCTTATTCCAGTCAAGTAACTCGCTCTAGGAGGACTTACAGGAGGAGTTCTAAATGTCAATGGGAGATGACCTGTTAAATCACCCCGAAATAATATATCAGCACAAAAATCTTAGCTAAGAATCAACTAAATCTAAATACAGCAACTTGTCTGAGGAATAAAAGACATTATAGGATCAGATCACAGACAACGATACAATCAATCAACAGCACCAAATACTGTCGCTAATGCATTAGTTAGATTTATCAGGCTGCTTGTCAGCACATCAGAGTCATACCTGAACTCATATCAAACCAGGATGCTGATCGAGCTAGTCCAGAAAGCCTCGCACCAGCAGAAGTGGTAGGCTCGCCTGGCCGAACACTACCAGTAGAGGGCCTTATGGGTCTTGCAACAACCTGCTCAATTCCAATAATAGAGAGAACTCTCCGCCCAAGTCTTGCAATGCGAGGAGATGGGTCCTTTGCTAATGTACACATGGAAAAAATACAATCCAAATAAAGACTATTATCAAGAGGTCTGGGTCTAGCATGGTTTATTATTCCATTGCCAACAGCATCATTTGATGCACCAGAATCAGAATGTTGAGATGAATCATCTGAAAGAGGAGACCCATGCATTATTCCAGCAGTAGCCAGTGGACTACTCGTGGAGACTCTCCCATCCCGAACAATTGGAGTGCTGTCACCCCCAATCCTTAACAAAGGACCAATGTGTGAAGTAATGATACTTCCCGGAGTACTGAGCCCAGTGTTTGGCTGGGATCTCCAATATGTGGCAGCAACAGATTTGATATGCTTGTTATGGCCAAAAGCAAACCGAGCTAAAGCTGTTCAAATATCATAAGGAAATTGTTAGAGAGCAACTTAAATGAAACAGGACAAAATATTCATTTTATGAGGATGCAAAAGTGGCAAGGTAGACACATATTTCATCAACATTAATATTCCAGATACATAAAAATATGTTTCCATCAATCAGTAACGGATCAGACTAATTAAATCTTTGAATATGATCTTATACAATACGTTATAGAACTTTTAGTTCCTATGCCACACCTAGCTAACGGATTTTCACCTCACATATCCATGAACTTCAATAATTTCAGAAGGTGTAAAACATTTGCAAACCAAAAAGATTAAAAATCAGATCCAGGGGTGTTTACATCAACACAAAAATCATTAGTTCACATCTTTGTGAAGCAAATAACTGCATACCCAAACACCATGAGCCATGCCATTACTCCCCCAAAGTAACATTATTTTAAGGGAAATTCCCAATGGTGGCCATTAACTTTTGCACATTACATGTGGTAGAAATTCCTATGGTAGCCCCCATATGCTGTTTTGTACTAAATGAGACCATATTAGTTTGACAGTAAAATAGGTTGATTTAGTGTTTACTAATTTGATTACTGTTAAAAGCCCATGAATTGTTCACTACAACTTTAATAGGGTTTCCAACTGTAGCTTATAAAATCAATTCATCCTCTATCCTCTTTCACAGCTCCTCTCATCTGTTTGTTAATACTATCCTCTTTAATGGCCAATTGACCAGATTGGTAAATAAAAAAGACCCTTAGTGACAAATTGGTAAAAAAACTTACTCCGGCGACAATTTGGTAAAAAAAGCTAACTATATGCGACAATTTAGTAAAAAAAAAAAAAACTCCGGCGACATTTAGCCCAAAAAATCTTATTTTTGTCGACAAACTCTTTAAAAATCTTAATTTAATTTGTGTTTTGTGTTTTTAAATTTATTTTTCCCATTTAAGATTTTGAATTACTATGCCATCCCCTTTTTATTTTGCTAAATCCAAATACCAATTTTTTTTAACCCCTTTTTAAAAGAATTTCGTTAATAAGGGGTATGAAACTTAAGCGAAATTGATACTTCAACTTTTTTTTTTCTTGAAATTGTTATTTCCATTAAAAGGGTTGATAAAAAAAACATGAAAAAGAAACTAAGTTAAGCATTTGTGAGTACTTTGTCGGAAATTTTTGTATTTTTGGGTTAATTGTCGCCTGAGATTATTTTATTTACCAAATTGTCGCTTAAAGTTATTTTTTTTACCAAATTGTCGCCGGAGTAAGTTTTTTTACCAATTTGTCACTAAGGGTCTTTTTTATTTACCAATCTGGTCAATTGCCCCCTCTTTAATTTAATTATTTTGTTTCTCAGAGGAGCAATGGAAGGGAAGTGGGTCAAACTCAATGCTTGTTGGTATTTCTTTTAACCTAGAAAATGAGATGATACACAACTTTCAGTACAAGCAGCAGCCATGGAAGGGCATTTTATAAGTGCAACATTTGCAGGTTGTTCATGAGGTTAATAAAGCTGGATACTTTATTGTAGGTTTGAGCAAGAGTAAATTTTTATGACAATTTTCAGAGAAAGGTCGATGAACTATCACTTAAAGAGAGGGATAGAAAGAAAGTTAAATTGGGTAGAGATAAATCCTGCAAGGGTTAGAGGCGTTTTAGTAAATCTTCCACCAACCCAAAGTTAACCTTAAATATTATAATGACATATTTACTTTTTAATCAAGATTAAGGCTGTGTTAGGGATTAAGTTGCAATTAAAGGCTACGATGAAATTTTCCTAACTTTTAGCTCCTATATATAATGTTCAAAAGTTCAAGGCCGACATTAGGGCTGGAAAAAGTTGACTTGATACAACATGAAATAAAACAGACACAAAATTTCGGTTAGTGTAAAGCCCTTATGACCCGTTTTCATAAGTTGGTAAACGCAAGTTTTACTATATAATAAATGGGTTGGGTTAGTGTAGAAATTTTGAACCAGAAGCTAACACAATTTCACCAGCTTTTCTGAAGTATATATAAATATTGTACAATTTAGCACATTATAGCAATGAACTATTCCCTCAAAAAATAAAAAAATAAAATAAATTAATTATATAGCAATGAACTAACAATCTTTAAATTAAAATTTCATATGCTTAAAATATTAGCAAATTAAAGGTTAGCTACACATGGATTTATATAAAATAACAAATCAGGCATAAGAAAATAATTTCTTGTTTTCCATGAATATTTAACTTAAAACAGTAATTTCTTGTTTTCCATGAATATTTAACTTAAAACAGGTTAAATGGGTTGGCACACCGGTGTAGAAGTGTTTTGTTAGATTAGTTAAATGGGTTAGGTTAGTGTCAACAAGGATTCTCATCACGTTTACTGACATACAAAACACAAATTTGGCACGACACAACCTTTTTGAGAATTTGCCCAAATTTATACTTTCTCTGAAATTTTATAATTGCAATTGCACCATTCATCACTTGGACATTTACAGTGTTCTCATACTACCCTTGACAATGTTAAGTAATTTTATACGTAAAGAAATAGTCATGTCAATTCTTTATAGATTCCTCACAACACATACTACAAAATATCAAATTCTTATTATTCTCCCTAAAAGGTTAATTAAAGGTAATAGTTTTATAAAATTGAACAATGCAAGCATGGAATTCCAAATTGTGTATATTAAAGAGCAGAAAAAGTAAAAGAGAAAGAGTCTATTACCCACTGCAACCTCAGCCCTGACAAGAGGACTTCCATCTGAAACAACACTTAAAAGGTTTTTAATAATACTAATTTCAGCTCTTAGCTTTTCATCATCATCACACTCTTCATCCCCTCCATCTCCTGAAGATTCAAATCCAACACCAAGCAAAGTTCCCAATGCAAAGACAGCAGAGGCTCTAACCTGAAAAATAGTCATCGTTGTCTTCCTTTATTCATGAGTGAAGATATAATTTTTTTTTAAAAGATGACAACACATTAATTGCTATGATGTATGATAGGCAAACCTCAGGTTGGGGCTCAGACAATAGAGACGCTGATATTACAGCAGCACCTGCCTGTAAACCTACTATCTGAGCCTCCGTAAAATCTTCCCACATCTTTCCTAGACAGAGACAAAGCCATTGGAGAAATAAAGGTTCAGACTGAGCATCACTTGGAATAGAATCTTGAAGGAACTTAAGGCACACATCGAGTAAACCAGCTTCTATACAAGCCTCTTGTCCCCGTTTATGCCCATCTACAATGACGGCTAATACAAATGCAGCCATAGCACGCTGCTCAGGAAAGGCTTCTGAGCTCTCAAGAAATCTAATAAAATAAGTATGACCTCCATCCTTCACTAGATCAACCTGACATGACTGACATTCCAGCGAAAAAAAAAAACATATTTAGAAAGAATCCAATATATGTATGAAGAGGAAAGAAAATTGGAGGAGGGGGGGGGGGGTGTTAGAAAGTTCTTAAGATACTATGTATCATATTAACCTTATCAAGAGCAAGAATCTTTGTCCAAATGAAAACAAGAATTTGCCGCAGTTCAGGTGTCGTAGTTTGCAACAGCTTAAGCACATATGGGAATATACCAACAGACAATGCCTAAAATAAGCACAAACTCATTGTTAATGCAACAAATGCTGTGAGCATAAGAGGAGCAACAGGTTCCAAAATATGAATCAGTAAAAGGAGATAAAGAAGCAAATATTCTCAGTCTCAAATAACTACCAAGTCAACAGCCCAGGGACCCATATCAAGGAATCTCCCAAGAAGCACCAGAGCCCGGAAACGATGACATTGACTAAGAAGGACCTACATCAAAAAAAAAATAATAATAATAATAATTCAGCCATGTAGACACCAATATGGATAAATATACAAAATGAGGACAAGTCAGGGACTGAAAACAGCAAAACCAAAATTATGTATAAAAAAAAAAAGAAAGAAAGAAATTACATAATCCTTCCGATTCTAAAAGCTCGACTCATTACTGTAGATTCTTGAATCTAGGAATGCATGGAAAAAGTGAGTTGGAGTAAGATAAAAGTGAATGAAGTAATCCCTCTATTTTTTAAATTGACACAGTAGCTTTCGTGCGGAGTTTTAGGAGAAATACATAGGGTGTACAGCAGGGTAACTTGTTCAAAAATTCAATACTAGAATGTGAGACGAGAGAAATAATAAAAAAAAAATATATATATATATATATATAGGAGTGGAGACCGACGGACCGTGGGGGAGAAAAATTATTTAGAATGTAGTAATGGGGACCAAAAAAAAAAGATATAATTCTAAATAGTAGAATGTTTCTAAAAAGGTAAAGTGTGTCACTTAAAGAGAAGGGGGGAAAAGATGGATGAAGTAAAAGAGAGATGGGTGTTAGAAAAAAGATGGATAGAGTAAAAGAGAGATAGTTGTCAAAAAAAAAAATGGATAAAGTAAAAGTGAGTAAAAAATGTGTAAATATTATGGGTAGAAGCGAAAAGATAGTAAAAAGGATTTTCCAAAAATCAAAAAAAAAAGTATGAATCGAACTTTTTGAAACGGCTCAAAATGGAAAGGGAGTCGATAATTTGGGAACAAAGGAGGTGTAATATTTCCATGTTAAAAAAAAAAGTAAAATAAGTTGTAGAACGTCATAAACTGGAAGTAATAGAGAGCTATGTTAATCGAACACGGCTAAAATCACGAAAGAAAAACAGGTGTCGACATGACACGACACGGACACGTGTCCGACCGTTCACTGTGCACTCAAACAGTTCCATTAAGAGTAGAGAGGAAAAAAGAGAAGAAACATGAAAGAAAAACACATCTTGTTCAAAGACCACCATTGATAAAGAGAAGATGATTGCCATTTATTAGGAGAATTTACCGAGGAAAGAATTAAAAAAAGGGGGTGGACGTAATGAAAATTTAAAGCTTTTGTAATATATAACTTATTTACATAAATTTAAATAACGTATAGACGTGAACCCGTAACAATATCGGGCAGAGTCCCCGTGTCCTAAAATTTTGGAACTTGCAGATCGAACACTTGGACATGCATCAGTGTACGACACCTGTTCCCAAGTCCATATAAGTATGATAGAGAGTAAAGACCTATAGTCTTCAAACCCCCTTTAAAAAGGTTTTTGAAAAATATCCATATTTGTTAGACTTGTCATACGGGAAATTTAGGGGAAGAGGGGGGGGGGAGCTTAAATAAGAGCGAAGAGGATGCTTATCGGAGTGAGAGAGAGAGAGAGGGTAACATATTTCTACACCTGAAGAACAATAGGCAACTGCTCTGGTGGCTTCTTTTGCTCAGATCCATGGTCAAGCCATACTTCAAATGCTGTCAACTGCTCTGTAAAGAAGGGGCTAGGCTGAAAGAGAAAAACGAAAAGAAAAGAAAAAAAAAAAAAAAAACACAACACAACACATTACTTCACATGAAAACAGATCCCCAGAGTCCTTCAGGAAATTAGGGGCATGGTTCTAAACTTTGTTCATCTCAACTTAAATCCACATTAAATGGCACAATAAGCATAAAAGGCACACACCTGAAACTCCGCAGTTGGATCATTCACGAGTGATGGAAGCTGAGAAAGACAGATTTCAGCAGCCATGTCCCATGCATCCCTATAGTCAAATATTAAATAAAATAAAATAAAATAAAATAAAAAATGATGCAATGAAATAGAATAAATCAAGCACGGGTTGCAATCACTTACCAAATGCCAATTCATTTAGTACATTTCTAACATACAAAATTGTTTTAAAAAAGGAAGCAATAATAGGTTATGTTACATGGACTCGGGAACGGGTATAATTATGTAACCAAATGCCAATTCATTTAGTACACATGTCCGTTCCGACAAGTTCCAAAATTTTGAACACGTGGACTCTGTCCGATATTTGGACACGGGTACAGGAACACGTCAATACGTCACTTAAATTTATATAAATAAATTATATATTACAAAAGCTTTAAATTTTCATTATGTCTACCCCTATTTATTTTTATTAGAATTCTTTCCACAGTAAATTCTCCTAATAAATGACAATCTTCTTCTCTCCATCTTCTCTATATTAATGGTGGTTTTCGAACAAGATATGTGTTTCTTTCATGTTTCTTCTCTTTTTTCCGTGAAGTATCATGTCGACACGGCCACTTCGCAATATTAGCCGTGTTTGATTAACATAGTTAATAGGCGACATTAGTAACAGCTTTTTATGAAAAGATTGCTTTATACTCCCTTAGCTCCTAAAAAATTACTCCATTTGAATTTTCACGGACTTCAAGCTACAACCTTAATTCATTAATATCTCCATTATTGCACACGTAAAATTATAAAAAGTTTGTATTCTAGAAGTATACTCCCTTTGTTCCCAAAAGATTGTCTTGTTATATTTTGCATAATTTCCATCGCAATATTATAATAAAAATATCTCAAGCAATACATTACAAAAGTTTATAAAAACTACATACTTTGAAACTAAAAATTGAGAAGAATCTATTAAGATCCCACTTTACTATATTCAGAAGTATACATTTATCTTATTGTATTAAATTCCAATTACATTGGAATCTCTCCAAAGAGAGGAACGTAGGAGTACATTGTATTGAATCTAACAAGACCCTACTTAACTATAACATTTTCTATAGATTAGTAATTTTTTTAAATTCCCAATAGTCGGATTACATAAAAAAGCAAATGAAAAAAGCAAGTGTCAATCAACAATTTAGACTTCACAATAGAGATAGTAGTCCTTTATATAATTAAAACGCCAAAGGGTTCATTAATTAGGGGAATTTAGGAAAAAGAGGGAATCAAGAGCCTTAATCCTTTTACTAGTTGTTTGGTTTTGTATGTACCTTTTGCTTTGATGAGTTCCACCCAAATCACCCCCTTTCAATGATTTCAATGTCCTCAAACTAATCTACACCTCAAATCCAATGCAATCCACCCCTTTACAATCAAAACCACCGTCACCATCTCAAACTCCCAAAGCTACCCAAAGTTCCACCGAATACCAACACGTGAATGCTACTACCATTATTGCAAGCAATACTGTCACGACCCAACAAAATCTAACCGCCTCTCCTTTACCAAGATCGATCACCGCCTCACAATCAAAACCGCCTCACCCTCCACCATAACCCTCGTGCCAGCCATAAACCTTCCTGAAACAACCCGCTACCATCATTCCCCCATTTTCATAAGCCCAAAACTCAAAGATTACCGTACTTGGCTCTAAAACTAGTTATGAAAAATACATAGGAATGAAGTTGAAAGTAGCACTACCTTTTATCAATATTGTTTGATAAGAAATCAATGGCCAATGTGTATTTGTGTGATGCTACTCATCATGGGAGAGAGTTAGGATGCTAGTCGTAACTATAGCTACAATTGAAACCAAGCATGATGTAAGAGAATTTGTTTCTATTATGTTCTAAAACCATACATTACCATTTAAACTCCCCCCCCCCTTTTATTTTATTTTTTTTACTATATTCCTCTCATTTACCTTTCTTTCTTCCTTTCCATTTACCTTGCGGAAACCAAATATCCCCTAAACCTATAGCAAAAGTCTAATAGTCATCTACTCACAAGCTCTTAGAGAGAATCTAAACAAAATTTCTCTAGTAGTGTTTCTATTAGGGGGCATTTATTTAGGTTATTCAAATGGTAATGGAATCAACAAAGACGATGACCTTAATTGTTTAAAATATTAATTTAGGCATTCCCTTTTCCCACTCAATTACCCCAAAGTCCTCTACACTCAATACCCACCCCCCCCCCCTTAAGGTTTCGTATACCCTTTCTCTCAACCATCTCGACCACTACTTTGACCAACATACCCACACCACACCATTCACTTAATCACTAACCGCCTTACGCAAACACTTGATACCACCAACACCACAAAAAACCACCAATAACCATCGAAACACGAAATAGCCTCCAACCAAAACCCAACCCCACCACCCCTTAAACCACCACCACCATCATGAAAATCACCTCTAACCACTGAAACTCATCCCCATCCACCTAACACTCACACAAACCACCATGAAATCAGCCTTCAAACAACAAAAACCCACCCCCACCACCCTTAGAACCACTACTACCCACCGGCTATACTCGTCACACAATTAAAATTCATGCATCATCAACGCAAAATCAGCTCTACAGCGTTACTTACCAAAAGAATCCACCCCCATCCACCATACAACAACCCAACTACTAGAGTTAGATAAGAAATCTTACTTTAACCAGAAAGGTTTAGCAACAAACAAAGTAGAAGGTAGCAGCAACCGTGGTTTAAATTAAGAGAGGAGTACAGGGGAGAGAGGTGGTGGTTATTGTGAAAAAAAAAAAAATTAGAAGGGAAAGATTGGTTGTGGTTGTGAAAGAGTACAGAAGGGAAGGGGTAGTATTGGAATATAGAGTGATTTCCTTTACTTGGACTTAAAACAAACATGAAGACATATTAGAGGCCTAACCTTTCCTAAATGTCTCCCTTTCCCCATCTTCACCCTAAAGCCCCCACAGTAACTTAGCAAAAATAATCATATTTCTACAGCACCAGATAGAATAGATTGTTACTGTGAAAAGCATAAAGCCCAAGTCGGTATAATATCCTAATACCGTATTCTTCTTGACCAATCTCATTTCAAACTGAATTTCGGCAGTAAATATCCAAATCCCATTATATCCCTACTTGTTTAAAAGTATAAGAAAACACTTGTGAATAGTGTGAGGACAATTTTATCCTTAAAATGTTTGTTTACCTATATGCCTCTATTGATATGATATTAAATGCCACTAAGCTTTTCCTTGTGTGATTTAATAATTTAACTATTATGAACACTATTGTGACAATTATACCCTCTAAAATGTTTATTTACTAATTTGCTCTCATTAATGTTAATTGCCTTTTTTTTAACTCTTAAAAATAGTGTGCTGACATTTATACCCTGAAATTATTTGTTTACATATTTTCACTCATTAATGTTGCCAACAACTTAAAGAGCTCTCCAAAAATGGCTAGCTATAGAGCGCAAGCCACCACAGTTCCTTGCAAATTTCAACAGTTGCAACCCCTTCCTAAACAGCTTTACAAAATAAGCAATCAAAATATATGGCGAAAAGTCTCATCTTCCACTTCATATAATCGGCAAACAGTTTTACAGCTGATAATTTGATAGGATGTTTAGACAAAATGGAAGATGATCTTGTACAACCAACCACAGTGCTCCTGGGACTAGACTTGTTGTTACAAATAAGCTTACTCCAGGGAAGTTGTTCAGGGAAGTCTCTTTCTAATCACTAGCCAATCCGCCAAATTGATCAATGCAAGTTCAGCATCGCAAAAACCTTCTTTAACACCAAGGAGCAAGTACTTGGGATATGTATGGGAAACGGATCCCTTCCATAAAAGTTGTAAGAGTTCACCAGGTTAGGGAGAATTTGCAGTTGAACTTTTTAAGTTTGACCTTCAGTTGCAAGGGGGCAATCTTTTGGGGACATTGTAAATAATGCATAATATAAGCGTAACATGAAGCCAAAAAAGAATAACACAACACCAAAAACTTATATTTTCTTCAGCTCTTTAACCTTTGCAGCTTTGTATCTCTTCATAATTTCAAGGAATAATAGGATTTAAACCATTCCGGCAAATTCCTTCTTTTTTCACAATTATCTCTTCAAACCTTCCAATATAATTTCTTACGCATCTCCATCATCCTAGAGATAAATTATTACGTACACCAGATTTTAAAAAAAAAAAAAAAAAAAAAAAAAAAAAAAAAAAAAAAAAAAAACCTTGTCAATTGACATTCGTAGGGCTTCCCTCTCTGCATCCCGGCTGGCATACTCCGATACTCGTACAATTTCCACTTTGACTGTTACGCGAAATTGTCATGAATAGAATTTTGCCAAGATTCCGATGAAAACCTCTTTATCCACTACATACATCAGGCGTACACAGCTGAACGTGAGGCACTCCTATAAAACCTATCACCAAACTAATTTTCATGCATAAAGTGTTTTATGCTCCCTTTTGTATTCCCCGCATCATCCGTACAAAATTTTTCAAACAAAAGTCGTATGAGGTCAGTATTTAATTTTCTACATCAGCAAATCTCCCTTTCTCCATTTCCTTATAGCATGAACATTGTATTTAATTTTCTACATCAGCCAATCTCCCTTTCCTTATAGCATGAACATCTTTCAGCATAAAAAGTCATGACTCCTTGTACAGTTGTACTGCCCTATCTTAGATCTAGACCAAAGGCTCAACATCTTAACTCATAGTATATACCCCCTGTTGTTTGGAGTAACTTTTGTATACATCCGATGTACAGTAATTTACTGTACATCTGGGGTCACTTTTATCAAATTTAGGGTCATTTTACAATTTTTTAGGTAACTTTTATCAATAAAGCATAAATACTTCGTAACTTTTATTTATATTAGGGTAACTTTTATTCATATTAGGATAACTGTTACTCATTTTAGGGTAACTTTATAACGAATGTACAATATTTATTGTACATCCGATTTATTTAAAAGTTTGTCTGTTGTTTGGATGAAGATTTGATCTAAGGCAAGCCCATTGGAAAAGGGGAAATCCAATACATGGCTACCACCTCCAATTCTCATGGCATCAACATCAAATACTTCCGGATGACAAATTATCAATTATGCAAATCCTAAACAAACATGTGTTGGTTGCGGTTGTTAGAGCAATGACCACTTAGCAAGGTGGCGAGTATACTCAATAATTGTTTTTATAAAAGATAATTGATGTTACTTATTTTATAAAGTTAAGTTAGCCTTGCTAAAAGAATAAACGGTAACATTGTAACAAATTGAATGAGTAAATCCTCCAATAATTAATAAATGCCAGAATGCCACCCCAATACTAAGCTTTTTTAAAGAGATGGTACTACATATTTGAAGACCATTAAGAGACATTGCTCGGATTATTGTCTTGTTAAGAAGAGAAACATTCTTGCTATAGTAATGCAAAACATACTAAAAAATGAAAGAGAAGCACATAAAAGATGAGTGCTGCTGAAAAGTGTGCTCAAGTTTCATACATACCACATATGATGCTGATGGGTTGGTGGCAACATTGGGTACGAAATTGGAGAGCAGTTGGCTGAACGCATTATTCTCTCCGCTAGTAAAAAGTTGCGGAACAGACTGGCCACTAACAGATCTTGTCTGAATAACCTCTGAAAAAGATCTGACACATGGAAAACATATCAAACATCCCAGGAAAACATATCAAACATCCCAAATTCACGGAGAACTATAAGCCAAAGTTCAAAACACGCACACACATATAAAAACTAATAATAAAATAAAACCAGCTTTACCATGTGGAAGAACATTCCAAGCAATCGTGTCTGTCACTGCTGTAAAAATCCAATTAAGTTCACCAAGAAGTGTTTTACGATCATTCGGACGACCAGGAATTTTGTCTATGAGTGAATGATCAAGAGATTCACGAAGCAAGGACCGTTTGCAGAACCTGATAAATTCACTCATATACAAAACAAATGAGAAACTATGGAAATGTGACACAACAAGCAAGAATTAAAATATTATTAAAATTAAAGCATGAAACACTCTAGAAATATCTTTATAATCCCAATTATGAATTATGAACCAGAAATTAAATTGGAGATGCATATAAACTTATGAAGTTTGTCAGCTCTACATTTAAAAGCACATGAACTTTACATCAGATCATCTAGACACAGACAGCCTACAAAAATATGAAGTTATGTGCCACCTGTGATCCACCTTCCAATTACTTGCTTCTCCATAAGAAGTCTTTTCTTCACCAATCTTATTGACGACATTGACACATCTAGCTTTCACAAAGTTCACTGTAGCAAAATTATCAATACCTTCACCTTATACCTAGCACTAACGCTGTTCTCACATGCATAAGACATTGACAGAGAAATTAATAAAATAAAAATTAAAAAAATAAAAATAAATAATAAAAAAAGATTTTAAAAAGGCATAAAAATCTTCAAATAGCATGAAAGATTTAATGTTCGAAATCATATTCAGGCAATCAGGCGTAAGTCTCAGTTATGTATCTAAGAATCAGACAAGGGAAATTCTATATTTAAGAACACATGGAAACATTTAAAACTGTCCAAAATTTTGGATATGAGCTGGAAATGAGAGCAATTTATATGGTTAATAATTTTAAAGTTAATTTAAAAATAATTCTTAAAGGATTGACAATCTTATTTCTTATTTAAAGAAAGTAATGGAGATATTAAAAGAAAAGAAAAGAAAAACAGGAAGTAAGAAACATTCAGTAAAATAACTCGGGCCCTTGATAGTCAACCCTCCTTTCTAAAATGTGAAAGACCCCTCCCCATTATTACACCGTATACAGATTATGGGTAACAGTAACACAGCAGAGGAGCAGAAGTGCAGAGCTACCGCCACCACCATCAAATCAACCACCTCTCTGATTGTTCTCAGGCAACCACCCACTAGCAATAAGGATACCAGAATAAGGTATGCCTCTCACCAGTGTTTTAAACCATTCCTGCGCATAATAATGACTCAAGATATAGGTCTAAGGCTTTCAATTTCTAATCTGGAAGAAATTGTTGATTTTGCATTCAGCTGAAATCATAATGTTGAAACAGCGAGCATGGAGGAGCTGGGTCCTCCCAGATCTCTGTATAACATGTCCACACCCAGGTCAAGTTGCACTGTTATACAATGAGTCAAAGCAAAGATGCAGGCCTACAGCCACCAACCCAAAGATCAATCACTTCTCTGATTGTTATCAGGCAACCATGTACCAATACCACACTGAGGTTTGCCTCTCACCATTGTTTCATTCCATTTCCATGCATAGCTAAGGCTCAAGATATATGTCTAGGGTTATAATGTAATTTCTAATCTGGAAGAAATTGTTGATTTTGCATTCAGCTGAAATCATAATGTTGAAACAGAGAACACAGATGAGCTGAGTCCTCCCAGATCTCTGTATTACATGTCCATAGTCCACAGTTCCACACCCAGGTGAAGTTGCAATGTCATACAATGAGTCAAAGCATCACAAAAGGGCAAATTTGGCTTATAGCACTGCAAGCGAGCCAATAGGTTGACATATTCTTTCACACAAATCCAAACGTTAGCGAGGAACCAAAGAGGCACTGCCAAACAAATCATTCTCAAGAAAGCAATTTTGGTCTTTTTTAAGTGAATCAATTTAATCAACAAAAATGTATAATGGATAAACAGGCAGCTAGTTGGCAACCTTGACTGTATTTCATAATTACTGTCAATGGATGGTGGGAGAGATTAAACAGAGGAAAACCAACGGTGTTTTAGCAATTCCAAAAAGATACTAGTTTGGAAGAACAAGTTAAAGAAGTGTTCAAATTCCCAATTCAAGATGAATGATTGATATTGGCAACACTTAATCAGAAGTCAATTAAAACAGTAGCTGCATCATAAAAATTATTTGTGAAAAAAGTAATTATTACCATCTCAAGGCCATCTGGATAGGTGTTGTGAGGCAAGAAGTGAAAACATCAGCAGGAAACTCAGCACTCTGAGGAAGGGTCTCATGAGCTTCACAAGCTGCAAGCAAGATGCAATCCTTTGCAGCACCGGAGGAAACAGATGCATCGATAAGCTGTCAAAATCAGAACTAACCATATCATCCACCACCATATCATCTATATTCTATAGGGTCATAGGAAAAGGGGCTTTTAAGCACCAGCAAAAAAGGTCTATACCTCTATAAAAGCATTAAGTATATTTCCGGCAGCAGAACAATCAAACACATAGATTGACGGTGATTTTAGCCAAGAATCCAACTCAGTGACTGGCAAGGGGATATACTGTGTGTAACTCTGCATAAGCGCATATTGAAGCAAACAGTCAGCTCCAAGAGGTAAAGCTACAAGGGAAATGAGATAGTTTAAAAGGCAATTTACCCTATTGAAGAGCCAGATTTCACCATTGGTTGTTGGTTTTGGCACTCCATGTCCATTGTAGTGAAACAAAACTCTCTCTGTCTTTGCAAATCTACGACAAGTATTACATAATCTCTTCACTTCTTCTACCGTCGGATCAAGCTGGTACTTGTACCGAGCCTGTGAAGATACCAAAAAATTATAAAGGAGCAACACCATTTCGAGTCAGCCAAACGAGGGAATATCGAATATGAACATGATGAAAAACAGAAGTGTGTTACGGAAAGGATAAATAGTACTCACCTTGGGTTGCCATCTTTCATACTGCAGACTAAGGGCCTTTCCAATTGCTTCCAGTGCTTTTTGAGGTGCCATGGCCAATGGGTCTGACACCATGGAGCACGGGTAAGGATAATCACAACTGCTATACTTATATCCAAGCAGGCAACAAAGAAACAGTAACAGAAAGGATATAGAAGCTTCAAAACAATGCATCTAAAGATCACACAACCTAATCAAGGATGAAGTCGCTAAGAAAAAATAACTCATCCACTAAAAACACCCACAACAACCTTCCAAAAAAGAAACAAGGAGAGAAAAACAAGAGCTAGCAGAAACAAAAATAAGGAGAAAAAAACAGGGACAAAAAAAATGATGAAAATACAATGAAAGAAGAGCCACACACACACACACACAACACACACACACACACACACACACACACACAACCACACACAACCACACACACACACGTTGAAAAATATTACAGTATAACAAAAGTACATCATTGTTGTCACTATTTCATCATACATTCATTATGCCCAACACATATTTCTACAAAATCAAAATTCTCCACTAAAGGTATGTCCAAAAGGCAGAATTTGAGATCAGGCAAAACATCTGTCATAGGCTCATAGCCCCATTCATTCTTTTTGAAGATTCTCCTTTCCCCATCATTAAGCACCATATATTAGTAAAATGACCGTTTCAAAGTTCTATGGCTTTCACAAATGACATCGTGTTGATTCAGCCACTTCATACATCTTTTTCTTAACTACTTCCTTTGTTCTTTTTTACTTGACCTGTTTCTTTTATCATATTTGCCAATGCACAAGTTTAACCATCAATAATTTTAATACTCTATAAGTAAAAATTATAAAAGTTATATATTGTGATAGTACTTATTAGACGATTCTAACAAGATCCTACATGAATACGTTTTTCTTTACCTATAATTCACAAAAGACGGTCAAAGGTGGGTTGGTGAATAGTGTAAAAGTCAAAGCGGGTCAAGTAAAAAACAACGGAGGAAGTATTATCTATTCAACTTCATCAATTGTTTCAATGGATGTATTCTTACTGCCATTATTGTTTAAAACCCACAATTAATAAATCAATATTCTGCCATCATCAATGAACCTTTTCGGAGGTTGCTAACCAATTTACATCTACATAGTAATTATTTTTTACATTAAATATTAAAACAAATAAAAAATTACCATAGAGATACTAAACAAGCTTGATTGACCCTCAAGGCGATCCAAAAACTTTTCATCTCACAACTTGCTCTTTCATGTTATTATGAGAAGATCTTTAGCGGTCATACTTATTTAACCCTAAAGGGATCTTTAACAAATATATAAGAAAAAAATTTATTTTCCTGCATAACAGCATTGAGAGTAGTTCACTTGCCAAAAAAAATATGAAAGTAATGGACAACGCTACACACCAACATTAGGAACATCTCATCTCCAATTCAGTTTAATCTTCATCATTAAAAAAAATAAAAAGAGAACCCATTAACTTAAATATTCAGTTGTTACAATCTACGTTATTGTGACTCTTCATTTCATTTCAAGTACCCATATTACATATCCAACACTCAGACATTGGTATGAAACTTAGATTAAGCAAATTTGCAAAACTCTTGTAGCATTATTGAGTTTGACACTTGAACACATACTTTTGTCTCACACTTCTACCCAAGTCTAAGCAACATAGGTCACAATCAAATGAACAGAAAAGAAGTTGGACGTACCTATCCAGCACTCCAAACGTGCACAAGGAGATATTTTAATAACATCAGGTGGGTCACAACTGATGTTTAAACATAGAACAAGAGCTACCATTCCTGTCTTCATCTGCAAAAATGTATCTAGTGGTAAGCATTAAAAACAACCTAACTCATAGTGAAATGATAGAAGGAAAATGACACATCAAAAGCCCAATGTGTATCCGATTCAAATCATTTCCTAAGAAATTTCTGCACATTGTAATTTTATTTTTTTAAAAAAAATAATTTTTTTAATTATCATTTAACAGCCTACCCGGTAATTGGCAACTATGATCCATTCAAAGTAACTAACTAGCTGAATGTGCATTATGGTGGAATAAACTTCGATTTCAACACTTCAAGAATCACATAATATCTAAGACATCATGAATTAGAACAAACCAAACCCCTTGTCCCTAAAAATCTTAGTAATTAAGGTCAGCCATCCTTATCCTGCCTCTTCCTTTACTTCAATGAGTTCAATCCATAAAAGCCATTTGCATATAAACTCAAAAGCTAGCTTTCTCATTAAAATTTCCCCCTAAATGATTTCTGCAGAAGATATCTCCCAAAAAGGCCAAAGCACCAGCAAAACACATTTTCATCTTCACCCAATCTCTCAAATCCTTAGATTTAAAAAGTGCAAGGCGCACCGAGGCACGAAGGGTCTTTGAAGCCTAGGCGCAAGGTGAAGGCTCACACCTTTTGTATACGAGGCACAGCTTTATTATCTTTTATTATAAACTTTTTTATATTCTGGAATTAAATATTTAGTCAAAAAAAAGGCAATTTTTTCCAACCCATAGGACCATTTATCCTAGGAAACTACTAAGCAAGAAAGAATGAGCTACTGTTCCCATAATCTTGCAAACAAACAGTTCCAGAGTGTTATTTCAAAGCTGATTTGAGCCTAAACAACAGGAGAGCTCAAAGAGTTTTCTGACTGATAAATACTTTGGAGTATTTTAAAGCTCTTTCTAAACAAAAGTATCACTTTCTAATGTTGTCTTAACAAACCTTGTTAACAAAATATATATATATAGACACCTAAGTAACAATTGTGTCGATATCATTTGACAATCTGTTGGTTTAAGAAGAGTTATATCTCTATTGGTTAATACCACTTGTCAAACTAGCTTGTTGAGCACTGTAGAATTCCCCCAGTACTACATTGCATCCTCAACAAAGTAATATGGAATAGAAGATAATCTCAGCACAAGTAAGGTTCACCCTTTGTAAATATGACACATGGACTCCTAACAGTATCACACACAAGAGGACTTCTTGTAGTAATCTATTTTAAAAAATTAGCACAATTGCAGCTTAACCTGAACAACATATACCTAAAACTCAAAGAAATAGACTTAAATTCTTCCCAACTATAAAAATAAAATCAGCATAAGAAAACTTATAGATTTTTCATACATTACACACTTCCCAAGTCCATATATATTCTATCCACACTATATGAACAACAACAACCAAAACAAAGCTACTCCAAGAATAAAAAGAAATCTTACTCGATCCTTAGGCCGCCATTTCGACACCAACCCGCTCTCAGCAGGCCCAGTGGGGACCGAATCCTCAAAACCCTCGTGACGGAGCTCACAAAACACAATAGTTTGGGGAAAATACATCGTACTTGTACTAGTAGAAGTATTTCCTGCAGCAGTAGACACCACAGTGATAGCATTTTCAAAGACACTGCCACCACCGCCACTCGTGCTGGCAGTCTCAATAACCTCCCGGGCACGATACAATTCGACATCATCACGATTCACATACTCATCCAAGCAAGCCCGTCCCTGAGCCAAGGAATGAGGGGCGACCACCCTAGGCCCAGGGAGTAAAGGTCCATTTTCATAGTTCCCTCCTAACATTAAAGGGTTATTATATACAAAATCCTGCAACACATTAACACCCAAATTTGATTCAATCATCGATATTAGCTCAAAAAATCATAATAAATTATTCTCGCTAAACACTACGAATTTCAAAATCCCAGCAACAAAATCGCTCATTATAATCATTCACAACTTCAATAATTACAACCAATAGTTCAATAATCCACCTAAGAAGAACCCTAAATTGAACATAGTGACAAATTAAATTAACGATTAACACTAGATTGTGAAATTGATATTCGATGATTTATACAAAAATAAAAGGCAAAAAAACATCTTTACCTCAAAGGTGCTTCAATGGAGGAGAGAAAGACAAGAAGCTGCTTCAATGGAGGATTAAGAGTAGGCTTTAATGGAGGAGAGAGAAGAAGAAGAGGAGCAGCGACGCAGCGTAAACGTGAAAAAGCTCCAAAGGGGGGAAAAATAAACATAGGAGAATATGGGAAAAATTCCTAATGTATCTCTAAGATTTGTTGGCCAATTAATCTTATTGGTATAAAAGTTATAAACAAAAAAATAAAAAATAGTTATTGGTATAAAAGTTTTTTTATCCATAATTTTAGTTATTTTTTATACACTAATTGTGATTCATTGATTTGTGAATAGTATGAATAAACGAGTAAATAACAAAATAGCATTAAATTTAGGTTTAAGACATAAAAAGTGTAATTTTATGTTCGTGTGACAAATAAATAAAACAAAAAATAAAAGTTACTGTATTTTTTTTAGGGAAAAATTAAGTTAATCTCGACATTTGACTCGTTCTTGCAAATAATTAAACAAAAACATTACTCTACCATTTAATTAAAGCAAAAGATTAGGTTTGTTGTTATGCCCTAATTTATTTCCTAATATTCCCTTGTTTCTTAGTTATTCACTTGCATTTTTTAGCTCTTTGTAACCATTTTCTACTAATACTCTTCTTTAGTGGGTTAAGATTTATTTGACTTTTGTAGGATCTAGAAGTTTTCGATCATTTTCTTCTTAAAAAAGAGGTCATGAGCGATTACGTACGTCAGTGAATGAAGGTTCTAGTCCACCTAATCAAGCAAAATTTTGGGACATACATGATCGGGCGAGGTTTGGGAAGCAACATGCGGAAGTATTACTTTTGTATCCGACCTCCACCGTGTCGATTGGGTGGGTTGTTTGGTTATTTAGACGTAGGATGCAAACATGCAGTGGAGCAATAGCATTTTATCTTCAACACACTGCATGCCCGTTAGATCTAAAGCCAATTTCCTTTAGCACAACGGCTTTAAAAAGACTTTCAACCCTCTTTTACACATGTGAGGTTGCGTGGTCTACTCAAGTAAGGTTTTGTGGAAGCGATTTTCTTAGTTTATGGGTTTCAAGTTTTTGGACTATAAGTAGTTTTTGTAAAGCTCAACTAAGCATACTTAGATAATTATGATTAGTTTTCTAATTTGCTTACTAGAACTCTGATTTTTTTTTTAATTAATTACTTCAAGTTCAAGCTTTCCTCTTCATAGGCATTTTGACACATTGTCCATCAAATCAGCTTGCTTTTACTTGCTTTTCTGAATATTTTGTTCTTCAAAAATATTCAAAGAAGGTATTGCTTTCCTCCATTATGTGAGGGTTTCAAAAGGGATCATTTATAATGAGGATAATTAAATTGTCACTTTTCAGTAATAGAACTTGATTTATTTTCCAATCCATTGGGATTCCATTGAAAGAATGGAGTCAACCTCAAAAGTATTGCATACAAGAAGAGTCAAAGTTACCTTAATCCCATCAGATGAATCCAATAATAGCCATTTCATTCTTAAATAAGCCATTGAATTTAGTAAAGTGTTGAGAAAATGAATTCTAAAATATCAATATTGAGTGCCTCTGTGATAGGATAGATGTGACATTTAGTGACATCGCAAAGGTACCTCTTACATGTTAATGGTGTTTTATGATGTAACACATTATAATATCTAATAAGTGTAAGTTGGCCATTATGAAAAAAAAATGATAGAATTATGTGTTTTGCATAAAATAGAGATCAATTGAATTTATTCAAACTCTAGAATGCACTTTTTAGCTATTTACCAGTTAGGTGGTGCACTCAAGAGCTTAGTGCTCATGATACACTTGGTTAAAATGACAATCTATGCTCTTTCAACATAAAGTATATGCTATTTAGGTTTAAATGTGTTTTTTTAAAAATTCTATGCATTTTCATTATGATCTTGATTTTTAACAAATTAAATGTCTATTCGGGGTTTGAAAAATACATTTTATGATTTTTTTTAAATGTATATATGTATGAAGTATAATTATTATGTCTTACACCCTTCTATGTGTTCATTAGTCCATGTTCTTTATAATTTGCCCTTTTATATTTTGAGTTAGACCTTGTTTGGTGGTAGCGTTTGATGTACTGGTTAGTTTTTTTTTAACCAACTTAGTGTTTTGACCAATTTAAGAGTGTTCGATGAGGTATTGGTTTGATAGAGGTAAGCGTTAGAGGTAATGTTTTGGTAAGTTTTTCAAATGTTAAAAATTGTGACGTTTCAAAGATAGCATGTAGGAGGAAATACTAGTTGATCGGTCTGATTAACAAGCAATGTAAATCAGGGGGTATATGGGATATTTTATTTGTTTAATTAGGGATAGTTTTGTAAGTTTCATCCCTTTCTTCCTCCATTCTCCATTCTTCCATTACATCAACCCACCTTCTTCCTCCATGAAATCTCAATTGTAGACCACCACCACCACACCACACCATCTAAGGTGTTAAAATTGCTTCCGTGAAGAAGATGCTACCCTAAGGGTTTGATATGACCCTAGTTTACACCCTTTTGCTACTAGGGTATCTTTTTGTTACCGCTACGAAGCGACGCTGGAGTGGTTATTGAGGGAGGAAGAAGAAGAGGGATGCAGAGAGGACCTTTCAGAGAGGAACACGGAGTTGTGATAATGATGGCGGCTGACGAACATGAGAAGATGGAGATGATTGGGGAGGTTCATGGTTGACCGGTGAAATGACAGAGGGATAATAATGGTAGTGCAGTGACTTCGTGATGAGAGATGATCGGCGGGATGATAGGGAGTAGACAGAATGGTGGTGGTTTGTCCCTCGTGAATGGTGATGTTAGATCTAAGTGTTTTTTTTTTTATTTTTTTTTATTTTTAAAAAAAGAAAAAAACATAAAAAGTGTATTATATTGCAAAGCTGACCCACAAGAGGGGCCGATTTTACAATATTTTGTTAATCAACGTGATTGACTGGGGCAACCTCTAACAGGTAGCGTTTGAAAATTTTGGTTACTTTTTTACAAGTAAAACAATACTCTAATACTTTAGGATTCGTATGACATTGTTGTGTTTTTCTGTTTTTTTTGGGTTTTAAAAGTATATGATATATGTCCCATAATGTATCAAAAATTATTTAAACATATTAAAATCATGATAATTTTAAAAATTAACAACTGAAAAGTGAAAATACTTTTTTTTTGTTTTCTCATTTTGGTTTTTGGTTTTCAAAAAAAATGAAACTAAAAATCGAAACTGATATCAAACAAGCCCTTAGTACTTCAATTGCTTCATTTGCCACTCACTCACCCGCTAGTTAGAAGTTACTACTAGTCTACTACTCACTCCCTACTATTAATTGATAGCTGCTTGTTATACCGATAGCTACCTGTTTCTTGACTGTTTAAAGTTACCGCTTCACTAGTTATGCCGAACAGGACCATAGTGTGACTACTGACTAGCACGTTATGTTACTCTGTACTCCGTAATTGAATTGTGGTTGCATAAACAAGCATTTTTTGTACCAAATGTCCAAAGTAAACCACTAGTTCGACAGTTCTCATCAAAGGCGGCAAATCAGCAACAAAAGAGGAATTAGGGTTTATAGAAGGTGTAATGTCGACGAATCCTTCAAATTCCAAGTTCTTGATTCCTCTCCATTTCTACATTGCAATGTTCATCTTTTCAAAGATATGGTATACATAAATATTAGTAATAATAAAAAAAAAAGTTAATTCTTTTTCGGTTTATTTTAGCTTTCACTTTTCAATTGATTTTTTTTTTTTTTTTTTTTTTGGGAGAAATACAGTAAACTAGCCGTTGGATTGTGCCTTATGTTGCTTTCAAAATATAGACATTCACATTGCTTTCAAAATTTTAGATTAAATATTTTAAAAATTTCCTTTATTCAGTAATTGATTTATTTATTTATAGTTTTATCTTTGAATTTAATTAAATGGTTCAATATCTGCCTTAATTTTGTAAATAATTTCACTATTTCAGATTGATCTGCTGTTGGTGGCACAACATGACAACAAGTGCATTCTATGCATTTAATTATGGTAAAATATCTTTGCTTTATTTTAATTTGCTTGATTTTTGATGTTTGTTATGTTATGATGCAACTGAAAATGAACATGTATTGACTAAAATATGAAATTGTTATATTGATATGCTGGAAATGTAGCTCTAATTGAACATTCATTATTGATAATGACTAAAAGATGGTATAATTGAATTGGGTTATAAAATATGAATGAGAAAGCTGAAAGTTTATTAGCTTGAAATGGTCCGTTTGCTGGTTAGAACTACAAATAAAATAACCTCAATTATTAAGTTTCAAGCTTTAGTTTATGACCTTGCAAGGAAATCACATGATCCAAACCAATCAAACTGTCTTGTTTATAGGTCTAACAGCAATTTCTTGTTTTTTTTTTTTTTTTTTTTTTTTTTTTTTTTTTTTTTTTGTATTGGGAATATGGAGTTGGGTGCTTTGCATTTTGTGATTTAAAAGCAAAGAGGATGAATAATAATGGGCTTTAGGCAGCATGTTATACTTAATATTTTGTTTTGTCGGGCCTTTATGGCATGTTTCTAAGAATTACAACTTTTATGTTGGTGTGCTTGTGTGAATGCCAAGCCTTGTTAGACTTTCAAAGTGATAATTTTTTTTGTTGCTAACCCAATTAGCTAAACCAAAGGCTAATAAACCTCTTCCGAGTATCTATGGCTTCCCCAATGTGCAATCACACCTAATCTCATGGACTCATGCAGCTTTAAGAATTTAAGTATAACACCTTAGTTTCCTGACAATTCAGATTGCTTTTTCCATAGGGGTTGTTTATTTAGGGGGATAGGGGATGAGGTTTAAGGATAATGAAGTGGTAAAAGAATAAGGACTTGCTATATTGGACCTTTTTTTTTTAGTTTTTCTTTTCCGTTCAATTCAGTCTAGTCTAGTTAGTTTTCTCTTGGAAATTTAATTCCATTTGGTCTAATTCAAACCCATCCAGTTCAAAAGAATAAGGCCTAAGTATTTGTGTTTTATTATGGACTTATGGAGGGTGGGAGTTATAGGGGATAGGGCTAGGGACAAAACCTCATAAGGGGAAGAAATATGAAAGGGCTATTTATTTAAGGGTATACTTCATATTAATGAAAAGAAAGGAAGAAGGAGAGATAGGGAGTGTTATTAAGGGTATATTAATATTAATGATCTTGTTACTTATACCACCATTATTATCAACTTATACCGATCAAAGGAAACCACTTATATCCTTATTCAATCTATCAATATTCTATCCTTATTACTCGTTTGCATCCCTGTCATCCCTATCCCTCATACCCAATGCCCTAATAGAGAAATTTATGCCTTTTTTTTTCATTTTAATGCAACACAATCCATCTAGATACAATTCTTATTGTAATTAAGACGTAAAGATTCATTCTGATAGTAATACTTAATCTAGTATTCATAATACAAATGAATTAAATAAGCAAGAACATTTAATCTAATAAATTTAGATATTCACTAATCATGCAATCAAATCAATAGTTAGGGTTAGCCATACCCTAGAATGCCTAGATTAATAAATCACTCTAGCGTAGTTAAAGATGTAAAACAAAGCATAAAGAAAACGTCGTTTAAAAAAAGCAAGAAAAGAGAGAGAGTACAAAACTTAGTTAACTGTGGAGAATCTTACAGAAAATATAGATCATCCAAATTCAGTCCCCAAAACTTAAGCATAAATTATTATATGAAAATAATAATAATAATAATAATAATAATAATAATAATAATAATAATGGTTGTCCTCTAAAATTGGGTTAAGGAAATATTTGCAGGTCTTTAGAACATATAAACTGACTTAGCAATGCTGTAAACAAGGATTGAGTTCGGCTCGTATGGCACAGTTGTGCAAGGTGGTCTGGAATTCTGGATGCAATTAGGAAATGCATGGATGTTCACGTTGCCCATAATTTTAAATTAAAGCTTTGTTTGAGAATCTTAGACTAAAGTATATCATTAGAAAGCTTCACTGGAAAGCTCTTAAGCACTGAGTTAAGCTCTACTTTCCATCCTAATTGGCCTTACAGCAAGATCATTTGTAAATATAAAGATAGGGACAAAATAGTGTGACATTTGTAGTCTTTGTTTATCTTTTGATACCACTTTGCATCTTCCTTAATTATAACGTGTTTTTGGTCTATAATATGTCATGCGATTCTTGTATTCATTTATCGGTGCTCAAAATTATCTAGATCACAGAATAATCGTGACATTGTACACAAGTAATCAAAATATATGAGATTCAAGTGCAAAACATGCAATTGCATCCCAATATTCAACTAAATGGTGTTAAATTATGGGCTAATCAAAAGGTGTTGAAGGGTCTTGATTGCCTCAGTGCACCCCAAACCTTTTGATACAATGATACGTCAGACAAGCCCAATTGGAAGACCAAGTAGAGAGTTTTCTCTGCTGTTTTCCCTTTGATAGATCTAGCTACCATTTTCCATTTTCTCTCCCAGCTATAGGCTATCCCTGAAATCCCTATCCAGTGCTTTACCTTATATCAGATTCCTTCAACAAAACCACATTCTCAACTGCAAGTAGTAATCCTGCACTCAAGGAAAAGAAGACAAAGATTTAAAATAGTAGTTCTGCAGTTGATAAAAAGGATTCAGTTCGGACCTCTTCTGGATTTTGTTGCTAGATGAAAAAATACATTGGAAGTTGGTCGAAATTTTGCTTGTAATTTAGCTGACTTGAGTAGCATATGACACTATGACAGCTATACTATTCTGAATCTTGTTGGTGTGTTCAGCCCTTTGATAATGGTTGTATTGTTTCTGGTAGCTGGTGGCTAGTGGCTAGTGGCTTTGGGTTCATGCCTTCTTTGTCCCAACATTATTAAACCTTGGTAACTTGGTTATGATTGGTTTGTGTTTCTGTTTGTGTTCATCCTTGAGTTATTACTATTTGCACTTGGTGGCTTGGTGCCTTCATTTGTCTTAATTCTATCCTTACTCTCAACTTGAGTAACTTTGATTTTCCATTTACCAGGTGGTGCAGTTCCAGCCTTGGCTCAACTTGGGTTTTTATCATATAATGTCGGTCTTCATCATATAATGCCACGAGTTGTTTTCATCACATTCTTCTCAGGGTGACTAGACACAATTCTAGGATATCCTCAACTTATTAATGTACAGCTGTTTGATACAGAGGTATAAGTTTGATGCTATTGCCAATTTGGGACTGAACACGTCATTGTGTACCAAGACTTCACGATCTTGCTTGAGTCAAACAATGAGGTTATGCTCATTTTAGTAGGGTTCTCTATCATGCTCCATTGCAGTACTTTTAAGTCACTTTCCTTACCATATGTATACGGCTATACGTATATTTGATATTTTGAGGGCCTAATTCCATAAAGAAGAGGGCCTGCTATTCCTCTATTTATTTTCTTTGGCACAAAAATTCCTTCACTTTGTTCCCTCTCTTCCCATTGCTCAGTGTCACAATCCCATTCTTCTTTAATTCTTTTGCCGTTGTTTGGAGGTACCGTCACCAGCTTGGAAGTTGGGCATAATTTCTTTCCATTTCCTTAGTTACCAATCTACACACTCTCTGCTTCACATTTAGAGTGGCTGCAGGAAATAGAGAGTTAGGTTGCCATCATGGTTTGTCTTGGATAAAGTCCTTGTAGAAGTTTTGATTTTATATTATACATTAATATGTACAAAGGGAAGACCTAAATGCTTAAAAGAAAGACAAAGTGGACAAGTAGTGATACCCTTTGATAGATCATGGGGAAAAAATGTAAGTTCCTGTATTTGGTTCGAGTAGTGCGCCAAAGCAATTGAGCCTGTGTATCAGAATTAATTGCCATTGAACTCAAATTCACATACTTGTGATCTTGACAATACATGCCTGTCACTGGGCTAGGTCTTCTGTGTGTATTAGGACTTGGGTGTGATACTGAATTAAATCAACTTGTTCTTTATTTTTAATTTTAAAGGTATTTGATTCAAAAAACAGAGTAGTTAATCCAGTCATTAGCATGCAGCCAGCTTAAATGCTTGACAATCATAGTAGTCTACTATGATATATTGAAGAGGCTTATGCACTCTTCCTCTGAGCCTTTTTTTCCCCTCTTACTGGCTGAAAAGCGGACAAGTTGGTCAGCAGCACATAATAGCTGCTTCGCATTACTTAGAAATAAAACACTCAGTAATGTAGATGTATGCTCAGACTCAATACCGCAGCAGCTAATAAGCCACACTTTGTCTTGTTTTGTTGACAGGAGAAGCGTATTGAGAAGTAGTTACCAAGCTCTTTGACCCATGTTAATCGATTTTAGTTTTGTAAGCAAAAGAAAATTCTGAGATTGAATGTTTATATTCACCTACAGTGCTAATATATAACCACAAAATCTAGCTAGCTTAGGTGTGGTGAAAATTTAAAGACTTGCAAAATTCTTAAAAGTTTTAAACAACTATTTTTTCTGGGTGTAGAAATATCTTACATACCTCTGAGGTTGCTTGATGAAGGCAGCGATATACTGTGCCTATTAAGAGCATACGTCATCAAGTTTAGACTCCATTTACAGCCAATATTACTATGCATATGTTGAACATAAGCACTTTGTCACTAGCAAAAATCTGGAAAATTTGTGTTTTATAGCTCTGATTTGATTCTCTAAGAATCGTAGCATCCAAATGATGCGTCCTATCTGCAGTAATCAGTTAATCATATATGTAGGATTTTCTTTCCTTCTGATCTTGACCTGTAGATTGATACTGTTAGTAGGGACTTGTATGGTCAATGATATTGTCATTTAGCACTAATGTTGAGATTAAGATGTTTATTAGCCATTATACCAGTATCGACGATCACCATCTGATATGACAAGTTGGTTAGTAGGAAAGTGTCAAGAACATCAGCTAGGAAGTGCCTGTTTCATGGATTTGAGAGGACATTTCGTGGCTACGGTCTCTTTCCCTGAGTGTCTTAGTAGTGTTGGACCTGTTGGTATCTATTATCTAGTGTATATGGCTGAAAACTTTTCGTAGAGTGATTAAATTGCTATTCTAGTTGTAATCTTTTTGACTTGAGTAAAACTAGATTGCAGAAATTTAAAAGTTGGGGTTATCAATCAGAACTACATGATGTAAATTTGTGTTCTGATGATGATCTCCATACCTTTTATCTTTTCATAAAAAAAATATTCTGACATATTGTAATATCTGCTCCTGATATACCAGGATTTAACTTCTATCATTATATATGGTGTTATCAGTTTATAAAATTGAAACAGATCTATGTCCCTTATACATCAGTTTATTGCAGCATCTGGATTTTATGCTCCATGCCATTACTGCGTTCTTAGTGTTTGATAGACAGCCTATGTTATTCGATAGTTTTCAGAGTTAACGATCAAATGTTAGTGTGATACAACAGATCTAGGAGCAGCTTCTGCTTTTGCTGTAAATTGGAGTTCCCAAATATCAAAATGTATACCAGATTTCTAAAGGTTAGCTTGGCCTATCTTCTTCATGCTTGAAATCTGAATTTTTGTGTCAGATCAGTTTCAGGAACAAGTGGGTTTCAGAACTGTTTGAACTTCTCTTAACAGGATTAGTATAAGAACTAAAACTTTTTAACCTTTTAACGAGTTGAAAAATGAAACTAACAACTTGGATGACAACTATCTTAGTTAATTGAATTGAAGGTGGACAAAAATAAGGTATGTCGTCTACATTATTTTCCTTTATGGCTCTTTAGCTGATTCCCTAGACACAATCAACTACTTTAGTCCTCTAATTTCAAAAAGGCTCATGTTCTTGCGTGCAATAACATGAACATTGCTTTTGAACAACACATTTTGCATACATTACATATGTCCCCACGAATTTCATTAAGTCGCTTGTTAGTAAAGTTGACTTTTATGTGAATTAACTTATTAGATTTATGCAAGTTTTTGGATCCAATCAACTTAATTGAATTTCTCTTATTGTTGTAGGAAGACAAGATTAACAAGATCAACACACAAATCCACAAACCCAAGTCCTCCTCATTGAACCATATACAAACAGCTAATGGCTCTAAGAAGGTTAGTCTCATTCCTTATTGCATTGAGTCACACTGATTTCTCAAGTAAGATCACTTTTTTTTTTTTTTTTGTGACATTTTGACCATTACAAAAAGTCAAGATCACATAAAACACGAGTTATAAATTATGAATTACTCCGTATTATCAACACGGTATAATTGTACTTACAAATTCATATATTTCTCTATCTCACATTTTTCTTTATCCTTTGACTTTAATGTCAAAGACTCCTCCGTCTCATATATTCCATTACACATTGACTTTAATGTCAATGACAAGTTTGACTATTACCTACGATACTAAAGAAAATACGTTTACATGAGAGATCTTGATAGATTTGTAATTCTCTCAATAAGTACGATTGAATTATTAATAAGTTTTAATAATAATAATTCAAACATACAAGTACATAATAATGGCCAAATAAATGTAGAGCCAAAATGATTTGAGGATTCTTTTGGTGATTAATTAGTTCACAATCTCTCCAGCAAAGCAGCAGTGATACTGAAATTAAAATAATTGCTTAATATCATCCTAATTAAAGAATAAAAAAAAAAAAAAGGTAAATTTTATGCCTAAATTTGTGTACCCTCAACTATTTACTTGACCATTAAATAAGCGTACTAACTCCAGCAATATGGGGGGTACATCTTTCGTAAACATCTTCATCACTGGCTGTAAAATTGAAGAAGATGATAACAGTTGGAACAAGTATTACTCTCTTTAATTCTTTGGACAACTATCAGCTAGTTGCCCATATGGTCTTAATATGTCCAACCTGTACCCATAAAATCCTATGCCCCCACCAAACGAGTAAAACCTCTATGTGATGTAACAGGGGGATTAATCCCGAAATTCCGAATTATCGACAGGATAGGTTACAATCAAATTTGAATTACCCTCTAGTGTGTACTTTATATCTTTTACTCATTATGTTTATTTTGTTACATCGATTTGATTTTTACTTTATTCAAACTTCTGTACAAAATAATCTCAAAACTCGATCATGTTACTATGTTAGAAAAAAAAATAAAAATCGATGTGTGTTCAATTCACTTGAATTTTACTGATTTGAACTTATGATTTACTGAGCTGAGTTGAACTGAACTAGATTGTTTATGAGAGAAAGAAATTAGGAACTGAACTGAAGTGAATTGAACTGAAACTGAAATTAAGCTGAAAAGAACAGGTCATAATTTGGTCTAGGATGGACTAACTTGAGGATAACTATTTTGGATATAATTGAGCTTTTCTAGCCCTTATTAACCTTTATGGCTCTATCAAAACTTATTTTTCTTAAACTTAACATATCCAAACTTATGTAAATTTATTACTCTACGGTTTATATTTGGAACTCATTTTTCCTTAAAACTAGTGAAAGTAAGTAAAGAGAATAGAGCCTTAGAGAGAAGATATTTTTACAAAAAAAAAAAAAAAAAAAAAAAAAACCTAGTCATTTTCGAGAGATAAATGTACCTATGTGACATTTCAATTAGGTTAATCCAACATGTGTCGCAGTTGTTGTAATAAAATCCGTTGAAAGTAAAAGTCCGAGAAAAAACAAAAAAAAACGCGATTTGTTACTCATAATAGCTTAGGAAGACCCTAGTGTGAACTCAATAATGTTAAAAAGGTCAAGATACACAAGAGTGTACAAATTGATTCATCATTAAGACGTGTTGTAAATTAAATTTGGCAGTCAAAAAATAATGGCTCAATCATCATAAATTATGCAATTGGAGAAAATAAAAATAAACTTTGTATACTATATTAATTGCATAAGACCTGCCATTTCCCTGCTGAACGCCTACCCAAATTAAATTAAATTGTTTGTTACATAATTTCCCATCTCATGCCATAAACCAAAGAATTATTCAAAGGCGCGCATTCAATTAAAAGTTCGTTGGGGTAGTTGGTATAGTTGTACCATCAATCTTAATAACCTCATCTTTTCTCTTTTTTCCCACGTTATATTCTCTTGTTCGTTGGTCTACTTCGTATCTTCTTACATACTTTCTTTTCCCTATAAATTACCTTACTCTTTTGCCTCTTTCCCTCCATCCCAAATTTTTTGGAAACTTTCATATTTTTTTTTACATAAATTCTCTCAAAAAATGGCACAAGAAATGAGTCGAAACACGGAAGCCAATGGTAATAGGGGTGACAACAAGATGAGTGGTAACGATAATAATAGTAATAATGGTAACAATTATAAGCTTCCGAACTTCAATCAGTCGGTCCGATTGAAGTACGTTAAGCTAGGGTATCATTATTTAATCTCGAATTTTTTGTATCTAATGTTAGTCCCTTTGATGCTTACGGTCTTAAGTAGTGTACACGTTTCAGTACATTCGCTCCAAGGGTTGGTTCAGTTGTCACTAGACCTTGTTAAGTATAATATGGTCACGGTGTTTATGTGCACAGCCTTGTTGGTCTTTCTTGGTACTCTATACTTCATGAGTCGGCCTAGAAAGATATACTTGGTTAACTTCGCGTGCTACAAGCCCGATCCATCTAGGAAAGTTAGTAGGGAGATTTTCATGGATCGAACCTATAGAGTCGGGGCTTTCACACAAGAAAACATAGATTTTCAAAAGAAGATCTTAGAAAGGTCGGGTTTAGGTCAAGATACGTACTTCCCCGACGCTTTGATCAACGTTCCACACAACCCGTGCATGGACTTGGCTCGAAAGGAGGCCGAATTGGTGATGTTTGGAGCCATTGATGAATTGTTGGCTAAGACTAAGGTGAAGGCTAAGGATATAGGGATTTTGGTTGTAAATTGTAGCTTGTTCAACCCGACACCGTCTTTGTCCGCTATGATTGTTAACCATTACAAGCTTAGAGGCAACATTTTGAGCTACAATCTTGGTGGTATGGGTTGCAGTGCTGGCCTCATTTCCATTGATCTTGCCAAGGAACTTCTTCAGGTATTTATTTATATAATTTTTAATACCTCCGTTTAATATTAGTGGCAACTTTGAAATATTTTATTATTTATCACAGGTATTATATAATCATATCATTTACATAATAACATGCTTAATGAATCTAAATCAAAATTTAAAATTATAATTTTCTTGATATATAGGAGTATGACACTACACTTGATTTTGTTGGTGGGAGTCATTAAGTATTGTAGAATAATGTAGCTCAAATTTGGGCAGTTTCTTTTGGAGTGATTAGGATTCCCTTAAAAGTGAGGAATAAAATTGCTCACTTTTTTTGTTGTCATTTAAAAAAATGTCCCCTATTTCGTAAGCCTATCTAACTTTCTATATATGTCAAAAGTTACTCAAAAATTTTATAAAATAGACCAAAAGATGAACCACAATTTTACTCTTTTATCATTTCTTTTTCCTCGTGTAAAATAATGGTAAAATGGATGTTTATGTACACTCAAAGTAATAAATAGAAGAATTCATGTTTGACTTTTAGGGACATTTTTGGAATTTTGAATTATATACTACTGAGTAGCATAATTTAGATTCTAAGATCCACTCTCTAAAATTCGTAAAGTTTCCGCTTTAAATTTACGCATAGTGATAACTTGTTACACTTTGGATAAAGAAATGTTTATAATAAGATCATTAAATTAAGTGTTCAGCTAATTAATATTGATAACAAGAAAGCATGAAGGGTAGGTCAGTTAGGTCAAGTACAACAACAACTACTACTATATCTTATTCTTTAATTAATAATTTAATTTAATTCCATTGTTCTTATTGGACGTACTTACACATTTGTAAGTCCAATTGTCCATGAATAAGATTATAATTGTCCTTAAATCTTATGTTGCTTATGATTTCCCTAAGAAAGTTGTTAAAATAATTATTTTTATAGTGATATTTATTGCTTAATTGTTTTTTTTTTTCTTAGAAGATTTAATAATTAATTACTCTTTGTACGCAAATGTAGGTACATGGTAACACCTATGCTTTGGTAGTGAGCACGGAGAACATCACACAAAATTGGTACAAGGGAAATGATCGATCGATGTTGTTATCAAATTGCCTCTTCCGTAAGGGAGGAGCTGCCATCCTTCTCTCGAATCGACCTAGTGATAGACGTCGTTCTAAGTACCAACTTGTACACACGGTTCGTACCCACAAGGGGGCAGATGACAAAAGTTACTCTTGTGTATACCAAAAAGAAGACGAAGATATGAAAATTGGAGTTTCTCTCTCAAAAGACCTAATGGCCGTAGCTGGGGAAGCCCTAAAGGCCAACATTACAACCCTAGGGCCATTAGTCCTTCCCGTGTCTGAACAACTATTATTTTTTGTCACACTAGTCGCGAGAAAAGCATTCAAAATGAAAATTAAGCCGTACATTCCCGATTTTAAGTTAGCAATTGAGCATTTTTGCATCCATGCTGGTGGAAGGGCGGTGTTAGACGAGTTAGAGAAGAACCTCGATCTCTCATCGTGGCACATGGAACCATCTAGGATGACACTTTATAGGTTCGGTAACACGTCTAGTAGCTCATTGTGGTACGAATTGGCTTACGCCGAAGCCAAGGGAAGGATCAAGAAAGGCCATAGGACATGGCAAATTGCATTCGGATCAGGATTCAAGTGTAATAGCGCGGTTTGGGAAGCATTGAAGACCATTAATCCAGCAAAGGAGCAAAACCCTTGGATTGATGAGATTGATGATTTCCCAGTTCATGTTCCAAGATTATCTCCTGTTAATAGCTCCTAATTATTCTCATTATTATTCTTAATTTATCGCTTTCTTTTCTAGTATATGTGAAATATAAGTATTAGTTCATCTTATATTTTACAAGAAACTTGAACAGATATCATTTATTTCATCTATATTATGTAGTTTGATTGTTGTAGTTCACAGAAAAAAAGAGCTTTGGACGAGATTAAATTTGTTATATTTTTTTGTTAATTCTTTTGTTACAAATGCGAGCTAATGATAATCAAAGTGTGATTTTATTAATCTTGTATCAACCAATTTCTTATCATTGTCCTTATGTTTTATTTAATCTATAAATTAAAGATAACCACAAAGAGTACTGATGTAGACTATAAAAACGTGTTCCCAAGTAGCGAGAACTTGTAACTCAAATCTTGTTTACAACTAAAGGTCTGTTCTTTTCAGCTTAATTTCAGTTCAGCTTCAATCAGTTCATTTTAGTTCAGTTTCTAATTTTCTTCTCTCATAAACAATTCATTTCAACTTTATTCATTTCAATTCAGCTCCAATCAATTCAATTTAGTAAATCAGAACAGGCCCTAAGTCGTACTCTTATCCACATGTTTGAACTCTGCGAAGTGGTGTGTGTCGTAGCAAGCATATGAGGTACACTCCTATATCTTTCGGTGTACCATCAAATTTGTGCAATTGATCCAACCAAAGACAATTTATTGACAACCTAATCACAAATAATTCATTAAATACACACGTCAATTAATTTTTGATCTTCACATCTTATGTTAAATTATAGTAACAACGTGTAGAGTAATCACAAAACCCCTCTATGAACTATTATAATTAATGTTTTTTTTTTTGACACAATATTATAATTAATGTTAAAAGACAGTTGTAACCACTAGGTTGGTGTGACAACAAAAAAAAGCGTCGTCTTTTTTTCTCTGTTTTGCCGCTCTCTTAAATACCCTTTATATGAGAGTCCATTGAGCTTGAATGTGGATGCTATTTATGCAACTTGGGCATCACATACCCAGTGCGATATACTCTATTTGAAAGGCCGGAAGGGTATATGAGATTTGAATCCGTAACCTTCTTATCATGTTGGCTCTTGATATCATGTTAATGGACCAATCCAACCAAAAACTTAAATTGATAGTTAAAGCCTAGGATTGATGTATAAAGTCTATCATCATTTGCCGCCATTTCGCAACACCACCTCTAGACTAGCTCTTCCCCTCGGCAAAGAGGTCGACGAGCTAGAATTCAACACTCCTTTAATTTACTCCCCTATTTAGAATCGTCGTCCTTTTATAAAATGAGTGTAGCAGCAAATTTAGTATGAGAGGTTTCCCATCAAATTCTACAATTTTATCCATAGCCGTTAAAATGTTCGTACAACAAATTAAGTAATTGAAGTATACCGGCTAGTAATTGAAGTCTTCGATCATGCATCTTAATGCATGTATCATCCCATCTTAATCATCTTAACTACTCCTCATTACGAAATGAGTCTCATATTTTGCTTCTTAGAATTTGGATGACGTGTCTGGAATTTTGGACACCAAGTCTCAACTTTTAAATCTCATACTTCCTCCTTTCTTTTATTATTGCATCACTTGTCTTTTTAGGAAGTTTTACAAATATTGCACCATTTCCTCTTTAGAAAAAAAAATTATTTGTGTTCACACTACAAATACCCAACATATCCTTACTTTTTCACACTTATTTTTTAGTTTATCAATATGTCACATGGGCAATTTTATATTTTTACCTTTCTCTCTCTTACTTTTTTCCACTACCAAAATATTTGTACACAATTCCTATGGTGCAATAATAAAAAACGGAGGAAGTATTTAAAGCAGTTTGATTTTAAATCTAACATTACAAAGTACGGAATGTAAACACATGGTAAATCTTTTTCACCAATACTTTTACTTCGCGTTAATTCATTGTTCTTGCATCAGGGAAAAGTTAAAATTAGCTTTAAAATCTAAAGCAACTTTAGCGAGTATACTTCAACAATGCCTAACATAATACAATCACAATGATTTTTTTTAGTTTTTTTTTTCGAAAGAAATTTACTAGTAAGTACAGCTTTTTTTTTTTTTTTTTTTTTTGAGGCAAAAGTAATTAGAGGTTAGAAGTAGAAACAACATTTATTGGTAAGGTGAAGTGGGTCGTACTAAAATGCTCAAAAGTAGCCAGAGCCCAGAAGCTGATGAAAATACCACAAAATATTGCTAACGCTTAAGGACCCATGCAACATTTGGAATAATTAGTACACAACTGCACACACTATCGATTAGACCCTTGGAATTTATCATCCATCTTGAACTAGTCTTGGTGGAGATTTGTTAAATACGGGTTTAGGCCGCATCAACAAATCAAGAGAGAAAGAGAGAGAGAGAGTCTAATTCAAAAGTCCAAGGAGGTTCCATCCCAAAATCATATAACAATAGGAAGAGTAGCTTCTTAGCCTTATAAAGTTATTAACTCTTTCTTCTTCAATCAATGTGAAACACTTACATGTGGTGATACTTGGGAGGTCTGTTGTTCAACAAGATTCGACACCTGCTTATGGACTAATTGTAGAGAAGCAATAATTGGATCTCTAATCTTCGAGTAGAATGAAGTACAAAGAGAGGAAATCATGCATCAAATGTTGTAAAATCGATTGTTTTATACTCTATCACGCCTCCTCACATGAGAGTCTTTTGGGCTTGAAATACGAATGCAGCATTAACCCTCTACATAACCTGCACAAGGCTCTGATATCATGTTAAAGGATCAATTCAAACAAAAGTTTAAACTGATGGTTGAAGCCTATGAATATGTTTTATAATCTATCAAAAAATCCCAACATGAACTATTAAAGGGTGATGTGATTAAGGGTTTGTTCACATTTACTGAACTGAGCTGAGCTGAACTGAACTAATTGGAGCGGAACTGAACTGAACAAAACTGATTTGAGCTGAACTGAACTCAACTGAGCTGAAATGAATATTTTATGAGAGAAGGAAATTAGGAGTTGAAGTGAACTAAATTAATTGGAGCTGAAGTGAACTGAACTGAACTAAGAAAAGTGATATTTAATGGATAAGTTTTTTAATGGATAACCTTATCATTAATTGATTTAATTTTATATTCGAGTAACTTTTAGTTTTATTTAAAGTAATTTTTATAATGTACTCAAATTATAATGCAGTATTTATTGTAAACCTGTCTTATTTAAATGTTTTGTGTTAATAAGCTAGTATTATTTTTCTATTTTAGAGGATTTGATGTGGCCACTGTTATTGATTGCACACGCCTTTGTGTACAATTGACTGCCAAACAGTTGGCTCTCTGAATAATTAAGTCATAAATTATCCGTAACAATTAGCAATATTAGCTCGATAAGATATGACTAATTAAATTTAGACGACAATCACCCGTGCAAGTTTCTTATTTATACGAAAAAGACCACTTCATTTGTTCTAGATGCCAAAAGAAGACTGTATAAAATGTAATATGAATATAGGGAAATTACCCTTTTTATTTTTATATATATATTTTTTTAATAAGAATGTCAATTTACTAAACTACCTTTTTATAATAATAGTTGGGTCATTTTCAATATTTACTCACTTAAATAAACATATTAATAAATAAATGAATTCATAAATCATGATAATTTTAACTATAATAAGAAACATTTTATTTTGCGGATAAATTAGTTTTCTATCGTGTGTGATTATGAATTTTGGATGAGTTTTACTCATGTTAAATTATGACTTGAAATCTAGTACGGTTGACTTTGAACGCAGATATCTCTCAAACTACAAATGATTTTGATGTGATTCAAGTTGGAGGTGATATCTTGGTTCAAGAGCTTTCCAACGATAGGTCATATGCCCAATTCCGATAAGAAACGAAAAAGTTATGGCCGTTTTACGAAGAACTGACGCTGCTGGAAATATGCCGACGAAGTACACGAACACGACCATGCCTAGTCAAAATTTCAGTTTTTGGTATCCGATTTTAGCTTAATTATTTTAGGGATGATTTTCTAAAATTATAGTAGTATCTTTTCTATGACGGTTATTTAAGTATACTTGGGGAACAATTTTAGGGTTTTATTAGGGTTTTCTTGTGTTATAAAAGAAACCTTTAGTTGATCATTTAGATCATATCTTTTGAGCCATTAGATTTAAGACTCCTTGTATTATTCTCTCGTTCTTTAATTTCTCCATTATAAAGAAGAAGCTCTCGAATTCCTCATCTGTGGATGTAGGTCTAATTTGACCGAACCATATAAATCCCGTGTTCTTTATTTATACACTACTAGAAATAGGCCGAATTCCGACGTAAATGTTTCGACGGACACGAAAATTCGTCGCAAATCACAAAATTTCCAACGGAAAAAAATTCTGTTGGAAATTTTCGACGGGATTTTATTCCGTCGGAACTTTCCGACAGATTTCAAACAGTTCCGACGGAAATTTCGTAGGAAAGTATGTTTCGACGGAAAAATTCGTCAAAAATAAAACGGAATTTTCCGTCGGAAAAGCATCTGACCACATTTATTTTAAAAGGTAGAAAATTTCGTATAAATAGCTAACCCTAAAACCAACCCCCCATTTCAGTTCCCATTTTCTCCCTCACTCTCCTCTTTCCCTCATCGCCGCGCCGCACTCCCTCTCCTCTCTTCATTCTTTATCTCTCCTCTCTCGATCTCCTTTGCTACTCCTCTACTCTTTATTTCTCCTCTCTCGATCTCCTTTGCCCACGAAGCTTTTTCGACCATATTCTTGACCACATTCCCGGCGTGTTATGGTTTTAAGGTCAAGTTCGACAATGGAAATGCTAGATCTAGCGTTTTCATGGTCGAATTTGGCCTTATATAACCAATTTTCGGACCAATTTCAAGACTAACCATGGTTGAATCGTTGTGTATGTTTTTTGTTCTGAACTTCAACTTTTTTTGTTCTGTTTTTTTTTTTTTTTTTTTTTTTTTTTTTTCTTTTCGGGTTTCAAGTTAACTAGATCGAATATATGTGGTTATGGTTGCTGTTGGAGTTCGGGTTCTGGGTGTTGGGATTTTAATTTATTTTTTTTGTTAATTTTTGGGTTGTGATGGTTGTTTCGGCGATGGCGGTGGTGGTTTAAGGTGGCTCGTGGGGTGGTTTGTGTGGGTTTTGTGGTAGATCTAGGCTGGTGGGTTAAGGAAGTGGTGGGTGATGATAGCGGTGTGGTGGTGGTGGCGTTTGTGTGGGTTTTGGTTAGGTGGGTAGAGGTTCTGGTGGTTGTGGGTGGTGGGGTGGATCGGGACTGTTGATACGGGTTAGGGGGCTGGTGGGTTAAGGAAGTGGTGGGGGATGATAGTGGTGTGGTGGTGGTGGTGGTGGTGGCGTTTGGTGGCGAAATTGGTGGCTGGGGGATGATAGCAGTTGTGGGTGGTGGGGTACCTTTTTTATTTTTTATTTTTTATGGCAGCGGTTTCCGACGGAATTTCTGTCGTAAAATTCCGACGGATTTTGACGGTGTCGGTAAGCATGTTGCGAGGAAAAAATCCGTTGGAAATTCCGTCGGAAAAGTGTTTCCGATGGAATTTTCGTCGGAAAATGTCGTTTTTCCTACGACCGCTTTTCCGACGACAGCTTCCGACGGAAAACAAGGTGTTTCCGACGAAAAATTTCCGTCGGAAAACGCTCTTTTTCTAGTAGTGATATTCTCTATTGTTTTTCTCGTTCTTATTTTTCATTGATTTGTTCCGCATTAATCAATCACAATTACACCCTTATTTCCTAAGAACTCATAAATAAGTCACTTTTTTCGGTTGAAAAGAAAATTACATCAATTGAAATGCAACCTTTTCGTGAGTCAGGTCTCTCTAACCATGTCTACTATGCACTTTTGACTATGATGATTTTTTTTTGTTTAAAATAGAAAATTACTTTTAGTATATCGTGTAAGAATGGTAGAACTCAAAGTATATTAACCATTAAGGTTTTTGGTCCTTCCATTAAATTAGCTCCATGCTAAACAAATAAACAATTTTAAATTATAACTAACAATTAATTTTGATTGAGTTGATCCTTTAATTTATCAAACATTGTTAATTTTTCCATGTGGCACCTCTCCATAACAATTGCTTTTCATTATTCTATAAAATGACCCTTCATTCTACAATAACTACTTTTTTATTTTTATTTTTTATTTTTTATCCTACTACGCTGAAACAAGTGAAGAAAGCTAGACATTTTCTCCATATAGTTTTCTTTGTTTCTTAGAAATTAAACCCGCTTGTAGAGCTTTATTTACTTATTCTTGCTTAATTTAATTTTATTGAACTTTATTTTTGGTTTAATCTTGCTTATTCACTACAAGAAAATAACCTTTTCGTAGCGATTATTTTAACCTTTAGTATCGATTGTAATTGCAACAAAAAGCTTTCCCAACGAATGGTCATTCGATACAATATCCCCCATTGCCTTAGCCTTTAGTAGTGGGTTTCAATATCGCTGGGGTTGGCCTCAATAATCGATACGAAAAACTACATCCAATCGTGGTAATTATTGTAGCGATTACAATCGCTATAAATGTTTAACTCATTTTCTTAAAAAAAAAAAAAAAATACATGCGTATGATCTTTACAAGATTCGAACATGCAACCTCAAACTCTTATATTAAATGTTTCACCAATAAACTATGACATATTTTATGTATTCTTTGTCAAACAATATTTATATATCTAATGTTGAAAAGGCTTTTCGTATCAATTTTTAGGATTTAGTGGCGATTGTAAATGTTACGATTTCTCAAAATTATATAAATGTGTAAAAATAGTGTTGATATGTATTATTATGTTTTCCGTATCGATTTTATATGGGAAAACCATGGAGATTGTAAAAATGATGCCACATCCTTAATTATTTCACAAACATACTTGCATATTGTAGTGAATGTACAATCGCTACGAAATAATCGCTACGAAAAGTGATTTTTCTTGTAGTGATTTTTGCTAAAACTTACAGAAAAAAAAGATATGAGTTGATCAAATAGTTTAATTAAATCAATCTAAATTATGAGTGAGTACTGTGTAGTGTTGAATGTTCTTCTCATCATAGTTTTTATTTATTTTTTATATATATATTTTTTTTATATTTTTTTTTAATTTTAAATTTTAATTTTTAATTTTATGGAGGCCATCTCATGACTCAAATTCTAAGTATTGATTTGTGGGATTTAACAAATAACAATTGTCTTCAACCATTAAAAAAGAATAGATTATATCTTGTGTTGACTCTAACTAAACCCTATATGATGACGACCTAATATAATTTTATTTAGTAGAGCAATATGACTATGAAACATGGTGACCCATGAATATGAATATGTATGAATATGAACATGAACATAAACTTGTGAGAGATTCGGCGGTCAATTGACTTGCAATCGAACACAAAAGTTAATTGTTGATAAATAAAAAACACGTAGAATTGGAGATGGAGTGCAAGTTTATTGAGATAATATCATATCTTTGTGATTTAGTAGAATATTTTCCATATATTTATCTTTCCTATTTTTCCAAAGATCCTAAGATATCTTATGATACTAGGACTTGGAATTGTATCTCTATATATTTCCCAAGTTGATTAATGAGAAATCAAGCAATACAAAAGCTATTCATTATCTCTTCTCCCTAATTTGTCATGGTATCAAGAGCAGGATATTTTTCTTGATTTTTTTTCTTTCTAAACCACCATGGCTGGTGATGATGTGCCGCCGCCATCACCACCGACCAAAATTGAATCAAATTCCCCTTATTATCAAGGTCCTCAAGACAGACCTGGAGATTACATTACTCCTACTCGTCTCAAAGGCAACAACTTTGATGAATGGGCGGCCGATATTCGGACTGCCTTGGAAGCCAGACGCAAATTCGAGTTTCTTGATGGTACTATTACGGTACCACACCCCCCCTTGCTCAAAGTCCGATTGGACAGCCTTGAATGCTATGTTAATTTCTTGGTTTTCCAATACTATTGCCCCTGAGATTAAGTCTTCCCTGTCCAAATTTAGAGAAATCAAGCCGTTTTGGGACCATCTACAGCAACGTTTTGCTCAGACCAATGGCCCTCGAATTCAACAACTCTGATCATCTCTTGTGCGGTGTGAACAGAGCAAGTCCATGGCAGTCTCTGTATACTATGGTAAATTGCACGCTCTTTGGCTCGAATTAGATCACCACGAGCCTTTAATCTCCTGCTCGTGTTGCTCGGCTTGTACGGCAGGTCGTCTCCACGAGCAACGCCGAGATCAGTCACGCTTACATATTTTCTCATGGGTTTGTACCCAGATTACTATTCTTCTCTCCGGTCTTATATTCTTTCTCAATATCCCTTACCTACTCTTGATAGGGCTTATCAGCTAGCCGTTCAAGAGGAGCGGGTTCGCAATGCTCGGAAGGAAGCTGAAGCGTCGACATCCGATGCTGTTGGTTTCGCTTTACGGGCTAATACAAGTGGTCGTGGTTCTATTTGCTCTCATTGCAAAAAGCAGGGACACGATTTCTCAAATTGTTGGTTCAAGGCTCCTTGTCCACATTGCAAGAGAAAGGGGCACGATCCATCTCGATGTTTTGAAGTTGTTGGGTATCCTGCGGGTTGGACAGCAGGCCCGAAGACCGGAACGCCTGGTCAGAGCAAGGGGGGGCCTCGGGCTAATCTGACAGCAGCCGATTCTCAGTCTCCCACATCTTCTTCGTCTCAAGCTTTCACCGCCGAGCAATGGAAGGCACTGTCGGGTTTTATTGGTAATGCTAAAATTCCTGACAATCGCCTACATGGTAAGTTTGATGATTCTTGTTGGATTATTGATACCGGTGTGACTCGTCACGTTACCGGTAATCAATTTTGGTTATTTGACACACGTTATGTTGAATGCCCTGTCGGATTGCCAAACGGTGACAGTGTGCTTGCTACTTTGGAAGGATCGGTCACATTGTCCGATCAAATAACTATCACTAGAGTTCTTTACGTGCCTAATCTTAATTGCAATTTGCTTTCTGTTACTCAACTCAGTGATCACTTAGAAGTTGTTGTTCAATTTAACTCATATATGTGTGCTATACAGGACCGACTGAAGCAGCTGATTGGAACGGGAATTAGGCGAGACGGACTATATTATTTCTTTGGCAAACCGACAGTGGTGCAACGGGTTTCTGCTGTTGAGGCAACGACAGATTTGGAGCTTTGGCATAGAAGAATGGGGCATCCTTCAGAGAAAGTAGTTAAGTTAATTCCGCATGTTAGTAACAATACAAGTAGTTTAAATAAAAGTTGTGAAGTATGTTTTCGTGCTAAACATTCTAGAGACAAATTTCCCTTGAGTGACAATAAATCTTCTAGAATTTTTGAGAAAATACATTGTGATTTATGGGGTCCATATCGTCATGTTTCGTCTTGTGGGACTCGTTATTTTTTAACCATTGTTGATGATTATTCAAGGGCTGTTTGGATTTATTTGTTGATCGATAAAACCGAAGTTTTTCAGATGTTTATGGCTTTTGTTGCTATGGTTGATAGACAATTTAATCAAACCATTAAAACTATTCAAAGTGATAATGGTACCGAATTTAATTGTTTGATTGATTTCTTTACCGCTTCTGGAATTATTTTTCAAACTTCTTGTGTGGGAACCCCTCAACAGAATGGGAGAGTTGAACGAAAATATAAACACATTCTTAATGTTGGGAGGAATTGTATCTCTATATATTTCCCAAGTTGATTAATGAGAAATCAAGCAATACAAAAGCTATTCATTATCTCTTCTCCCTAATTTGTCAAAGTTAGTAGCCGTAGGCCCTAACCATGCGTTGTAGAGGTAGTTCTAATGCAAAAAATAACGTTGGTTATTACTTGTATTTGGTAGTTGAGCTAATTAATGTTTCTCATTGCTCATGGATTAGAATTAGCGTGCCGACTAGCGAGCGATGGTGACTATTGAAGTATTTTAGTGCTATAGTTTTTGTTCCTTCATACTTCACAAATTGGTTAATTATTAATTTTAATGAGATTGTGAGAAATGAAAAAGTATTATTGAGTCTATTAAAAAAAAAAAAGTATTATTGAGTCACACGTTTTGATCAAACCTAGGGTGGAATTAAACAAGGCAGTCAACGTTTCACATCTTTATCAAACCATGATTAACTTTTATGTAAAATAGCAATATACTAATAAAAATTAAATAGATCTTATATATCCTAACTATTAGAAGGGGACTATAACCTAACCACTTAAAATTGAGTCATGAATTCGATTAGCCCAAAAGGTAAAACAGGTGGGATACTATGAACACCAAAAGGAAAAAAAAAACAAATCAATACTCCGTATAATTTTTATAAGTATTTAGAAAATTAAATGAGTATTTTCACCAAAACAACTATGATTATTTTTTATTAATGATTTTTTTTCTCTTTAATTCGGGAAAATACAAGTTAATCTGCCAGATAAACGAATTTTTGTTAATCTGATGGTATTTTTGTAAATATATTAAAAAAGCAGGGTCATTTATTCATTACTTTTGGTGAGCTGTCCAATTACTGTTTGCTTTTTACTTATACTGTTTGGTGAGGAAATTACACATGTACCCCCTCAACTAGTACATGAAAAGACACATATACCCCTCCACTGCTACTTGAAAAAACGGTTATACCTCCAGATAAACAAATTTTGTTTATTTGGGGAATTGACTGGGTATCCCTCCTTTAATTCAACAAAAAGTTTAACCTGATAGTTAGATTGATCTATATACTCTGGCCTATCACATCCTCTTATGTAACATTTGTCTCACGTTTTCTATTGATACCATATTAATAGATCAAATTAATCAAAACTTTAAGCTGATGGTTGAATCTCAAGATCAATTTATATACTCGATTAAAAATATACCAATATACTAAAAGGCAATGACCTAAAGACAAAATATAGACGAGATAATATATTTTACTTTGTACTTCATTATCATTAAAAAAATAATTGATCAAGCTAAATGACAAGAATGGTTGATGTACTTGTATTAGAATTTAGGGGGATGTGGCCTGTGGGTGTTACAGTCTTAAAGAATGTACGTGAAGGTCTTGTACTATTTTACCTCTTTCCTTTCCATAATTAAATTGATATAAATATAATAAATATTGTTTGGGCCAACAAAAAATCCAAACAAGATATTTTTTTACCAATGGATGCCTAGTATAATTCCATCATAAAATCAATTGATATTATTATGGAGTATTTTGCTAGAATGTCAAAATAAACAAAAATGAAAATTTAGACATTGAACAAGTATATACATTATACAATGTGTGCGAAACTAAAAGGTAATGTTAAAGTAAATTCATACGAGAAAAATATCCCTCATAAAAAAGTAGGGGCAAAAAACAACATCGTCGTTAACCAATTGCTTCCTAACGTGAAGTATTTATTAGCAACAACAATCAACAACACTCCTAGAATTACATGGAAGTCACAATTCTTAAAGAAAATACTAAAATCCAAAGAGTTTATGTATGCACTATGCATTTTTACATCCATTATGTATCATATGTAACATATGCTTTATTTCTCGCTTCAAGCTGTGAACATTCTAATTAAATATTAAGGTGGATCTATAATAAATAGAAAATTATGAAATCTTTATACCATCTTCCTAGCTAATCTAATTACAATTAATTAGGAAAATAAAGATTATACATTTCTAAACCAACCAATCTCAAACAAGCAATACCACAAATTCGCAAGAAACTATGCCAAGCTAGCTGCCTATAACACAGACGTGACCTAGTGACCCCAGGCATGCATCTTACGGAGTACAATTTTTTTAATGTTTTTACATCGTGTTCATTGTTTAATTCATACATTCTTTCACATCGCTATTTGCATATACAATGTTTGAGAAGGGGTTCACAAATTTGTAGATTTCCGACCAATTTATCAAATTGTTGTAAATTATTGATTGACAAATGTTTCAATCTCGTATAAATCGTCATCATCTTGTCTATTTGCACTTAATCAATTCTAATAGTTCAACTAATACAAGCGAATCAAATATAATAGGGATGGAGATGAACAATCACAACTAACTACACTTGTGTAGCTTTACTATAACTAAAAGAGAAAACTATAATAAACTAGCACGATAAAGGGAAATTAAATAACCTAATTTCCCGGAAAGATTAATATAGACTATTCCGGCCAAAACAATTTTTTTTTTGACATATATTGTACATAACTTTCAATCACTACGTTCTGTTTATTATTGTACACGTAGATAAGAGAAAGTAGGCATGTAGATAGTGGAGAGAGGGAGTCAGACTATATCCGGCCTAAATAGATTTTTTTTTTTTTAAAAAAAAAAAAAATCATCCCTGAATATTGACCTTAATTGATATATATATTGTAGTACATAACTTTCAATCATAAACGTTCCGTTTATTATTGCAACGAACAATCTGACTTAAAATTGAATGCATTACACATCGCAATAAACTAGTAAGGTATCCAGTTATCCACCATACCAAACGGTCCATAATAATATACAAAGACAATCAATGTTCATCGAATGTCAAACAAATGACTTTCGATTCGCATTTAGCTTCTTAAAATTAGTCTAATTTATCAATTTCTAAATCAGTTTTATATTAGTAAAGGCTTAGATTATGTTATAATCTTTCATAAACAGTTCCATTTTTCGACGTTGAATATAATGGGCAAAGAAATTTTGAAAGGATTCTATCGTTACTGAAATCCAAGTATGTATTTGAGAATTGAGAATTCGCAGCATAAATAGTCGAAAGTTTTAATGGTTAGAAAAATTTGAAAAATACAGCCAACAAAACAATTATACCCATTTTTTACAAAACCATCAACTCCTAATATATAATGATATGTTACTGTATGAATTTTTAAAAACTTATATAAATAAAATTGTTTAAAAACTTGTATAAAAATAATTGTTCAAAAATTTATATCTAAATTTTAAAAGTTGAGATATTCAAATACTTATATGTTGTACTCCCTCCGTCCCAAATTACTTGTAACGGTTTGACTTTTTGTACTATTCAACCCTTTGACCATTTTTTTTAACTATTACGGAGTATATGAAAGTCGTGTAAACATGTAAGATGTTGGGTCTATTTTAATGTATAGTTTCTTAATATAAACTTTTTATAACTTATATTATGTATAAATATATAATAAAAGATATCAACGGTCAAACATGTGCATCAACAATCGAAATTGGGACAGAGGGAGTATCAAACGTTCAATAACTTATATTCGTCTACTATCCGGACTTACACATAACAATACCTTATTATTAGAATAGACGAAAAAAAAAAATTGATTACTCCCTAATTTGCTAAAAGTTTTTATTTTTCTTTTGGAAAACAATTGTAGTAATTATCGCTTAAATGGAACATTATTTTACAAGTATCAAATACCACAGGTACACTTATGGATTTGAATTAACATAGCATTAGTAGTGATAGTAAATGTTGTGATATTAATAGACGTGATTAATTGTCAACAGGCAATTAGCATAATTTTGACGATAAATAATTAATTTATTAGGAGTGTTTAGTAAAGTAACGGTTGACTAGTTAATATAAGTATATTAGCTAGTCAACCATTTCAAAAGCTAGTAGTTTTAGCTTTTGACAAAAGCTATTTCTACCACTACCTTTGCTTAACACTCAAATTTTTTTGCTTATTGAGTAGTAATTTAAAAGAGTAAATATAAAATCTACTCAAAATTAAATTAAGTTAGTGTCAAACACGTTCTAAATTATGCTCTTTGAAAAAAAATAAAAAAAAATAAATTGTTGGTTTGTTCTTCAATATTTCATCTCTACATTCAAATAAAGTACTACAAGACATTAATACTTTCGTTTCTCATTTATCTATTTATTTCCTCAACATGAAGAGTTGTTAGTACTTTCTTCATTAAACATTTAAACCCCAAATTAGAGTTATTGTTCAGGTATTGATTAATTCGGTGGTTTAAAATATTAAGTTCATAACTAAAAAAAACTTATCACAACACTTTGTTAAAAAACAAGAAAAATAAAAAACTCATCACAACACCATATACTTTTTAAGCCGCAATGAGAACAAATATAACAATTTCTACTATACTCAATGTGACTCATCTGTAAAGGATTTGATCAAATCATATTTATTGATATTGTTTCTAGTTAGCAATCCCTTGATTTACTCTTTAGATTGATAGTCAAAGATATCCCTTATTCTTAGCTAATGTTCCTAGACAAGTACTCCAATGTATCTAGTCGTATTATATTGCTTCATCATGTACTATATATACTCATGGAATCACATCAGTATAATTAAGCTTTCCAACATTCTCTTTCCCATAACTCTATCATGGTATCATGAGCTTTTGATCCATCTTTTCTTGCTTCCGCTACTACCATGGTTACACTATCAAAACCTTTTGTTGACGCCGACAAATGATGGTGACCATATCAAACTTTCTTCTCGGAAAACTTCAAACCAAAATCACATTTTTCACTCAACTCTTTTTGGCACCCCGTATTTCATATACCTAGAGATGCCATTGATATATTTTTTTTTCTCCAAACCCCTTACATGGAGAAACAAACCTTTTTCGATATCCTGTAGTTTACCTACCATGTGTTACCATATACGAAATTCTCTCCAAAACCATTATGGAGAAACATAACATTATGTTCTAAACCACCATCACCACCATTAATATTTTCTATCTCGCCTTCAATGGTGGTGAAGGATCGGAACCTCTATATTTTTTTCCCTCCCATTTGTTGCAAGCATACGCTAGCAAATTTTTATTTATTTTTAAATATTTACAATCAATGGTTCATGTGTTTAAAAACCGTGAAAAACACCCATTAAACAACTTCTTATTCTCTCTCTATAAACTATCTTTTTACTTCTTCATGAAACTCCTCCAAAAAAAAAAAAAAAATCTCCTAACTCTCAATTTGGTACGTACACCTCTCAATTGAAGAAACAACAACATCTTGAAGTGGCAATCAACAATCAAGAAGAACATTCATTTTACAAGATTGTACTTTTCCTTTGGCCGTCCATCTTGCGGGGGCGTGTAAAGGATTTGATCAAATCATATTTATTGATATTGTTTAAAGTTAGCAATCCCTTGATTTACTCTTTAGATTGATAGTCAAAGATATCTCTTATTCTTAGCTAATGTTCCTAGACAAGTACTCCAATGTATCTAGTCGTATTATATTGCTTAATCATGTACTACATATACTCATGGAATCACATCAATATAATTAAGCTTTCCAACATTCTCTTTCCCATAACTCTATCATCATCTATCATTTTGAGCTGAATAAAATTATTGATTTATTTTTAAAAGTGTTATTTGATAAACAAAATTTGTTTATTATTTATAAACCGGGACAAGCTCCTCATCTATGTATATTAACTATTAAGAAAACTTGGATGTATGTCCTTAAACAATTTATTGTTGATACTAGTATTATCCATAAACAAATGCATTGTAAGATTTGTAACTCTAGAAAGCCGATTGAGTTGTTTAAGCAGTTGACCTTCTTGATGTTGCAATAATATACTTCATAATATAATTGTTGCCTCTGTATGATTACAACACCTAGATATTGAAAGTGAGAGATAGTTCAAGTGATTAAAGTTTTCTTTTTGGATTCAGGAGATCCTGGCATTGATTCTCACTGCACCCTCATCCTTGTGGCTCTCTAAACACCAAAAAAACAACACCTTGATAATGACTTTCAACAGTAATTCAACTCTTGGATTTTTATTTTTAAGAGAGAGCACAATAAAGGCGATGAGCTAGATAGGATTTGATCCCAACTTTTGGTTACCACCACCAAAACATACTATATAATCAATTAACATCCACACTAAGGGCCTGTTCTAATTTACTGAAAACAACTAAACTGAACTGATTGGAGCTAAACTGAGCTAAATAGAGCTGAAATGAATTGTTTATGAGAGAAAGAAATTAGGAACTAAATTGAACTGATTGGAGCTGAATTAAACTGAACTGAATTGAAATTAAGCCGAAGAGAACAAGCCCTAAGTGATGAGATCTTATGTATTTTTATTTATGAATTACAGAGTACTCACGTATCTAGTACCGTATCAAACTTCATTAATCGTGTAGTAGATTATGTTGCAGTCTTGAAGTAAATATGAAAGCCAACAAGATGTTAGCTATGTATATTTTCTTATAGTAAATTTACTTTTTACCATTTTTCAAACGAGGTAGGATTTAGTTTTGGGGGACGACAACCCTAACCTGAATTTAAGAATTGGTCCAAATTTTGGACTTGTTTCTTTCGGGTCTAGGGTTGTTAGTTTTGATTGATACAGTCTAGGTTAGTTTTGGGCCGACAAACAACCTTGTTGTCCATTTATAGAGATGTTTAACTAACTAATTATATTCTTTTCTATTTCACATTATCTGTCAACAAACAAATAATCCATAATTTATCATGTGTAGGTCTACAAACATAAATGTACCAACGCTTATCAATTCTAAATACCAATATAACAACTTTTAAAAATTTGCGTTCAACAATACAAGACCGTTCACACACGTAACGAAGGAAGTGATTGATCACACCATATGAATTCAATAAATTTAATTTCAAAAGCCATTATTGATAGTTAAGTTAGAGGTATGGAATAATGGATGAATACCTCTCACAAATTAAATAAAATAATGTGAACATATTGATTTCTTCAATTAGTTTGGTTTTGTGATGTAATGGTTTGTGCAGGCAGGTAGGGAAGTGGAATGTAACATGGTGGTTAATGGTCTATTAGACCACTAACCAACTTATAGCTATTTGCAACGCTAACATTTATATCGAATGAATTGAAATTCATCGCATCTCGGATCATCTAGATTATTCTCTCTAAATTCCTTTTTTGTTTATTTTTTAATCAATTGCTTCGAAAGTTCGAAAGATCTGGAAGTATAAATCAATTGCTCAAGCCTGTAAGTGACATGGTCTAAACTCCTACAATAAATTTGATAATTAAGAGTCTGTTCTCTTACGTTGAAATTCAGTTCAGTTCAGTTCAGTTCAGCTCAGCTCAGTTCAGTTTAGCTCTTAATTTCCTTCTCTTATAAAATATTCAGTTCAGTTCAGCTCAGTTCAGTCCAGTTCAATTCAATTCAGTTCAGTTCAGCTCAGCTCAGCTCAGCTCTGTTCAGTTCAATTCAGCTAACTTCAGTAAATCAGAACAGGCCCTAAGTCTAGAGCTAATCAAGCTCGGATAATGGCTTTGTTTGGTATTTAGCCTTTAGCTAATTAATAAAGTTGATTGTAATTGGTTTGACTAGTAGATTCTATTAGATGATTTGACTAAATGGTTGTAAATAACTGACTGTGTAAAAGTGTTTGGTAAATAACTGTTTATTATTGATCCCTCGGTTTTTTTATAACCTAGAGTCAAATTTGCTTATTTACCGCAACTTTGACTATCAAGATTTTTAATGAAATCATTAGTAAAAATTATGAAAAAAAAATAATTCATAAAAGCCCGACACTTTTAATGGGTTTGGGCATGAGAGTTCTAGCCCAAGTTTTGATCACCTCTAGCAACAAGTCAGATTGAATTATGTTTGGACAAAATCGGGTTAGATTGTTTTAAGAAGATAAATCTCGTATCAGATAGTCGAGCTAGGTTATCAACGGTATAGTTGAATTTGCATTTGGGTAGAGACGTAGAGTTATTTCAGGTCTAGAATAGCGTGGGTCGATTAGGAATCCTAATTTTATTAATTAATAGTTTATTTATAATCAATTGTTATGCTTTATACTTATTAATAATTAAAGATATTTCTGATCTAATTTCTAAGTCGACATACTTGTTCAATTAAAATAGAACACTTAAATACAACCGAAAGGAGTATACGGATCAAGCTTCTTCAATTAAAAAAAATATACGAAGTATATATATTGGATCAATTCATTTTTTAAGGAAAAAATGGAAATATATAATCCCATCTTTACCTGATATGACAATAACAATCCCACCTTTTTTTATTATTACGAGACAATCCCACCTTGGTATGTGGTTTTCTTTTAATAGACCTTAACCTGTTGGTGACTTATTTTTGTAGGTTATATGCCATGTGTCAATTTTTTATAGGTTCATTTTAGTTTTTGAATAATTAAAAAAAAAGCCAAAAAAAAAATACAGAAAACAAAATTTAAAAAAAAAAAAAAAAACCCCTGCCACCAACTAAAAACCCTAGCCACCGTGACACTCCAGCCCCTACCCTAGCCACCACCAAACACCGAATGACCGCCCTCCTTAACCTCTGAAACGGTCGGTCGACACCTACCCACCACGTAAACGGTGGATTTTGCGCAGTGGGGTCAAGTTTTAAAGGTATTTTAAGCGGCCTTTTCGAGGCTTAGATGGGGACATTCGGGATGATTAAGGAGGTTGGGTGGGGTTTTCGGGGGCTGAGAGGGGTTTTTCGGCGGCTAGGTGGGGTTTTTAGGGTGGTGACTGTTGTGGTTAAGTTGATTTCGGGAGTGGGATTTGGGTCCAGGGTGGTTTCGAGGGTGGCTTTTGATCGAAAAAGTGGATTTTGGTATTTGACGGTTTCGGCCGGCCGTTTTTGGGGGGTTTAGGGTTGCATTCGTCCGGTTTTTGGTAGGGCTACGGTAAGGGTTAGGGATTCACGATGGGGGGTGGCTGGTGGTTGATGATTTTTTTTTAAGGGTTAATCGGGGCTAGGATGGGGTGTTTTCGTTGGTTTTTTCGACAGTTGTAGGGGTTTATCGGGGCTGGGATGGCGGTATTCGGCGATCATAAGGGTTTTCGGCGGCTGGGTAGTGTTTTCCGGCCGTTTTTAGTTGGCCTAGGGTATGGGGTAGGTGTTTCTCGGTGGTTGGGGGGTGGCTGGTGGCTGTGGGGGTGGCTGGTGGGGTTCTTTTTGTTTTTTATTTTTATTTTTTTTACCCTTTTTTTTTTGGTTAACTTTTATTATTTTGTCCAATCATCAAGTCACATGTGACTTTGAAAAAAATTTAAAAAAAACATGTTAACCTGTTTAATAGGTTGTAGGTAAAAAAACCTATTAAAAGAAGAAGACATACCAAGGTGGGATTGCCTCGTAATAATCAAAAGGTGGGATTGTTATTGTGCAAAGGTGGGATTATTTATTTCCATTTTTCCATTTTTAAAAGCTCTTAAGTGTGGTATATATCATGCTCTATGTTTTAGTGCTTTACACAAAAAGAGCCCATAAAAGTTTCAGAAAGTACCCCCAGGCCTGTTTAATTCTTGGTCCAACTCATTATGAAATTTCTAGTCCTGTTAGGCTGCTGCTCCAGTAGTCCAACATGAGAAGTCAAAACCAAAACTCCTCTCGAGTATATAGAATTATATATATACATATACTACGTATATTTTTTATGACAATGGTCTAAAAAGTAGACTAGCTTCCAACGGACTCAAGACTACAAGAAAATTTAAACCTCTTAACCAAACTAATACAAGAACTAAAAAGTAGATTAGGGTTACAGACGCTATGAACTGCTTGACAATACAAATAACGGGGTTGTCCTTGCATTTCTTGATCCTGCAATAGCTTATACCTTTCTTGTTCTTCACCCTTGACCTAATCAGCCTTCCATTTTTTCTTGACGTGGATGAAAACATGAAGGTAGTGAGTGATGGAGAGAACATATCATATCAGGAATTTTATTTTTATGCAAATCATCATATGTAAAAGGTAATTTTGTCAGCGAAAACAAAAGATAACTGAAAAAAGGAACACGTTTCTCAGTTTCTGATATGAACAAGCACTTTACAAAAAAGGTTAGGGAACAATCAAGATAATTTATTAAATTTATTATAAATCATTGGAAGTACCAACACCACACGTTCAAGCCAACATCACAATATGTCTGAATAATTACAAGCCCAGTGTGTGTAGATATACACATCTATTCACATGTATGCATGAGTAATCCAATTCAAGGTCATTGCACGATTGAACTCGAACGTTACTACCCCTTCCAACTATCATATTCGGGTTCCTGATGCACTCGAATACGGACCACTCTTGATCTTGCCTTCTGACCCACCCAAGACATTCAGATCTTCAAAGAGACGATAAGACGGAATGTAAGGCTTCTGCCCAGAAGAAGGGATACCAACAGAGCCATTATTCAACACCGTAGTGTTTCCATTATTCATACCTAACCCATTACCTACCTTTGCAGGAAAAGAGTTGACATGCTGAAATGGTCGAGCTCCTTGCATAGGTAATGAGGAAGAATTATTAGCCACTTGTGAATTTGTGTATGGGTTGTTGTTCATAGATGGGGGATTTTGGAAGGAATTGGCATGCTGAAGTGAACGGATGCCTGGCATTGGAGCGGAGTTACCAGCAGCTTGAGGATTGGAATACATTGGCTGATTTCCGTATTGTGAATATGCATTCTGTGATGACCAACCTCCTTGCATAGACATGGAATAATTGTTCATATTTCCTTGAGAAGTTGGGTATTGGTATGGATTAGACCCTGGAATGTGGCCATTGCCATAACCGGAGGTTGCCTCCCATGGAGGTGGGGGATAAGCAGAAGAAAATTGTGAGTAACCCTGTGGAGATTGTATTGGCATCTGAGATTGCATCGACTGGTAATGGGTTTGTAATTGAGGTGAAGACTGTGTCATTTGCTGGGGCCGAGGCTGTGGTTGAGGCTGCGCCCATGGCACGACATAACTGTTTAGAGATGCCTATCAAAAAGCAACAATGTGAATGGTCAATCCTAATATCATGCTATTTTTGAAAAGAAGAGGCACCAATAAGATGAAAATCTAAATCATCAGAAAATAAAGATACTACTTAGAAGTATAATGATAGATTCAGTCAACAAAACAAAGATTAACTGTGTACCTCAAATGTGTCTTGTGCAGGAGCTGAGGTTGGAGCTTGCAAGGTTTCAGAAGAAGTTGAACTTGTAGTCAGAACAAGGCTCAAAAGATCCATAATGTCCTGCTCTTTTGAACTAGTTGTCGTCGTAGTTGCAGGTGAAGGTGCATCAAACAATACTAGTGCATTATTGCTACCACTAGAGGAGGCTGCATCTTCTGTAGAAACTGTCCCAGCACTATGTGAAGGTGCAGCTTGTGCCTTTGAGTGCCTGCAATAAGATCATGTTAAACCAAATAATAATAAATTTAAAAAGAAAGAGACTAAATTGAAGATTTGAAGTACAAAAAAATTGAGCTCCTGAATCAGATGTAACTATTGTGAAATACAGACAAAGCAGATATTAAAACATGCAACTTGCTAAGTTGACTTGTCGTTGACAAGTTTTCATAGATGCACATACTTTGTAGCCAAGTTGGCCCAAGTATTTTTGGGCCACTCATAATTTATAGCCAAGTTGGCCCAAGTATTCATAGGCATGCACGATTTTGTAGCCTGAGCATCATGTCATTCATGGTGGTGATTTCGATTTACAGATCTCGACTGACCTCATATTTTGTCTAGAAAGTGCGAAACACAAAGAAAGCTACCAGCATAAAGTAATAAAGGAGCTACTCAAACTGCTAGGAATTAAAAAAAAAAAATAGATTTAAACAAGTGGATACTAAATCATTTTAAAAGAGTAACCTTCGAGCAAGCATCGCAAACTCATCCTCCTCTTCCTCCTCTTCAGCTAGATTTTTTGAACCAGGCGTCTCAGATGCTGGAGAATTGCCTCCCTCTACAGGAGATTTGTCTCTTGCTTCAGTAACTTTGGCATTAGATTCTTCAACTGATTCCTTCGGTTGAACACTGATATCCCTCTTATGATTTGGTAGGGGAGCACCGGAGGCTATTCCATCATGCCTTGCAATCACACTTTGCAAGGAATCATTCATCTCAAGACCCTGAGCAAGAAGTTCCTCATCCCTGCCAACCAACCAAAATAAGATTGCAAAATGAGCAGGCCACTAAGATGAGTAAAAAACTAGCAAATTGACCAACTCATGGACACACGAAAAATTATACAAAAAGTAACAAAAAAGCTCATTCCAGCAAATACTAACGTAGTAGTAGTGATCATTTGCATCAACTTCTTCTGATTTGTACGACAACGCTCAACAAGATCTACAATTACTTCATCTTTCACAGACTACAAAAAAAATTGAAAAAAAAAAAATGAAGCATGAGATGCTTTGTTTTACCCTTTCCTTAAAAGCAATAATCCATGACATTTAATACTATCATATAAAAACAGATGGTTCCATAGAATCCATACCATGCGATCATTAGGATTGACTGCTTGGAGCATATCATCCAGGAGCTCAAACGCATTCTGCATAGATTCCAAAGCCGAATTGCTGGCCAAAACACAGCTAACAGGTTATGGATAATATTCGGGCAAAATAATTGCATATTTGCATGACAAATCTTAGTTGTCATATACACTACTGAACAAGAGCACGTTATCATATTCGTGATAGTACCTTAAGCTCTCAACCTCAGAACTCATGGCTTCATCCAGCCTCCGTGAAGAATTGGCAGGCATGCCGAAGCCAACTTGAGTAACTCTTGATGGGTGGGTGACTGGTGGTGTAATCACTGGGGCTGAGCGAGGAGAACGCTGGGGAAAATGGACGCCAGAACGCTGCCATGATCAAATATTGCAATTAGCATGTCGATATAGCAATGTATCCAGATGACTAGTTGACTACAGACACACAGTCATACAAACTACAGAAAACATACCAACAAAATAAACTTATTTGTGATACATCTTTAATCTTTCTATGTTGTAGATTTATCCCTTCTCCAAATCAAATCAACTCTAGAAAAAGAAATTTTTTTATTAAGTAACATGCATAATCCAAACTGTAATGATGTTCTTCATAAAATTCATCATATATAGGCATCAAAATAATTACAGCTTCTGTGGGGATCACATCCTGAGAACAGCCTAATTTATATAGAGACTTATACAACTAAAAGAAACCTATATTGCCTACCACGAATCCAAAGGTAAAAACTGTCAACCCAGTATCTTCATACTAATTCCACCACATTTCCCCTTCAAATAAGTCAACAATGGTCTCTTTTCAACAACCGACAACCTTGGTAACAAAGTAGCCAGAACAAGAAGTTTTGCCAGCTTATGCATAATAGTCATCTTTATCGCTGAAAATACCCTTCCCTTTCACTATCTGATTTTACCATGCTATACTCCTAAGTTGTTACAAAAATTCACCATATACCCCTAATGAAAATAAAATTAGTAGAGAGAGAGAGAGAGAGCAGCAGCAGCAGTAGCAGTATTATAAGTCAAATTACTACTTAAACTGCACCTCCTCAATGATAGATCGGTTATTGACCACCTTCTTCAAAGCTCCTAATACTCCTACTCCAACTAAATTAAATCTGATATTCCTTTTTTTTTATTTTATTTGAGTGGGCGGGGTCATCCTGTTCCAGATGAAGTAAAGGAAGATGGGGATAGCCTCATAGCCCTAAATTTTGTACGAGATGTGCTTTGAGAAAAAAAAAAAGGACTTCTCATGTACAGTACTATAGTGCATATGATGTGTGAAAGCTTTACTCTCTTGGTACTCATGACAGAATATAAGATCAAGAAAGCCCTCCTTTAGTTTATCTTGAATGTCATGTATTTTGAGCAAAAAAAGGGTGGCTCTTGATATGTGATGTACAGTGCATACAATGCAACTACGCCTTCCACATAGGAGTTCTCGTGCAAATACAGGTTAATGAGTATAGAGCAACTAGGTTATCAGAATATGATCGTTAAAGATGGGATTGATGAAGAAGATCCAAAGATTAGACTAATCTTAAAAATTGCTAAAAATTCATATAATTCACATTAATTTTCCTTTCAAGTTTTCTACATCAATGCATCTATCTATGATTTTTTTTTTCATTCTTGTTAAGAAATGGTGACATTAACCTAAATAGGATACTTGACTATGTATGAAAATTGAAGTAAAATGTGCCAAAATGTATCTATACAAAAAAAGTGGATAAAGCAATCAAATTACACACACACACCCTCCTCCTTTTGCAACTTGTAATGGATTGAAGAAGCATGGACAGCATAGCAGTAGTAAACGAAACTTAAACAAATTGCCAACCAGGTTTTTAATGCCCAGTGGAGGATTGTGCCATTCAGAGTGCTATTCCATACAGGGCATAAGATACAGGACATTAGGCCCATAAAACTTATGACGAGGATATCCAACCATTCAATCACAGCCAGGCTGCAGACTAAAGCTCCAGAATCTGAATTTAAAAATCGCTCCATATAGGCAAGGAGGATAGGTATGAAGGAGCTTACTAGTCAAATCACATGCTTTGCAAATAGTACTCATTAAGGACTACGACACAGTTCTGACATGAGTCCCATAGCTACCTAAATGGGAGTTTATAATATCTACAGGTGCCCAAGCACTCAAAAACATAAGTTGAATGTGCTTACCCTCAGTTCATCACAAGCCCAGTAATACTGAGAATATTTTCCACCAGGACCACCAAAGGCTTCTTGCCATGAATCCAGAAGTACCAAAATTTTCTCTCTCACATGCATGTCAGCCTGAAAATCATTTTTAAAATCCAGATGTTAGGTTAAAAACATTAATAATAATAAAAATTAAAAAAAAAAAATTAAAAATTACATATTTAACATGAACGTTAAGAAGATAGAAACAGAGAGCATTGCAATACTACAGAATTTTAAAAGGCCTGTTTTAAGCAGACAATAAAAGCAGCTCAGATATATTTGACATATATTTGACCTCCATGAGGCAACACAGCCACTAAAGATCTCCTCAAGGATCCATTTGCCAATTTGCTATAATTAAAACCAGGAAGACAAAGCACATGTGTTCCTAAATATACACGATATACCTATCTGAGTGTAATACAAGCATATCATATTACCTGCAAAAATTCTACACAACAAAGAGTTAAGCTTTATGTTGCCAGCTATTGATACAGTCACCAGTAATTTTTTCAAACACAGCACCAAACACATACTAAGTAGTGTCCAGATACCTCAGAAGCTTTTTTTTAAAAAAAATAAAAAAATAAGAAAAGGGACGAGGTCACATGGTCTGTTAGCTAATAGGCAAAACAAATGAAGAGAAATAAAAAAAACCTTCAAATATTTTGTTGTAGAGGTCGAAGAGGAGAAATAATTGAGAGCATATGCTTCCAAAGCTTCCAAAACGAAAAATGAAGGGAGAAGAATGAATTTTGTGACAATAGGGGAAATGAAGACAGAGAATAAGAGAAGAGAATTGAAGAGCGAACTGACATAGAATAGCATGATCGGCGACAAATCACTGACAAATAAATAATCTATGTCAACCTGTAAGAAAGAGACCACTATTGCTAACCAATTTGATAATTGGGGGTTTTCATCAAATACTTCCTCCATTGTTTTTCAAGTGTTTAACACTTTTTAATATTATTTCTTTCTCCTTTCGTGATCACCACCCAAACCCACTACTATTTCCCTCTCACATCCCTTACCTTTTCAGTAAAATATTAGCTCCACTTTCTTATTCTATAATTTTTTAACACATAAACTTCCTCGCTTACTCCATTTTATATTAAAGTCAAATATACTGATTAAAAACTATGTACCGATCAAAGTGTGATACAAAAAACAGAGGGCATAGGGAATTTTGATTTACAATTGAAATTGAAGATAGATCATGTATTCGATAGGGCCTTTGTTTGAAATTGCAATTTGAAAATAAAAGCCTAGGTAAGATTATTTGATGAAATTTTCCATATTTTCATTGAATTCTATTCAGATTACTATTCACACTCATCTCTAAAAAAAGGTAACCCAGGCAGATTTCAAAGCTAGAATATATGCTGACAGCCTACGTTAGTCAGACACGGCAGCTATTTTGTGAAAAACTTCTATGATTTTGAACTAAAATGAAGTGTCCAAGTAAGATACCCATGTCCGAGTGTCGAGAGTCCAACATGTATACTTGAGGTAAACCGAAGAGTTCGAGTAACATAGCTGACATCCAAGTATAGCAAAGCTCACTAATTTCCTATACCGGTTCTTTCAAAAGTTGATTTAGCTATCCGCCTAAAAAAAGGGGTTTTGAACTTGAAAACAAGCTGACATGGAATTAAATAATATAATATTACGAAAATATGTACTCATTGAATGACTACTTAACCTAGACTTCGATTTGGTTGCCGTGTCCGACAAGGTGTCGGATCCTTCATCACGCCAAATTTTATAAAATTTCATACAAGGCCACTATATATTTGGACTTTGTATCTTGTCAAAGTATCCGACACGTGACACTTGTTCTGCAGCAGGGTGTTGGAGTATGATTCCTCTTAACATTCTCTATGACTTTCTTAGGAAGGAATCATATACAGCAAAAGATTGCATTTCACTCATTAATTCTTTATAACATAATGAACCATAAAATTGAACATCACAATCAAAAGTAATGCATGATACTATAAGTTAACCTTTCCATATCTGCATGATATTGTACATGAAAATCAAAAACTATTTCATGATCCTATTGGTTGATTTTGCCAATTTTCTAGTGATAACTGCAAAAGATGGTATTCCATTCATTAATTTTCATAACATAATGAGCCATAAAATTGAACATCACTATCGAAATTATTGCATGATCATATAAGTTGATCTGGCCATTTTTGCATGATATCATACATGAGAATCAAAAGTATTTCATGATACCATTGGTTGATTTTCCGGTGATAACATCAAAATATGGTATCTCATTCATTAATTTTCATAATATATTGAACCATAAAATTGATTACAATCAAAAGTATTGCACGTATGCATGATACGGAGTACCATAAGTTAATCTTGTCATATTTGCATGATATTATACATGACAATCCCAAGGTATTTCATGATACGATTAGTTGATTTTGCCAATTTTGCATGATATTGTACATGAAAAACAAAAGTATTTCACGATAACCTCACAAATCATACCTTCTTCTTTACGAGTTTGATCATCTCATCCAAAATCTTTCGCTCAGCAATGTGGTAGTGTATATACTCGCCACAATTCTTAACCATAGTCTCTAACAGCTACAACAAACCACTTTATAAATCAGTACAATTATAATCAATAAAACATGTAAAAAGGAAGAACAAAAGTAACAAATTATACCGTTAAAGTAAGCAATTGAACTTTAGGATTCTTGTTCAACAATCTCCTTTTCACTTCTTTCACCACGTCTTTCGCCAACCTAATCATTCAACAAGCAAAACACATCACTCTTCCTCTTCAATTACACTTTTAACCCTAATTTTTCTTCCAAAATATCCAAATATTAGTAACAGATTACTCAAAAATTAAAAATAAAAAAATAAAATCTTTACAGACAATTAAATTCAAAAACTTTTATTAAAAATAATAATAAAAAAATCTCTGATAATCAACCACTAATTTAAGACATAAAATTAAAATTTAACCTTTTTTTTACTTGACAAAATTCTACAAACAATTTAAAATTTCGGATGGTTCGAGTAACAGCACATTAAAAGAAACTCAATACCAAAAACATTAAAAAAATAAAAACTCTAAAAAATAAAAACTCCGAAAAATTAAACAAAAATAGTAGAAAAATATAAATTGAACAAACAAACTCAGAATCATAATTGAAAATTAAAAAATTCACCAGAAAATCGCTCAAAATGCTAAATAATAACTACAAAATCATTATAAAAAAAAAATCAAAAAATTTACAAAAAGTCAAACAAAAAAAAAAGAAATTACCAGTGATTAGAATTACAAAAATCACAAATATCAATATTCAAAGTCCAATCAGGACCAACAAGAAGCTCGCTGGTAGCCTTATCAACTCGACTCGTAGCTGAAGAGGACGACGAAGACGATAACGACAACGACGGCAACATCTTTCTTCTTCTTCTTCTTCAAATTCGTCAAATTAATTTTTTTTAATTTTGCAGAGTAATAATTAATTTCAGAGAAAATAAATAATTAGATAAATAAATAAAAATATAATGAAAATTCAAGGAAAAGAGGGGGTTTTGTAAAGAGTGAAGATAGAGAGAGAAAGTGGAGGAGAGAGAAAGTGGAGGAGAATTTTGAGGGAAAAATTAAGAAACCCTTGAAAAGAGGAGAGAGAATTGTTGAAGAAGAAGAAGACTTGTTTTATTTTTATTATTATTATTTTTTTTTATTTCATGTTTGTGTGGTTACTTAATTTTTATGTATTTTTTGTTTTAGTGGAAGTTACGTTGTTTCTTGTTGCAATATTTTTTTTTTCTTTTTTTTTTAATGTGAATCAAAGTTGGCGTTCGAGTAGCGAGAGACTAGTCTTACAACTTGACACGTGTAAAAAACATGCAAGAGTATCCGAAGCTATAGTAATTATGATCAACTATGGAAGTTGTTACTAGTCATTGATTATGAGTAACTTTTGTTTAAATTAAGGACATATAGCAAATTAGCAATATTCTATATTCGGAATTATACATGTGGGTGTACCTAAAAGGCGGTGTTATTAAAGATGTGTGTATAAAAATAAATACATAATGTTACTCTAAAATCTAAATGTAACCCGGAGTATGAGATGACACTTGATATTTTGACTATAGTAATTCGAGTTAAGATAATACTTATTTGTAAGATTATTACTTAAATTGGCAAAATTTATGATTTGAGGGGGATTAGAACTGATATGTTTCAACAAAAATAAATTATTTATTGATTATAAAATCTACTTCGTACTATATAGAGTTTCATTGTATATTAAAAATATGATTTGATAAAGTTTTGATCCTCAATTATATTCCATTTATTTATCAAGAAGTATTGAGAATTGAGATATATAAGTACATTGATATTTCTTTATTTGAAACACAATATATTAATATGATCATACTCGTATAAGCAAAATATCATATGTGATATTATATTGATATATATATAGGAGTCAATTAAAGTAAGTACCCTCTCAATAATATCAATTTTCCGTATAAAAAAAATATCAGTTTCCATCTATATATACGTATAATCTTATATTGTCGAAACATTTCAAAAGCTACTTTGGTGAACTTTTGTGAAATATATATCATTAGATAGCCAAATTAAATACTATATATTATTATGAACACTTAAAGTTAACTAAAAATTAAAACACTAAGGACCAGTTTGATAGTTGGTCAGTCTTAAGAAAAAATCTAAGCACGTATAATTTGACAAACATAGTAATAACATCCTAATATATGTCTATAGTATCTCAATTCAAATTCATCTTCAAACCTATGTTTTAGCCATCTAATGTCCCAGGATGCTCGTTAGCAAGATCCTTACTTTAATTATGTATGGTTATAACAAATTCATTTGTCTGACCTATGTACTAAAAACCTACTGACCTTATTACGCCAAAAACTATTGTCGAATACCTCCTTAAATTGAAGCCTAAACTCCATAGGGCAAAGCTTAGGCAAAGTGTGTGAAGGTGTTAAATCGTGTAAAACCTCAAAGCTTGAATTTCATTGATTACTCTCATCTAAATATATAATACAATATATTCCCTAATTTGATAGAATTAGGAAACTACCTAAAATATATTCACAAGATATTCTAGCCATAAAAATAGGGAATAAAATATATCCTATGATATTATCAAAATATATCCCTCAATACCCCCCCTCAAGTTGGAGCATGAGGATTGTAAATGCCCAACTTGGAAAGAAGATGATCAAACTGAGACTTCCCAAGCGCCTTAGTGAAAATATCTGCAAGTTGCTCCTTAGTGGAAATATAGGAAGGAGCAATTAAGCCCTCTGTAATAGCATCACGAACAATATGACAATCAATCTCAATGTGCTTTGTTCGTTCATGGAAAACTGGATTTCTAGCAATATGTAACGCAGATTGATTATCACAAAACAACTTGATCGCCTTAGGGTGTTGAACACCTAAACTCAAAAGCAAAGCCTTCAACCATTTCAACTCATGTGTGGTTGCAGCCATGCAACGATACTCTGCCTCAGAAGAGGAAAAAGAGACCGTGGGTTGCTTCTTGGTCTTCCACGAAATAGGAGATTTACCAAGAAAAACTAGCCAACCAGTCAACGAACGACGAGTGAGAGGACACGCCGCCCAATCTGAATCACACCAACCCTGCAAAGTCAGGTCACTGTCTGCACTCAACAAAATACCTTGTCCCGGGGTACCTTTTAAATAACGAACCACCCTGAGAGCTGCTTCCCAATGCTCAATCCGAGGTTCGTGCATAAACTGTGAAAGAATATGAACCGAATAATCCAAGTCTGGCCTAGTCACCGAGAGATAAATCAACCGCCCCACTAGTCTACGATAAGACTCAGGATTCCCAAGTAAATCACCACTAGCAAGACTAAGCTTGCGGTTCTGCTCAATTGGAAAACCACTTGGTTTTGCACCTAATAAACCTGCTTCAGAAACAATATCCAAGGTGTATTTTCGTTGACACAAAAACAAACCTGCTTTACTACGAGCAACCTCAATACCCAAAAAATATTTCAAAGGACCAAGGTCCTTCATTTTGAAACAATCACCAAGATAAGCCTTGAAAACAGTCAATGCAGCGGAATCATTCCCAGAAACAATAAGATCATCAACATAAACTAAGACATTAATCTGAACTTTGCCTTTAGTGTATGTAAAAAGAGAGTAATCAGAATAAGATTGAATAAAACCGTACCCTTTCAGAGCCGTAGTGAGTTTAGCAAACCAACATCTCGGAGCTTGTTTCAACCCATACAAAGACTTTCTCAAACGACACACCAAGCTCGGATCCGAGCTCTCAAAACCCGGAGGCAATTTCATGTACACCTCCTCTTCTAGATCACCATGTAGAAACGCATTATGAACATCCATCTGTTGAAGCTCCCAGTTTTTTGCAATTGCTATAGCAAGAAAAGCACGAACAGTAGTCATTTTCGCAACCGGAGCAAAGGTCTCACTATAATCAATGCCTTCTTGTTGATGATTACCGAAGACAACCAAACGAGACTTGAGACGTTCAATATCACCATTAGACAAAAATTTTGTCTTGTACACCCATTGGCTACCTAAAGCTTTCTTACCAGGAGGAAGATGCTCTAGCGTCCAAGTCCCATTATCTTCCAAAGCCCGTATCTCCTCTTGCATCGAACGTCGTCAACCTTCTGATTTCATGGCCTCCTTAAAAGATTTTGGTTCCTTTTCCTGAACCACTGCCGCAAGAAATTTTCGATAGTTTACAGAAAACATGTCACAATTTATATAGTGTGCTAAAGGATAAAGCGTACCTGAAGGAGTGTTGGATGACAGAGAGGACGGAGACGGATTATTAGCAAAAACGGAGTGATTCACATAGTCACGGAGTTTAACCGAAGTATATTTTTCTCGATGCCCTTTACCCAAGGGTTGATGCTCATTGCTCTGCCCTGTGTCCAACTGCTGCTGCTTTGAAACAGGAGCTGCCTCGGCCCCCCCGTGGTCAGTGGCAGTGTGCCGCGGGGTGGCAGCGTGCTCTGCTGGCTGAAGCTGCGAAACAGACCCCTCTGCGGTGTGCTCTGCCTGGTCAGTGCGCTGCCCATGTGCAGTCTGCCTTGACTAATCAGCAGCTTCTTGCTCGCTGGAAGCTATGGGCGTGTCATGAGGTGGGCTGCCAACATCTTCGTTCTGTGGGGAGGGATGCACAATGTCATACACACTACTCGCATCACCAATATTTACCTCACCATCATGATTATGCATTTCACCTTCATCGAATGCCACACACTCCATAAAATCCTCATGAATATCACTATTATCGAGTGAAGCCAACACAATATTAACATCATCCAGGGTTGCAAAGGGAAACACTTCCTCAATAAATTTCACATCCCGAGAAACTAAAAAAACTTTTGACTCAAGATCATAAACTCTCCATCCTTTCTTCCCAAAGGGATATCCCACAAAAAACACATTTCCTACTTCGACTTGCAAACTTATCTCCAGTATTTTTCTGATTATGCGCAAAACATAAACAACCAAAGGTGCGGATAGCATCAAAAGAAGGAGGTTTATGAAAAAGAATTTCGAAGGGAGTTTTATTTTGGAGCAAGAGTGAAGGTGTACGATTAATAAGATGTGCAGCGACAAGAACACACTCCCCCCAAAAATAAATTGGTAAATTGGCTTGAAATCTCAAAGCTCTCCCAACATTAAGAATATGTTTATGTTTTCGCTCAACCCTCCCATTTTGTTGTGGAGTTCCGACACAAGAAGTTTGGAAAATTATTCCAGAAGCAACAAAATAATCATGCAAGCAATTAAACTCAGTACCATTGTCACTTTGCACAATCTTAATGGTTTGAGAAAATTGTCTGTCAACCATGGCAACAAAGGCCAAAAACATTCTAAAAACCCTCAGTTTTATCAACCAACAAATAAATCCAAACAGTTCGAGAATAATCATCAACTATAGTAAAAAAATAACGAGCTCCACACGACGAAACATGTCGATATGGACCCCACAAATCACAATGTATTTTCTCAAAAATTCTAGAAGCTCGATTATCACTAAGAGGAAATTTTTCTCTAGGATGTTTAGCACGCATACATACTTCACACCCCTTATTTAGACAATCTTTATTACTACTAACATGAGGAAGTAACTTAACTACTTTCTCGGAAGGATGACCCATTCGACGATGCCACAACTCAAAATTTGAGGTTGCTTCACCAACTCCAACATGATGCACCAAATCCGAATTGCTAAAATAATATAATCCGTCTCTCCTAGCTCCTATTCCATTCAACTCCTTCGTTTGGTCCTGAATAACACACATAAAAGGGTTAAATTGGACAGTGCAATTAAGCTCATCGGAAAGTTGAGATACAGAGATAAGATTACAGCTTAAATGAGGAACATAAAGAACCCCCGTAAGAGTAATTTTGTTCGACAAATGAACCGACCCAATCAAAGAGGCCACGACAGTGTCACCGTTAGGTAAACCAACCGGACATTCAAAATTTTTAGAATCAATCAACCAAGACTTTTCTCCAGTAACATGATGAGTTGCTCCGGTATCTATAATCCAGGAAGAAACATCAAACTTACCGTTCAAGCGATTATCAGGAACATTGGAGTTACCAAACAGACCCGTGATAGCCTTCCATTGTTCACTAGAGAACACTCCTCCTTGAGAAGATGTATTGGAACCTGAAACAACATTGGCCCGCACTGGACCTTGGCCTCGACCACTCGCATATTTCCCCCCCTGGCTGTCATCCTTCAGAGGGGGTCTTCCGTGAAGGTCAAAACACTTTGCCTCAATATGACCTCGTTTCTTGCAATAGTTGCAAGTTTTTTCTGACCAGCAACGTGAGGCCTCATGACCCAATTTCTTGCATTTAAAACACACTGAACCTTGCCCCTCCCGAGCTGCCTTACCACGATCAGAAGGCTGCTGCTCATAGCCTCGACCTGCTGCTGCATGGACAGCAAAGCCAACCGCCTCAGTAGACGTTTGTTCTTGCTCTAGCTTTGCTGCTCGTACCCGTTCCTCCTGCACTGCTAACTGATATGCACGATCCAAACTAGGAAGGGGATCTTGAGACAAAATATTGGACCGTAAAGATGCATAAAAGTCAAGATACAATCCCATCAAAAAATCATGTAATTTCGATTTTTCACGCCTAGCTTCATCTAATTGGCCAGCAATACACTTTGAACAACAAGAACAAGAAAGTAAGGGCTCATGATGATCTAACTCTTGCCATAAAGAATGTAATTTGCCATAATACACCGAGACAGACATACTACGGGATTGTTCGCACTTAGCAATCGAGGAACGTAATTGTTGAATTCTAGGGCCATTAGTTTGAGCAAATCGCTTCTTATGATGTTCCCACAGTGATTTAGCCTCACGAAATTTAGAAAGAGAAGATCGTACCTCTGGGTCAATAGTATTGGTAATCCAAGAAATCAACATCGCATTGAGAGCCGTCCAATCTGACTGCGTACATGGTGAAACAGGAGCATTAATAGAACCATCCAAGAACACAAATTTGCGCCTAGCTTCCAATGCGGTTTGCACATCAGCAACCCTATCATCATAGTTGTCAGATTTCAATCGAGTAGGGGTTATAAAATCCCCGGGCCGATCTTGAGAACCAAGGTAAAAGGGGGAATTGGGTCTAATTTCAGGAGGCGGTGGTGGCGCAGGAACATCATCTCCGGCCATATTTGAGAATTATTAGAAAAAAAAACGAAAGAAACTTAACCTGCTCTTGATACCATGTTAAATCGTGTAAAACCTCAAAGCTTGAATTTCATTGATTACTCTCATCCAAATATATAATACAATATATTCCCTAATTTGATAGAATTAGGAAACTACCTAAAATATATTCACAAGATATTCTAACCATAAAAATAGGGAATAAAATATATCCTATGATATTATCAAAATATATCCCTCAATAAAAGGCAAGTGTACTGTAGCGGCTCCTAGAGTTTTGCGACTGTTTTTTTGTATCCTCCCAAAATCAAAATCATCAATAAGATCAAATGGATAATTTAATTTAGTGTTGAAGTTGATTAAAATTCTAATATAAGTATAAGAAAGAAGTTATAAAATCAAACAAGTCTAATATAATGTCTCTTTCAAGCGGCCGACTTTGTCATATTTATGTACAAGTTGTGTCATTTAGCTACTTTATTATTTTACTCTTCAGTCATTTCACGTTTAGACCAAAGAAAGTAAAAACAGTGTTTATATTACGATTTAAGATAATGATAGGATTAGACTTTATGATTATAATTTAGTTGTTTAATTGTGATTAAAAAGGGAACGTCATTTGGCCCAAACATTTGTCATATGTGTCAGTTATGAAAGAACACAACGTTGGTGGTTAACATGCAAGCTCCAACTAGGAAGATGTGTGATTGTATATGTATTATCCTATTTATTCTAACAAGTTTGAGTTTTGGTTGTCATTGTCTAGTTTCTCTTTAATGATAGTTGGTTGGGCCCGTGACGGGCCACTGATTCACTATTTAAATTGACTAAAATGCTCTTAAAGTATTGAGCTTAGATAAGACGGTAAACCTTGTTAAGATAATCGATAGTTATTGATACTTAAAATTATTAATTTTACCAAATCATGTTTCTACATAAGAGGTCCTACATCAAAAGTATAATATTTGTTTAAACTAAAATTTATGTGTTTATTACTTAATCATACTTTATTAGTAACTCCAACTGTTCCTAAATACTTACAATATAACATACCCGTCAATGCACACAATTGACTATAAATATAAATGATCATTTGTTAATAAAAACTATTCCGTATCAATTAACTAAAAAACCAATAACTTAGGGTTCGTTTGGCATCACTTTGATTTTCAGTTTTTTGTTTTTCAAAATCATATGATATATGTCATATAATGAATAAAAAATTAGTCAAATTTATTAAAATCATGATAATTATGAAAACTGATAACAGAAAAGTAAAAACCTTTTTCTTGTTTCTTGGCGAGTCGGTGAGCAATAAACTCGTCGTTGAGAATGGAGGAGTTAACTTCGATTTCGACGAGATCGACGACGACGGTGGGAACTTCGGCGATCATAACGCGGCGAAGACGTTGGAATCGGTTTTCTTGAGCTCGAAGTTCATGAAATCATCTCGCATTTTTCGAATTTGATTTGGGGGAAGCGTTGGTAAGAGATGCGGCTGGTGGGTCGAGGAGAAAGCGAGGAGCGCAGCTCGGTTGAGAGAGAAGGAGAGAGGAGGGTGACGCGCGCGGTGGTGGGTCGAGAAGAGAGGAGCGCAACTCGGTGGTGCGGCTGGAGGTGTAGTGGTGGGTGGTTGTGAGGGAGGAGAGAGAGGTGTTTAGGTTTTTTTTTTTCAATTTATTTATTTTGAAGTTAACGGAAAGTTAATTTAAGTTAATGGAGGGATTAGGATAGGGTTACATCGTAGACACTAAAGGTACCTTGGGGGTACAACTAGAATTTTGAAAATGGGTGGGCTCAGCTTGGAAAAGTCAATACCTCAGGGGCACTATATGGAAAAACCCGGCCAAACTCTTTTATATATATATTTGCAATAAATTTGTTGTTGAATTCACTAAAATGTATTGCAAATTCCTTATAAAATATAATAAAGAAAAATTAATATTGTTGTGGGGAAAGAATTAGCGTAGGAAGAATTAATCACTCAACACTTTTCTTATTTTCTTAAAACTTTTTTTTATTTGATTGTTTCTCCTTCTCTTACTATTCTTAATCATGATTTATGCATTTTGTTATGGTCTCTAATTGGCATTTTTGAAATGATTAGTACAATCATTATGTCCTTAAGCATTCTTCTTGATTTCATCCTGGATGCTTTGTTCTATGTAAAGACTAAAGAGGCCTAGCACGATCATGCTATATCCATTGTTTAGGGTCTTTCCTAGATGCTTACACAATTATAGAGTTTTTGGCACACTAAGCCCATTAGAAAATTGCGATGTTACAAATACTTCGTATATTTTCCAAGTATGTAATTAATAAACTAAAAATTGAGTGACCCAAGATCTAACTTGAGCCTCAAGCTAGGCTCATAACACTTTCAATCAGACTCGGGTTGAATCACGAGCTTTATCCGCCTTAAAAATTCAAGTTCAAATTAGCACAAAATTACTCAATTTGATTTCGAAAATTAGGTCTTATTCTATACTTCGTATTATGTTATAACTATGTTTGGCTTTTCTTTTTCTCCATTTTTTCCTTGTGTTGTCTAATATATGTTAATCAAGTTATATAAAGCATGTCATAATCGAAGGAGTCCCATTCATTTTCATGATATACAAAATTTGTTTATCTGATGGCATTTCGTAAATATATCAACAAATCATTCCAGTCAGCATGACATTTTTGTAAATAAGTGAACAACTTTTATTAATATGCTGGTCTCACAAATGTTGACTTATTTATGAAAATGTCATATTGACTGGGATTTTTTTGTTGATTTATTTACGAAAAATTGCCATTAGATAAACAAAATTTGTTTATCATCAAGATAAACTTGTATTTTCTTTGTCATAATCTATGTTTGTATACCAATTTTTATATGTGACTAACCACACCATATGGTCAATTCGCATGCATGGCTTCATGTAGAGCTGATTAATAAAAAAGCCCGGCCCGCTGGCCCAACCCGATTTTGGGCGGGTTTTGGGCACCATTTTCAGGCCCGATTTTTTTTTTTTTGGGGGACGGGATTGGAAATGCATTTTAAAGCTATTTTAGTTCACTTTTTTGGCCTGGCCCGAAAAGCCCGCACGACCCGTCCATTTTGGACAGGTTTGGACATGAAAATTTTGGCCCGAAGCTAGGCCCGACCCGAGAAATGGGCTGATTTTTTATGCCTCGGCCCGGCCCGGCCCGACCATTGATCAGGTCTAGCTTCATGGAGTTATTTTGTTAGCTTAGTGTTATATATAGAGGTTACTTTGTTAGGGTTATAAAGTTAATTTATTCTTTAACAAGCGGTCACATAACACATTGTATATGAGTTGGGACGTTGGGTAATTATGCTTGCGTTTTTCAGGTTGGTCAATCTAATTGACATTTTGTCCTATTCATGTATAAGTGCAAAGAAACTCTTGAAAGGAAAATTAAAAATCCTTTGAACTCGTCAATAGCGGATCTATCTCACTATTCCAACCTCTTTCAACTTATATAATTAATATTCTCTATGTTTTTCTTATATAGTCCCCCATATTTAATCATTAATTAAATGATTAATTAATATAAATCCACCAATGATCCAATGTAACCTACCTCCAAATTGGCACACAACTAATAAATATAACAAAAGTCAATGGTCCAATATGACAATTACTTGTTCTTTTTAGTCACAAAAGTCAACATTCCAAAAATTTGTGATGTTTGTTGCAAATTTCTCTTCTTCCCATGTTTGACCACACCAAACAAAAAAAACCAAACAAAAATGTCACAAATTCAAAAACTCAAGTTTACATTTTTCTATGTTGTATTGAATTTATGTCTTAGTAATACAGTTGAATCAAAGTGTCAAACTACATGTAATTTAGCCTTAGTTTCATATTATGTATTACCAGGTACATCACTTACACAAATATCTAGTTACTTCAACAATCATACAACAATGGCTACAATTGATGATATTGTTAGCTACAACCCTACACAAATACAAAACAAAGACGCTCTTCGTCCGAATACTCGAATTCGTGTACCAATCCCATGTGGGTGTGTAGATGACACATTTCTTGGTCACATATTTAGTTACAAGTTTCAAAAGGGTGATACATATTATAAAGTTGCAAAATATAATTATTCCAATGTTACAACATCAGATTGGATTGAGCAGTTTAATAGTTATAACAGGTTTAATGTTCCTGATGGTGCAATGATTAATGTACCTGTTAATTGTTCTTGTGGTAATAGCAGAGTTTCTAAGGATTATGGGTTGTTCATTACTTATCCACTTCAATTTGGTGAAAGTTTGAAGTCAATTTCTCAGGAATTCAATTTGAGTGAGAATTTGTTGCAGGGTTTTAATCCTGGTGTGAATTTTAGTGCTGGAACTGGTCTTGTGTATATCCCTGGAAGAGGTAATCTTTCTTGATCACATCTCGTCTACATTATTTTCCCTTAGTTGGTCTCGCGATACATTTATTTATTCTTTTTGTGTGTGGAGATTGCATTTTTAGCAAAGGGTAGTTCATATCAGATTGGTTCAGGTTATATTCCGGTCATAAGTTGTTTGGTTATGTTTTTGGTCGGATTTGGGGTATTCTCAATTAGCATATTATCTAATTTTTGTGTCATGTTAGGTCATTTTGGTTTGATTCATGTAATTTCGGGTTTTGGGTAGTTTGATTCGAGTAATGTGAAAAGGGTCAGTTTTGCTTGGTCTAGTGTAATTAGTGCAAGATCAAATGTTAGTCAATTTCAATGGTTGACAAATGTAGAAATGATTGTTTTGTTTCTTGGTCAATTGGTGGTGCTGAAACCTGAAGCTAACAAACTGATTAGAATGGTAGTTTTGTAAACTTGGTCAAAGGTTTTGAATAAGTAATGTTAAAAAATCGATAAAAATCACAACTTTTGATAACATTGACATGATTTATTTTTTATTAATCTTATTTTCAATTTTCATGTCAAATTTTGGTAAGTTGTGATTCTACTAAAAGGGGTGAACTTGTCTGGGGTTGCATTGTTGTGTTACAGTAAAGTTATATCTATCTTTGCTTAGGCAGTGTGACAAATTGAAGAATTTTTTTTTTCTTTGCCTCGAGACTCGATTGCAAGCAGTGTGTTTAATTGTACATCAGTAACCTAACAATAATGCTTTCATTAAGGTTGCTACTCAATTTATCTGTCTGCTATCAACTTCTTTGCAATCTGTATCAATTGCTGTTATACTCTTGATGACAAATATTGTTTCTGTTTTCATCTTGCAGACAAAAATGGAAACTACCAACCCTTGGTTATAAGGTGCATTCTTGTTCTATAATTGCATCAGCTATTGAATTTCTTACTATTAATTTTTGTGCATATTGACAATATTATTCTTTTTCCGTGTTGTTCTGATTACAGCAGAAGTGCTTCAGGTAATCGGAGTTTTCTCTTCTGTCTTTATTCTTTTCTTTGTTTTAGACCTCGAATGTCTGTTGTTGTAGACTTGTAAGCTGTACTTCTCAGGTTATTACATAATCGCGTTCCTTTTGCCACAGGGCTTGCTGCAGGAGCTATTGCCGGTACATGTTTAGCAGCAGTTGGGCTAATTGCTCTGTCAGTTTGGCTTTATTTAAGATACAAGAGAAGTAAAGATGTGAAAGAGGCTTCACGATCTGAGAAACTTGGATACCAGCTAACACATTCAAGTAATGCTATCTCCTCTTGGAAATACACTTTCCCATTATGTAGGATGATTCTGATTTTTAAGAATCATACTCTATAATGCTATATATAATAGTTTGTTCCTCGTTACATCTTGCTGAACACGCAGGTTCCATCTAAAATTGTACGGTACCTTTAGTTATTAGCATATGCAGGTTTAGGTCAATTTTTATAAGGATTTGCCCTTATAACTTTCTATTTTGATGCAGATTCCTTCAATCAAGGTGGAGATACAGCTGATGATTCAGGCGTATATAGCAATTCTGTAGAGTACTCTTACAAAGAGCTTGCAAAAGCGACAGAGAATTTCAACAGAAGTTATGTGATTGGTGCGGGTGGATTTGGAGAAGTCTACTTAGGAGAGCTCAGAGGCGAGGTTTGTAGTTAAAACTTGCAGTTTTTACGAATAAAAGTCATGAACTTAATGATGCAAAGGATTAGACATTGATGTGATTCTTTCTACTTTTCTACATCTTTGGGAATTCTACATGAAAGTAAAAACAAATTATCCTAAATTTTGTATATTTACCTTCTTTGTTATGTCATTTCTTAGTTGTATATTTACCTGATTTCATTTAATTTTCAATGAATCATAAATCAATTTAGAAAGCTGCAATAAAAAAGATGGATATGCAAGCCTCAAAAGAGTTTATTGCCGAACTGCAAGTCTTAACTCGTGTGCATCATCTACATTTGGTATGTTTCCTAATTTGACTTCATTACGATCAATATTATCTTCTTTATCTAGATTATTGTTTAGATTCATGGAAATTTTCTTTAATCAAAATATTTTATTTTATATTTTTATTAGACAAATTAAAGCTTAGAGTTTTATAATGAATTAACGAGCCACTAGTTTCATATATATATATATAATCAGACCAGCTAAGTTTGTTCACTACTTTCTAGTTTTACTCTTTCTTAACTCCAGAAATAAGATTATCATAACTTTTTCTAGGCACTTTAATCTTATATTTTATGATAATATTTTCATAACTTAAGTAAAATAAGATTGTTTGAGTGATAAATAAGGAGATGTAAATTGTAAAGGGAATAGGAATATATGAGAAGTACATAAGGAGGATATGCAAATTATTTGTTATCCACTGGTTGAGAAGGGTGAGAACTTTGCCTGCTAAATTAAGGTATTATACCGAATTAATCCGTGAATTTAGCAGGTAATGTACTATCCTCTAATTTAGAAGCACGAAAGACTAAAGATCCTATTGGTCGATGTCAAAACCATCCACGTGTCCTTGAGTCTTTCAGAAATGATACTCTTTTGAACCGGAAAATGTGATCTTCTCAAAGTTTTTGTGCTAGAAGTAAGTAGTGACAACAAGTTCATCACTAAGTGTTAGGATATGTGCACGTAACGGAAGGGTAAAATAAATCGAGAAATTGTTTACAAGGAGGAAGTTTAGGTATAAACGAACTATGTTATTCGGACTCTTCGTTTTACCTCAACTACCAGTGTCGGACCCTCGACACTCGGACATGGGTATGACACTTGGACACTTCATTTTAGTTCAAAATCATAGAATTTTTTCACAAAATAGCCGAGTCGGATACTTGGACACATACCCATGTCGGACATGGGTACCCGAATCCGAGTAACATAGTAAACGAACTAACAGGTGGAAAGACTTTGTAGTAGAACGCTTTTAGTGAATATGGCTTTTATCTTGTGTTTTCCCATGTAAATGATGGCCATAGCATCATATTTATAGGAATGTATATGTCGGTGATCAAAGCCAAGAAAATTCAATGGAATTTTCTACCAAATTCCATCGACAGAGTGGAAATCTCTGGATTAGTCCTTTGACTTCTAGTATTAGGTGGTAGCTAGATTATTTGCTAGAACAAATTTTGCATAATGCTCTTTAATGGGCTTGTAAGAATTTGGGCCAACTTTAACACTATGTTGTGCCAACGAGCTTTAAGGTTGTGATAAATGAGCTAGGCTGAAGCATATGAGTATGATGAAAGATTTATCTTCTGCATCCCTTCAGAATCTTGACTGTTTCATACTTTTATCATTAATAATAACCTCTCTTTAGTGCAGGTCCGCTTACTTGGGTATTGTGTGGAAGGTTCACTTTTTCTGGTGTATGAGTTTATTGATAATGGGAACTTAAGCCAACATTTGCGCGGCTCAGGTGCTTGAATATTAACTTGTGGAGTAATCAATAGCTGTAAATAAGCCGGTGCTAATGATTGATTAAATCCCTTCTTTAGGAAAAGATCCATTGACATGGTCCACCAGAGTACAAATTGCCCTTGATTCAGCTAGAGGTCTTGAGTATATCCATGAACACACTAATCCTGTGTACATACACCGTGATATTAAATCAGCAAACATATTGATAAACAAGAACTTCCGAGCCAAGGTATTGCTTTGCCTGAATTGCCTGACTTGTTGGCCATTCAATAGTTATGTTCACTCACAAAAATGACTTTTTTTTGTAGGTTGCAGATTTTGGATTGGCAAAGCTAGCTGAATTTGAAAACTCGACTTTGCCAACTCGCCTTGTTGGAACATTTGGATACATGCCACCTGAGTAAGTCATGGACAATCTTATAAAGATGGATGGTGTATACAGTGGCCTTAATTGAAAAGGTTCTTTTAATGGCTGATACTTTGAAACAGATGATTTTTTTTCAAGTTGTAACCATGACTTTCTTATATTGCTTTGTTAAGGTACGCTCAATTTGGTGAAGTGACTCCGAAGGTAGATGTTTTCGCATTTGGGGTTGTTCTTTATGAACTCATATCAGCAAAACCAGCTATAGTTAGGGAAAACAATTCAGTTGCAGAATCAAGGGGTCTTGTTACTCTGGTATGCCCGCTTTATGCATCTACCCTACATTGCTAAACTTCTAAAGGCATAATTAGTTGCATCGGACTTTGTAAGTGATTGATTACAATTGATCTAGTAGTGTGTTTATCAAAAGAATGTGAGCTTGAAAATCGACCCTACAATAAGCAAATTGACTACAGACCGAATATGGCCTCATACTCAAACAGCCTTTTATTGCATCTTTACCTGCAAGGCTGCAACTAATAACCAACCTTGAATTACTATATTTTGCATTGCAGTTTGAAGATGTTGTGAATCTTCCTGATTCTAATGAGATCTGCAAGCTGATTGATCCTAATCTGGGTGATGATTACCAGCTAGACTCTGTCCGTCAGGTGAGATGCCTACACATTCAACTATCACATTATACTCCCAGTCCAGCATCTGTTAACGATACTCATGCTGTTAGTGTAATTTGAACTAGAAGCGTGACAACCAGATCTGGACGCTTAGTCAGAGCCTTATTCTGAAAACGTTTTTTATGTTCATGTTTTAGGTGGCTGAGCTTGCAAAAGCCTGTACTCATGAGAAACCTGAGTTACGTCCTTCAATGAAATCAGTTGTGGTTGCTTTAATGACTCTTTCATCAGCAACCGAAAACTGGGATATAGATTTTTTTTCACAGAAACATTGGCCTTTTAAATCAGGTGTCTGGAAGATAGGGAAAAAATATGCAGTATTAACAAACTAAACTGTCTACGCCCTTCTGCTCATATACGAAGTCTGAAGAAACGCTGCACAAGCTATATGATGTAAAAACTAACACTACTAGTGTTACAGCTCTAGTACATTAATTTGAATCACTTCCATAGAATCTAAGAGATAGTGTAAAAGCTTTGTCCTCTAATATTTTTTATTTATTTGTTAGTGTAAAAGCTTTGTCCTCTAATATTTTTTATTTATTTGTGTATATGTATTATGAAGAGGAAATTTATTCTTTGACGTCCAGAAATACTAAATAACTCTCATTTGTTATAGAGTAATAGAAGTTAAACGAAATTTTGTCCGTCCTTTGTTGTAAATCGTTATGATATTTGTTATTGATGGCTCGATGTTGTAGAAGGTTATTGTATACCTTATATAGCCAAAGAACAGTGATGATTATGATTACATAATGCAGATTCCACATTACTATAACCAATGCCAAAAATTAAGCAAAATCAACAAGACAAGAAACAAATTTTACATGGAATATGGAGATATATTGATTTCATAATTAGGCAAGGTTAGAATCTATATAGTTTTTGTAGTAATCTCAAATCAGAAATTGATTCAAGGCGCACTTTAACACATACTTTCCATACCATGCAAAAATTTTCTTAACTAAGCTATCTAGCCAACAATGTCATCGGCTCAAAATTACTTCGTAGAATCTTACATGAGCAACAATTTTTTTTTTTTTTTTTTTTTTTTTTTTTTTTTTTTTTTTTGAGAAAGTACATGAGCAAGTGAGCAGCATATTGCTCCCATATTTGAAAATTTCTATCTTGGACTAATTTCAATAGTTTTCAAAAAGTTAACAGAAATTTACAGTAAAATTATATTTTTTTTAACCTGCATTTAATTTCTTAGGTTGAAATAAAAAATCATTAAAAAAAAAACCAATTTTTTTTTGTAATAAGCTGTGGCAGTTGCTCATTTCTTGCTCTTACTGTTGCTCATATGGTGCTAAAATCTTCTTCGCAAAAAATCCCAAATTTATTTCTGAGAAGAAGAAGAAAATGGATTCGTTCTCCTTACAAAACAAGATGGCATTACATTTTCAATCAACAACAAGCACTTCAAACCCTAAAAAAATCGTGTCTTTCTTCAACCCCAGATTCAAATTTTCATCAAAACCCTCCTAAAACCCCTTATAATCTTCTCAGTAGTCTCATAAATTCCTTCGATTCTTACCAATGTGACCCAACACCAAGTGCTTATAATATGGTTATCAAAACCCTAATTCAAAAATCCCAATTCAATGAGCTTAGTCATGTTCTTTTATATCTCCAAAATGTTGAGAAATCTGAAACCCCAGAAAGGGTTTTTGTTGATTTGATTAGGGTTTATGGAGAAAAGGGTATGATTAAGGAGGCAATTGATTTGTTCTTCAGGATTCCTAAATTCAGGTGTATTCCTACTGTACTTTCACTCAATTCTCTGCTTTTTGTTCTTTGTAGAAATAAAGAATGTTTGAGAATTGTTCCCCAATTGTTGTTAAAGAGTAGGGTTATGAATATTCGAATGGAGGGTTCAAGTTTTTCGATATTGATTAATGCCCTTTGTAGGATTGGGAAGGTTGATTTTGCTATTAAGTTGCTAAATTACATGATTTATGATGAGTTTGATCCTGATGGGAAATTGTATTCCTTGATTCTGGGATCATTGTGTAGGCAAAAGAATGTAAATGTGACTAGTCTGGAGGTAATGGGTGTTTGGGAAGACATGAAACGAGTCGGGTTTTGCCCCGGTAGAGATGATTATTGCAATGTGATCAAGTTCTTGGAGAGACAAGGGAAGGGTACAGAAGCATTTGATGTTTTATGTGAGATGAAAAGGGAGGGAATTAAGCCTGATATCATGTCCTATACAATGGCTCTCAATGGTCTTGTTGAAGCAGAAGAGTTTTCTAGAGTAGAAGAGTTGTTTGATGAAATTCTTATTTTCGGTCTAGCTCCTGATGTGCTTACTTATAATGTGTACCTAAAGGGCTTAGGTAAACAGAAGAAAGCCGAGGATGCGTATAAGATGATTGGCTGCATGGTGGAACTGGGTTGCCAACCTAATTTGAATACTTATAATACTGTATTGGAAGTTTTTTGCAAGGTTGAGAACTTGAGTAGAGCGAGGGAGGTGTGGAGTGAGATGAATAAGAAAGGTATAGAATTGAATGATCAATCATATAAGTTGATGATTGATGCATTGGTTACTGCGGGTGAAGTTACTGAAGCTTGCAATATGCTGGGGCAGATGCTTTCCATGAGTTTCCTGCCAATGCTCTCCACTTATGACAAGATTATATGTAGTTTGTGTCACGAGGGACTTATACCAGAGGCGTTGCATACTCTTGATATAGTGTCTGACCACGGTGTTTTACCAGGTTCTATGTCATGGGAAGCACTTCTTCTTGGTTTAAAAATTAACCATGATCTTGTAGGAGATGTGTTTCCCAGTTTGATAAACTTGCATAAAATTGAAGGGTAGGTTTTTCCAATGGCGAAAATGAATTTCGGTGTCAACAGTATGCTAATGAGCTTGTTATTTGGATAAGTGCTGGAATGGGGATCTGCCAAGCACAGATACCATGAGAAATCTCTGTGAAACCTTGTATAAGAAAATTCTGGTTGGTCCTGAATACATATTTGAGGTGAAGCACTTTGAATTAATTTGTTTGACAACTGAGGTGTCAAGGAATGTCATCATTTACTAATATCAATTGTAAAGTAGATGCTATTCTCAATATTTGTCATGCCCAAAATATTAACCAAGGCTTGAAGGCCTTGAACCCTCCTCTTCAGCTCTGCCAATCATCAATAACTATATACTAAAAGACACACCAGCAATGATACGTGTCATTTTCTGGTGTGTCCTTAGTTTTTTTTTTTGAATTTGAATAAAATTTAATTAAAAAAACAAAATTTATTTACAAAAATAATTCTCTAATCTTATACGATATAATTACTTAAAATAAAAAAGATTTGACATATCAATAACTATATATACTAAAAGACACACCAGCAATGACACGTGTCATTTTCTAGTGTGTCCTTATTTTTTTTTTTGAATTTGAATAAAATTTAATTAAAGAAACAAAATTTATTTACAAAAATAATTCTCTAATCTTATACGATATAATTACTTAAAATAAAAAAGATTTGACATATATTTTAGCTATTAAAAATTTCTTAACTTACAATGTGAATTCCTTTATTTCACTAATTTTCAACATCGTTTTATATCTAACATCTCTTACAAAATCCTTTATTTTGCTCAAAATTTGTCAATATTTTTAGATTTTTTTTTGTTTTATAAAAACTGATTATAATAATAGTTTAATAATGATTATTAAAAATTACCGTGCATGTCACGGGAACTAACCTAGTAATTTTTAAGAACATCACCGTTACTTCTGGTAGCTGAATCAATTCGAGGAGATATTGATCCTGAAAAGTAATATGAAATATCTATTGAATGCATAAAACGGAGCAATTGCAGTGTAAAATAATATTTTGCTTCTTATGCTGTGGTGAACTCTGGCCTCTAGGGCCTTCATGGGTTTGCTGTGTGCATTGCTGTGTGTGAGCTGACTTAGCTGGCCTATTGATTGTGCAAGCGCCAGAGGTCTAGAATATGCATTGGAAGTGAATGCGATCAAGGGGAAATTTTTCAATATTTCTTGTTCAGTGCTTTATGAGCTAGAATATGCATTGAAAGTAAATTCAATAGGGAATTTTTTTTATTTTTTTTATTTTTTAAAGAAGTATATAAAAGTAACATACTAAAAAAAATGTGTTGCAGCTACCAAGTAATAGCCTTATCCTTTTTTATTTGAGTCCTCAAGTTGTTGATATCTTAGTAACTAATCATAATCTTCAGGTTTATTAGCTTTATTTTCTTGCTTATTTAGCTGCTTCTCCTCCCCCAGTTCGAGTATTAATTCCCTTGGTCATTATGTCATTAGTCCGTTAAAAAATGTACAGACATGCCCTGATCCATAGACATGAACCTTGCCAGGAATGAATCTTCTACTACTAAGCCGAGTATAAGCTTTCGTCATGGTTAGAGGTGTCCACCGTGCGAGTCGTGCGAGCTGGGTTAGGGTTAGCTGGGTCGCGGGTTGGGGTTTCATGACACACGGCACGACACACGTAGGGTAGGGTGGGCCGGGTCATGGGTTGGGTCGGAGAAGTTGGACACACCAGGGTTAGGTTCGTGGGTTAGACGAGTCGTGGGTGGGTCGAGCTGGGTTTGTGGGTTAGACGGATCGTGGGTGGGTCGAGCTGGGTTTGTGGGTTAGACGGGTCATGGGTGGGTCGAGCTAGGTTCGTGGGTTAGACGGGTCAAGGTGGGTTAGTGAGTTAGGGTGGGTCGAAGGGTGGGTTAGTGGGTTAGGGTCGGGTGGGTTTGTGGGTTAGGTGGGTTAGGGTCGGGTGGGTTAGTGGGTTAGGGTCGGGTGGGTTTGTGGGTTAGGTGGGTTAGGGTCGGGTGGGTTTGTGGGTTAGGGTCGGGTGGGTTCGTGGGTTAGGGTCGGGTGGGTTGTGTGGTGTTTTAATTTTTACAAAATTAACAATTTGATGGCTTGCTCTTAATTAAGATGCCTACGTATCCTTATATTATAAAATAAGGAATCAAAGCCAGCGTAGTTCTTATATTGTACTTCTTTTGAAATTTGGGGGGGGGGGGCTTGGACCTATCTTTAGAAAACTAAAATTTAATTTTGCAATTAAATTGTAATTTTCGAAAAATAAGTTGCCTACGTATCCCGAAAGAATCAAAGCCCACGTAGTTCTTAGCGTACCTGATTTAGACTTTTCTAGCCACCCATGTTTGTTGCATCATCATCCCCGGAAGCTGCATCATCCGTTGACGACTCCAATATCATCACAGGATCATCTTCATCGTCTTCGTCTTCCTTTAAACCTTGAGTTCTTCTTTCAGCTTGATCCCAATCTTTCTTACAAACACAAATTTGAATGCTTTCCGGAGTTAAGCGAGATCTTTTTTCATCTAACACTCTTCTACCTGCACTAAAAGCAGACTCGGAAGCAACAGATGAAGCGGGAACTGCAAGTATATCTTTTGCAATTCTCGCCAATATAGGAAAACTTTTTTTATGTTCTTGCCACCATTTTATAATTTGAAAGTTGTTGTTGGTCTCATGTTGATATGACAAATAATCATTAATAGCAAGTGTTGAAGAAGATGATGATGAGAATGATGTAGATGCTTTGTGTGAAAGGTGTATTCATTAGCAATAACTAAAGTACTCATTTCATCAATCATTCTATCTTTATTATAAATGAAAGGTGTACCTCCGCCGGGTTGGTTCATGTATCCACCCAATTGTGTTTGGACGCCACCCCCGAAGGACGGGGGCCATTTTCGAACAAGTCGTGTTTATTTTGCAAATGCCGACTCAAGGTTCCGGTTCCATCTCCCGTTTTCCAATTATATGACTTGACATTTGCACCTAGCGCCTTGCAAACTAGGCATGTACACGTGAACCTCTTTGGTTGACCAGGTTGCCATCCCGGGGGTGTGACCTCAACTCGTTCAAAATGTTTCCACACCCAAGAAAAATGTGCTCGACCTCTACTTTCACCGCCACCACCTTTCATAAATCAAATTATTAAAATTAATTTTTAAATGCTATTCATGAAAATAAGCTTTTAAATTTTAAATATTTTAATTATACTTATTTAAACGCATTTTTCATGGTAATTAACTAATTGTAAATCATAGAAAATTGGAAACTAAACTAACTTTATAATCATTAATAATAGTTTTTTTAAATATTCATAACAATAAAAATTTAATTAGAAATTACCTTGAGATGAAGGTTGAGATGTTGGTTGCGATGGAGGTGGCATAGTTGAACTTGATGATTGGTGGGACTCGTGGGAGAAATGTTGTGGTGGAGACGTTTGAATATTTTGCCTATCTCCTAAACCATAATCTCCATATTCATTGACAAATTGGTTTAAATTTTCCGTATTAATTTCATACGAAAAATTTGCACCACCACTCCTTTGGCTACCACTTCGACCACCACTTTGACTCCTTCCCATTCCTCCTCTTGAGCTCATTTTTTTTTTGTATGATTACTAATTATAATATGGAGAAGAACTTTTTTTTTTTAGAATCTTAAGAATACTAATAATAATATTAAGGAGATTTTTTTTAACAAAAATATAACTCTATATAACACTTGAGAATTTGAGAACAATAAGAATTTTTAAGTAAGAGAGAAAGAAAGCTTGAATTTGTGTGGAAATTTGAGTGAAATGGAATTGGTATTTATAGGAAAAATAGAATGGATGATCATACACTTAAAAAACTAGCCGTTAGATACAAAAAACTAGCCGTTAGATACAAAAAACTAGCCGTTTTTTTTTTAAAATGGATGTTAGGCCGTGCGGGCCGTGCGAATTGTGCGGGCTGTGCGGGCCGTGCGGGTTGTGCCGGCCGTGCGGGTTGGGTGGGTCATGCGTGCGGGTTGGGTGGGTCATGCGTGCGGGTTAGGTGGGTTGGCTCGTGCGGGTTGGGTGGGTCATTCGTGCGGGCTGGGTTGTGCCAGGTGGGTCGGGTTAGGTGGGTTCACGGGCTAGGTGTGTCGAATTAAATGAGTCAAAACGGGTTGTGCGATTTGGGTCGAATCAAACGGGTTAAACTGAGCTGGGTTGAAATGGGTTGTGTCGAAAATTTTGGACCCACGACACAACCCGGATTAAATCCGAGCTGTGCCGGATTGAAACCGGGTCGGACCCACGTGACCCACCAGCCGTGCGAGTTAGGGTGGGCTGGGTCCAACCCGGCCCACTGGCCACCTCTAGTCATGGTATTAGGAGCACCACACCTGCATTTCTGGTTGTGAAATTGCTTAAAAATCACTTAATAAGTTGTAAGAAAAATGTCTCCCCAGTTTAAACTCCAACATTATATATGCATACTGGAACTAAATTTCAAATGTGAGCAGGATTATAAGGAAAATTCTCATAAATTATATCTATTATTCTATTCCCGTATGCATTTGGAACCCTAGACATCAACAGCAGTGTGAAAAACAGATAGAGCAATCCTGCTTCAACAATATATGAACTGGATTATCAAACAAAGTAGCAAGATAGTTCAATCAGAAATTTATGTATATGTCAAAAATGAACAAAATTATATCTACATCAGAAGCATAATTGTATTTGGCCAACAAATATACGGCTAAGGGGACCTAATCGCAAAAGAATTGCTTAGGTTTATGACTGCCTCCGTCACTTATATGAAAAGCATTTACAGTGGCATTAGCCTTTTGTATCTGAAAAACCATAGAAATGAACCAAATATCACGAGCCCAGTCGTTCCCGTGATGAGGAGAGTCCATTTAAACGCATCAGGGTAATTAAATAATTCAATTTCAAAATTCATTCCAAAAATACCCGCTACGACTCCGAATATGGCAACAACAAATGTTGCAGTAGTTAGCAGCAATTCAAACTGAATCAGTTGGTTTCGAACATTGTCCTGCAGGAAAATAGTTTAAATGGAATTAGAAACACTTCTTGGTAAACCAATGCAATAAATTTGTCTTTTGGACTCCAAAAAATCCACTTTAGAAATTAGCCCGGTTTCTTAGGTAAATGTATCCTTCTGCTAAATTTAAAACACCCATCAAACAGATGAGGAAATTCCTCAAATTTGGCTCAGTCAAAGTGTCTAATGGCTCAGTTAAATGCCTATTCCCTTTATTTTCCCCTTCCCCCTTCAAGTTTATGCTCAATCTCATATTCTCATTCTTCTATTTATATAGACGTAACCAAACCTACCAGCTGAATATTAATGAAATCTTCCGTGTCCTCAATGTACTCCTTCAGCTGCAATTAATGAAGGAATGAAACATGTAAATAAAAGTTCCAGTGTAATAGTAAAAAAAACAAGATGTGATAACAACGTACAGAAGTAAGCTTGTTAAGGGTGCTGTCAATGACCACAAAGTAAGCTTCCAAAAGCATCTCCAGCTCTTCTATACTCTCTGTAGCACTATCCGTACTTTTCATGCTTCCATGCCGGCTTCTTGAGATACTAAAAGTTTTCTCTAATTTTCGTGAATCCAAGGCAGAGGAGACAGGAGAAACAGGAGCCGAGATGGACACTGCACCATCATTTGATCTTAACCCTAAGATTGATTGATCACCATATAATGACATTTCCATTCGTGACTTCTTCTCTGTAAGATACATTTCTGCCATATCCCCATCATCATCCATTAGTTGCTCTATCTCATCCCTAACCTATAAGAAAGATGAAAATATAAATAGATCCAAGGTTTACATCAGGTTCACAGTTAATGATCAGTTTGCCACAATAACTAACCCAGGTTTATATCTTTTCTGGGGTTCGGGGTTTACAGAAACCAATCATCAAAAGCTATGCCTTTCCCAGAATTTAACCATAAATTTTATAATAGAACTTTAACCACAATACTGTACAGTACCTTCTGCACTCTTCGAGTCAAGGCAACAAGTCTGCTTTTCAGTCGGCGCACACGTTCCAAATTTAAAGTACTGATCTTTGATGTTAATTCATCAAGCAATGGATATGCTTCAATTTCTAATTCAGAAGCCTGGCCAATACAGATACTTCAGGTGAAATCATCAACAGACAGATTTAGAACAACACAATCCAACAAGTCAAAGCAACACAGTCTGCCTTTTCAGTCGACGCACACGTTCCAAATTTAAAGTATTGATTCATCAAGCAATGGATATGATTCAATTTCTAGATGAGAAGCCTGGACAATTCAGAAACTTTAGGTAAAATCATCAACAAATAAACAACTTAGAACAACACAATCCAACAGCACTTTCCACTTCCTACAACTTTACAAACAACAAAATTTTGTGACTCATTAAAGCCTGACGGCCTCAGTTCATAAAATCTATGCACAAATGACGTATTCACTCTACTATTACCTAAACTACTACAGCAATTTAAGCAAAACAGGCCCTGAGCAAAAACATCAGGTGACAATTTAAAATTAAGAACATACAAGAAACCATGTCACCAGAAGCCTTGTAGTTATTTTACCTAAACAATTTTACAAAACTGTCTTTTCAATCTTCCAATGTACTACACCATAGCAGCCATAGCACCAAAATACAATAAAATGGTGTCTCCAAAAGAGCATCTCGGGATGTTTAATAGTGCAATGATCTAAAAGCCTTGGAAGCAACATTTTACTTAAGGTTGTTTTACATGCTAATATAATAATACAGGTAGAATAGTTTTCTTTGGCATAAAGAATACAAGGTTAAAATAATGGCCATCGAAACCCTTTCATTCATGATTCATCTGAAAATACTGACATTGCCACATGTGCATGTGCACAAAGTACATAAAAAAAGCCAATTACCAATCTCCAAAGAAATGTACTACCTCCAAACCTTTGAAGTAGTAACACTTACTATTTCCACTCCACAAAGATCAAGAGTAGGATATAGCAAGTGGCTATGTGTAAGATAAAGAAGAAGATTGTGGAGTTTGTGTTATAATAAATAGGGAAAAGAGTGTTGTAAGTGGGGATTGCGTAGAAAAGCAGGAAAGAGCGTTGCAAACCATATATTACTGTCCAACTACATTTTGTGGCATTAATGACGCTTTCCAACATTAATTTGGTTAATAAGACAACTTGAAGCTAACCCCTTAATTAACAAATGAAATGACTGAGATACCCTTATTTAATATTTACACCAAATACAAAGACACTTGCTCTCTAAATACTCATTTCTTGCAAGAGCATCCAATTTCTCAAGTTCAATTTGTTTTGTACACAAGTATTTGGCTTTATTAATGATGCGCTGTGATAATAATGTAGTTTAAAGGGACTCCATTGGTTTGAATTTTTTAAAACAGCAAAGAAATGAACAAAAACAAAAAGAAAGCTATAGCAAGCTTCACAATATTCTGAAAACTTCACAGGTTCCTCTAAGCCAGTGCTCTACAGCGGATGACATCTTTCACAGACACGATAACTTCCAAGTACTGCAATTGAGCAACTTTCCTGGATTTTTGAAGGTATTTAATATTTTCTAGATTATTTGATGGGTAGAATTAAGGGATTTTAGCCTTTGCACCAGCTATAATCTCTCTTGTAATTGCTATCTATACTACAGTAAAACTTTCGAAACAAAATGTAGGAGTAAATGGTCTCCCATCCTTGAACAAAGACATGCTCAAAGACGATCTTAAGATTTAAGCACTATAAACATAAACCAAAGACAGCCCAATACCCATATTTTCCATGGAAGCTTACAACCTTTTCTCTCTACAATTGTATCTGTGAAATTTCCCAAATTTTATGTGATAGATTACTCAAAATCTATGGTAAAATTCAGATATCAAAGTATCCATCCCTTGATATGAATCATTTATCTAGTCAGCAATAGGTTACACATCCTACATTTGCTTCCCTTACACCAATGTATTCTACCATGAAAGCATCATACTTCAAAATAAAACAACCTAAAGAACTTCAATCAAGATCTTATGAACATTAGTGATCAAATAAAAATCCATAATCCCTCATCTCAGACAAAAATCCTTTATACTCACCTTTTCATAAATCAACCATCAGATATAATTTTATGAAGGAATACAAAATCACACCCTGGTCAAATTCCATGGAGATTGTCAATCTACTAATCCGACCAATTTAAAAAGCCTTTTAAGTTTCAACCAGTGCTATGCAAAGGGCTCTACTCCAAGGTCTCGATCATCAAGCATATTACATTTAAGTTCTAAATCTGTTGTCTGAATGTTATGAACTTATGATAATGTCTCTCCGTTAATTTATATAGCTTGTATAGATAAGACTATTTTTTGGACCTTATTGCATAACGCTGCATGTCTCTACGTCATTTTTTACTCCCTCCATCTCATATTACAAAGCATGTATTCCTTTTTGGGTAAACCAAAATTAAAAGTCTATTTCTATTTAAAGGTTGTACTTTTTGACTGAAATTTACATTGTACACAAGGGTGTACCATGGTACACTTGGATGAAAATTGTCATTTAAAAAAAAAGAAATCAGCTTCTTAAATTTATGCTCCTTAATTGAAGGATTTTCAATTTATGTTTCATAATTTTGTTGTTGATGATAATGTTTTTACATTATTAATGAATTCAGAAAAAAATAATAAATAAATAAAATTTAGGTTTTTTTTTTTAAAAAAAAAAAATTGTGTTATTTTCGGAGGTTGAAGATGAAGTTTTTTTGGATTGGGATAAATGTTCTTTTATCATTTTTTTTATCCATATTCATTATTCATTGAAATGAATGTGTTCATTGAGTTTGATTAATATGTTCTTTGGGTCTAAATTATATGTTCTTCATAATCATAAACTATGTTTTTTGGATTTGAATTATATGTTCTTTAAGTTACAAACTATATTCATCTTATTGCGTATTTTTTCAAAAAAAAATATCATCTAATTGTGTACATGTATATTTTTTGAAATCTGGATCATAAAGGTTGATGAAGAATGAAGACGATATACTTTTGGATCTCTCCTATTGGTGATTGATTTTCGAATAGATCTAAAGAACAATAGCTATATTAATAAAGAACATGATAATATTATTTAAAAAACATTTCTATATTTATTTAAAATAAAATTCAAAAAACATTTTACAATAAATAATGAACATTGGGTAAAAAAAATACAATCAAAGAACATGAACATTTAGAAATCATATGAACATCATAATAGAAACACATGACCAAAATGAATATCACAACAAAATATAAAAATATATAATGGGTTATTTAGAGATTTTTTTTTTAAAAAAAAAAAAGAAAGAGAACAGAATAAAAAATATTGGAATTTGAAATTTTGAAAATGAATTTCAAATTTTAAAATTTGAAAATGAAATCTTGATAAAAAATAATTTTAGAGAGTGAAATTATAAAAAAACTGAATATTTTGAAATGATTTGACATTAAATACATGATAAAAATCAATTGGTAATTATCTTTTACCTTTTTTAAAAGTTGTTTCACCAAAATTATCACGTTCTTTAAATTTCAATGATGTGTTCACAAATATAAGTTATATTCTTTTCGTTTTTTTTTTTTTTACTAGTTATGATTAGAGCTGTCAAAAGCTGACCCAACTCGAAATACTGACCCAAACTCGATTATTAACTGACCGGTCTGAACTCGGAAAAATGGTGACCCGAACCCGATCTGACCCGACGAGTTAACTCGAGTATTTGAGACCTGAACCCGAACATGAACCAACCTGGAGATGACCCGATCCGAATATCACCCATAAATTATTGACCTGAAGCGAACCCAACCTGAACCGAAATTGACTCTAACCCGTTAAAACTCGAATCTAACCCGACCCGAATTTAACCCGACTTGTTAATGACCCAACTACAAACCCGACTCAAATCAACACGACTTGTTATTAACCCGACCTTAAATCAACTCAACTTATTATTTTATACATCTTTATTATGGTAGATATTGACTAGCTAAATAAATATATATGCTATATATATAGTAATCTACTTGTAATATCATAATAACTTCGTAAGGCTAAAACTACCTATGTTTATTTGAAAGTAATTTGTCATTACTTCAACCGAAATCGCAAATTATTGACTTGAATCAAACCCGGCTTGAACCCAAGAATAACCCGACTTGGAAATGACCCGACCTAAATATAACCCGCAAATTATTGACTTAAACCGCACCCGACTTAAACCCGAGAATGACTCGACGTGATTATAACTCGCAAATTATTGACTTGAACCGAACCCAACTCGAACCCGAGAATGACCCTAACCCGTTTTAACACGTGAAAACCCGAATTAAGCCCGACTTATTATTCACCTGTAACCTGAATGTAACCTGTTATTAACTCGACCCAAACTCGATAAGATGTATGACCCGACGTGACCCGACTCAAGCATGACCCTACTCAAACCCGACCCGCATAGGTTACGACATTAACTTGAATTGACCCAACTCAAATTGGCCCAACCCACACTTACCTAACCCTAACCCTAACCCAACCCTTTTACTCGAATTAACAGCTTTATTCGCGACTACTTTTTCTTTCTCTCTATCTCTCTCTAACCCTAAATGCATATATGTACTCTCAATCATTACTTTTAAGATATCAAAACCTCCTTAATTCCCGTGAAAAAACTCAAATATGTAAGAAGTGATTTTGCAATGTATAATCTTAGGCTAAAGAGAAAATAAGCAAACACTACAAATAGAGATACTAAATTGTTTGTAAGGCGTAGAATTCTCTTAGTGTTTCCACCTCTCTTAATTTAGAATTGTAATTCACTATATATATTGTGATGTTACATCATTTTAATAATATAAGAAAGAAAAATAAATACACAATTTAATTAACATATTATTCAAGAATTCTCTATTATTCAATTATACAAAAGTAGGTGCTGCAGCTCTAATAATTATTTCCCATATAATTTTCTATATATTTCTCACTAATTGATCTTATTACCCATTATACTCCAGCAGTCTCCAATAAAATAGGCTTTGGAACATGAGATGGAGGGAATATTGTTTTAATTATTTCGTGAAGTTCAAAGAACATGTAAGACTTTCAGTCACAAACACAATCTTGTAATTAAATGCCTTAGTCAATAAATGCTTAAGGGATCATTTGGTTAGTTAACCTAGAATGCATTAGTATAGAATCTAATACTAGGAAGGAATATACTAGGGAGGAATGGGTTCAAAATCCCATACTAGTGAAGTTGTGAATCTTATGAGGTGGAGGTGGGTATGGGATTCTAAATGGATGGGGTAGATTTAGAAACATCTTGGTATGAGGTTCAATAACTAAAAGGTCTAACTAAACAATAAAATAGATGGAATAGATTCAAACTCTATTCCAACCCCTTCCAAAAGTTTCAACCACGCGGCCCCTAAGTAACCACAAATCAATGTAAAAACAATCATGTCTAAGTGTCGCTAACACTAATCCGTTTCTATAAGTGTTTGAACATTTTGTTTCCATCTATTTTAGAAAGTTTAAAACTTTCACTTTATTCCATTTTAAGCAAACCCCTTATACTACCTTAACCCTCTAACCCTCACAATATATACACCTTTCCACTCACTCTTTTCTTATAATCCCTCAAATTTTATTTTTACACTCACTCTCGCTTTATCCATCAATACTGCCACTACAATTGCCTTAATTTTTGGGTAAACGTTAAATGTTAGAAACTTTTGATAAAAGGTATAACACAATAACTATCCCATAAGCTATAAGATACATATAAACATTAATGTACTTTACCGCAAAAGCATTGATGTTAATAATCAACACCCTACCTTTCGCAAAGCAATTTAACAAAAGTCTTATACACATTAGTTACCAACCCAGTATGCTAAGTTCCATACCTTAGAAAAATTACCCTTCCCACTTTTGCGGTGAAAGAAAAATTCCTACTTTGACCCACATCCATTATCATCGGTCTAAGAAGGCCTCTCAAACCAAGTGCTATGCATAGAAATCTACTCCGATGTGTGACTCATCAAACAATAATGGTTTTCTTTACAAAGATTTAAGAAAAGGGGTAACTTTATCGTAGCATCCTATATCAGCAAACCCGCTTGAGGCTGCCTTGAGCTTACACAAGCAGCACATTTACACTTTAATTCTTTGATTATTACACAAGGTCAGTAATTTGCCAATTTTCGAGTAATATTTGTCCATCATGAGCTCAAAAGTTACTCATAAGCAAACCCACTTCAGCACCCCATTTAAATTTCAATCCACCACCCTTGTCCCAATGCAAAGTTCACGTAAAGTTAAAAATATTAAGGGTTTAGATCTACTGACCATGCTAGCAACCATAACCCATACTATGTTTGTACAAAACCTAAACAACTTTTGACTACAAATTGAAACTTCCTCCCCCTTGTCCCAATGCAAAGTTCACGTAAAGTTAAAAATATTAAGGGTTTAGATCTACTGACCATGCTAGCAACCATAACCCATACTATGTTTGTACAAAACCTAAACAACTTTTGACTACAATTTGAAACCCCCTCCCCCTCCTCCTCTCTCCAAAACCTAAACAACATGATAATGGATTCCACTCGGAATTGACCCCAAATAATCATCCTAAATCGTAGTTTAACTCTTAGATTATTAAAAAGTGGCACTACCAAACTTGTCAATCTTATGGATAGTAAAATACGGTTTTAAGGTGTTTATCAGAACTTATAAATATTGTTCTTGACACCACACCTATTTTATTTAACAACCATCTAGTTTCCCATAAGCCAAATCCACTCTATCACTCAATTGGACATTCAATCTCTACAGCCCTTGTGACCTTATCCCAAAAATTTTGGATGCAAAGTTCACAAAAAAAAATCAAAATTTAAAGGGTTTAGAACTGTTGACCACTTTAACCCCAATATCCCATACAAGAACAAAAAACAACTTAAGAAAACCTCAACCTCCACGTAAATCAAAAGTTATAGGAAAATCTTGGTTTTCAATTGACCAAAAAATGAAAATGAAAACTACACGAAAATAAATTCCATTAGAAATTGACTCAAAACCAACCTAAGTTGAACCCAAAACATAACATCTAACTAATCTCTTTGACTAGAGTACTCTAGAGATCATGTTCACCTCTTTAGTGCACCTCAAATTGATCTTTCTAAACAAACTATTCCCACCTTTCCTAAACGTTATTCCCATTTGAAATCTAGACACAATTCGTAGCGTAAGAGAATCTTCTAAATTCTTTCCAATACATAAGAAAAAACATAGTCAAGTGGGGTTTATTTGATTCATCTCGATGTATACTGACGAATGGAATACAACTTTATCTCAATTAGGCTCCCCAACCAAGCTTTTATTAAAATCAAATAAAAAAAAAAGTATTAAAAAAAAAAAAAAAAAAAAAACCCTTAGCTTCATATTCCAAACAGTAGCACTCTGCACTTTAATTCTCTGTAATTTTAAAAAGCCCAATGGCACTCACTAACTTACCAATCTTATGAATGACCAAAACTATGCTTGCTTGAGCATCTCAATGTTTTTCTTCCCTCCACACCTTCAAATTTTATCAACAAACATCTACTTCTTCCTAAACCAAACTCACTTCAGCTATCCATTGGTCATTAGTCATTAACCTCCTTATCCCCAAAAATTTGGATACAATGTCCACATAAATTGCAAAATATATAGGGTTGTGTGACCTATTAACAACTTAATCCCTTATAACCCATATTAAGTTTGGTAACATCTATTCACTACTCACTAGAGCGGCATGCACACTCTAGAAAATATAAATAAAAGAAATAAAACATAAACATCCGTGTAGTTCAGAAGTTTTGACTTGAATGAAAGAACCAGGTAAAACCAACATGAAAATGAATTGAAGCCCAAAACTACCAATTTTTTCCTCAATCAAAGGAACCAATAATTTTATGAAAGGAATGAAAAAGTTTTCCAGTCAATTTTGACAGGACAGAGAGAGATAATAACAGGACATTGAATTGAACCAAAAAAACAATTAAACCTAACCAAACTAGACCAAAATTAGATTTCCTAACTCAACTCACATTGGCACTTTCTAATTTCCAAACAATTGTATGCCTATTACTTAAACATCTCAATAATTTTATAGATCCACATCAATTTTCTTTGATAAACATCTAGTTCGAAATCAATAAAACTCACTTCAGCCACCTATTGGACAATTGATCTACCACCCTTATCCCAAAAATTTGGATGCAACATCCAAATAACTACAATATTTTAAGGGTCTAGATCTATATATCACTTTATCCTCCTGTAACTCATAACAAAGTTGAAAATGCTTAGCACAAAATCCAAGTTTACAGCCACATTCCCTCTTCTCTGACAAAAGTGAGCTAAGAATGCAGTAAGGAGAGTTCCCCAAATCACCATCACAGAAGAACTAATAAAGCCTTTCACACAAGCTGTAAGCATAAGTGCCCAAAACACACCAGAAACTTCTTATTTCACTCTTATTTGATTACCATAAAGTCGCCACCAACAAACTCTCAGGCAAACAATCACCCCCATCTATTTTGAGAGATTAGACTAACTTTTGGGAACATTTATACAACTCGGTTCAGAACCTGTAGTGGCAGCAAAAAACCGAAAAATTGAAATTAAAAAAAAAAGGCTTTACTGCTTTTACCATACCCTACCCTTTCAACACTTAATAGCTTTCAAGATAATATTTCTTTTACCCAGACTATGAATTTCAGCAACTTCTCGAACCTGAACTATTCTTAACTATATATCGGGAAAAGCACATCATGATGCTATACTTTTAATATTTTTTTCGTCTTGTTGAGATAACAATATCAGCCCAAACCTCAATCCAACACCCCCACCCCAGAAAAAATTTTATTAAACAAATTCCCATCACTGTAGCAGAGAAAACAGTTTTGTTTATTAAGCATATAAAGTAAGGTCACTAAGGTGCATGTATAACAAAAAGTGTTATGTACATACATGTGTGTGTTTCTGCGTGGATTCCTTGGTTAGACTATTGCACATACATATGAACGGGGAAGGGGCAGAAAGACCTTCATTTGAATGGCTACATTTACATGTTTTATTTAAAGGAGGGTGAGTATAAACCTGAGAATCAAGAAATGAGCAAGCAGCCTCCAAAGCAACTTCCAGTGCTTTGAACTCAAAAGGCAAATAATCAGGTGATGAGGTGTCAAAGTTTCTATTGCCTCTCATTCGAGTCATAGCATCTTCCGACTGCCAAGCCTCACCAGCACCGGCATTCCTCAATCGTCTCTGAAGCTCTACAACATACTGTAATACGTAGCTATCAAGGGAATTCAAAAGAAGAACCTCATCAGCTGTGATAATACAACGAATCTGCTCCAGATTTACAACTATGGCCTTCTCTCGACCAAGGATAGTGGATGGGTACACAAAAAGCGGATCAAGCAGTCGTAAGTCACGGGCAGGGAGGTCACAGCGGCGCATCATTGTGAATTTGTCAACTTCTATTACCCCTGAATTCCCAGAAGTATCAACCCGAATCCATGAGCGACTGCTCTGTCCTCTCTTCTTCAAGCCCGAAACATCCATCCCTTGAAAGGGTGGGCGCCCAGACCCAGAGGGGTGATATGATATCTCTCTAAGGTTTGCAGCTGAGGCAGGTTTCCTTGAAAGGAGGGGCTCCTTTAGCTCTGCCATCAGCAGAAAGCTTTAAAGCCTGCCACATTAAAGATCATATTGACAAAATAATTAAAAAATTTAGCATGTAATCTTAGTCATACTCTTGATCAATTCCTACCATGCAACAAAACAATATTTTTTGCTCGTTAAATATTGACACAACACTCAAACAAAATAACAGAAACTTCTAAGTGTGCTAACTACTCCAAGAAAAGTGAAACTAAGGGCGAGTTCAGAGATATTGGAGACAAGGGCAAAATATTTATGGGAGCCTAAAGTACCAATTCTATATTCCAATAGAAAAATTTTGTAAGTCATATAATAATTCGTACTTCGTACTATAAGTATAATATTGACATATCCTGCAATTTCACTGCCATATAGGCATAAACTTCGTAATAATTCATACTATATTACTATTGACAGGAATCTTAAAGAAAGCATCTGAGCCAAGAAGCTCAATCACATGAAAGAACTACATGACAAAAAAATAATAATAAAAATAGAATAAAGAAAAATGAAATGATAAAAATAAAGCCTTTCAAAAGATTAATCACTGCAATTTGATTCAATTATCAAATTAGGCTGGAAAATTCACATTATTTTGGATGAAAAGGTCCAATTTTTTAGTTCCATCCTAACAATTAAAGGCAAATTTGAATCAATTATCAAATTAAGCTCGAAAAATCACATAATTTTGTTCTGTAACAACAAAATCACTGGTTATGATCTTTCATCACCTTAGTAATCATAACCAATAGTTCAATGATCAAGTTTAGAAGAACCCTAAATTGAGTATACTGAAAACTAAATTAGCGGTAAACCCTAGATTGTAAAATTAACATTCAATAATTACAAAAAGAAACAATATCTTACCTCAGAAGCTGCTTCAGTAGTTCAATGGAAGATGGAAATTCGCATCAATTGGAAACTGAAAGAGAATAATTCAGGAAACCTCATAATCAAATTGCCTAATTTCCAACTAAAACCACAAAAATTAAAAATTAAAATTCCCAAAAATTTACATTAATTATACTAATTTTAATTGACTGATTTATACCCAATTAAAACTCCATAAAATTCAAATCAAAATACCATAAACAACGATTATAAAAAGAAAATTGGAATAAACTAGAAATCGTAAGATTATGAAACGGGGAGAGAAAATACAAACCTGGGCAGTAGAAATTGGAAAATGCTAAAGTATAGTACGAGTACTACTGAACTGCATTGTTTTCTTGCCATTTCCCTTCAATTTTGTGGATGCCAAAAGATGGGTGTACCTTAAATCATTTTAAACAAATATAATAATAATACCCAATTTTATTAAAAAAAAAAAATCAAAAATTAAAACCATGATTTGTTTGTTTTTTTTTTCAAAATCATACCCTTTTTTTTTAAAAAAAAAAAAAAAAAAAAATTACTAGAATTGGATAGAGTTGGATTTGCATATTTGACTTAAAAAAAAAACTTTACCCATTAACATCTTTAATTAAAGGTTAGTAAAAAGTAATAAAAAAATTCAATATATTTAAATAGACATCAGGACAAACCCAACAATTTATTATATGATCATATTTATATAGTACCTTTGTTAATGGTTATAACTTTAAAATTTTGTATATCTCACAAATAATACCCAAAATTGCAAATAACCATTGACGGAGGTAATATTATATATTGGTTAAAAAAAAAAAAAAAAAGTCACATATGAATATTAGAAAATTTCAACTCTATTTATAAAATAATGAGAGAGTACAATATGTGTCACATTAAATCAAAATTTGGTCACACTTATTAAAATCATGATACCCGTAATAATTTTGAAAAGTGATAATGGAAAAGTGAAAAATACTTTTTCCTTGTTTCATATTTTTGATTGGTGTATGGTTTTCATAAAACTAAAAAACAAAAAATGATGTAAAACAAGCAATTAATCTCTTGGAGTGAGTTTTTGTGTGTGTATGACAAATAAAAAAATTTGCAAAAAAAAAAAAAAATGCAATATCAATAAAATGTCATGTGTGTGTATTTCAAAATTATAATATTAATTTTGTTTTTCTTTAAGAAAAATACTACATGGTTCATTTGCCTTTTCCTTTCATGTTGTATTATTCCCTTTTCCATTTTAACTTCCGCTTAGCTTCCCAGTGATAATGATTTTGAGAGCCATAGATGGCATTGATTGAATCAATACTACTTTATTGAATCATACTTTTGTTTGAATATGACGGAGTATAATTTGATGCATGTAATGTTAGCCCATTATTCCATTTTATTACAATTTAAATTTATATAGTTTTGGTTTATATGCGCTTAAAATTTTGAATCTAATGTGATTATGGGTCCAATTATAAACCAATGTTAAATACGGATTAGAGCAACTTTAATGGTTATAGGTAGAGACTTGCTTGCAATATTAAATAATTCCTACCTACTAGCTTGTCTATTGGGACAAGAATATGTAATTAGTTTGGCCAAATAAATTAGCCTTGCCAAGCTAGCTAATTGTCTTGGAAAAGAACTTGCTAAAATAAAACAAATTAGAATAAATATTTATAATGGAAAAATTACAAATAATAATACAACCTTTTTGGCCGATTCTTTTAATAATACAACCTTTCAATTATTTTTTTAAAATATTACAACCTTTAGGAGGTGTTGAATTTAAACAGGCGAAAACCGGTTGGTAACCTGATTTTACAAGTTATGTTGCCACATGTTGTTGTTTTACTAGGTTTGTAAATTTAATTGATTTTTTATAATTTATTTAATATTTTTAATTGTTAAAATATATAAAACTAAAAATTACTTTTATTATTTATAAAAAAACACCACCTGCCACCACCTTCACGGCTTCACCACCATCCTACACCATTCCCTCTCCCTTCACGCAGCTCCCCTCTCCCCCAGCCTAGAAGTCGGCCTGCCGGCGTCGGGCTCACCCACTACCGCCGAACCCACCGTCGTTACCTCGACCTCCCCTACTTGTCGCGCCACCCATCCAAACGAATCCTAGCCCGCAAAAACCGCAACCAACCTCCACCTTCACGAACAACGGTTCCGATTCAACCCCTTCCCGACCACCGCAACCCCGAAACCACCCTCTCCCCTGTTTTCTGGCTCCTATAAACCCCTATTCCCTCACCTAAAACCACCAAAAATCGGTTTAACCGAGAATACCCGAAACCCTGGAAAACGGGATTTCTGGGTTAAACTCGAAACCCAAATGGGGGTTGCAGTGGTGGCGATGAAGTGGCCGTGTATCGGAGTTGAGGGTTTGGACCAATTGGTGCGCGTGGGAACAGCGCAGGGAGCAAAGTGGTGCTAATTGTGGCTGATGTTGTGGTGGTGCATGTGGGTGTAGCAAAGGGAGTGATGTGGATCTCTCAAGACTCTCACAAGGCTCGCAAACTATAATAACATTGGATCTTTGGATTTTAATAAGGACTAAAGAAATTACACAAAAATAAAAAGGATAGTACTCTAATTCTCGCAGGAATAGAGGGTCTCTTCCTAGTCGCAACTAGAAGATGATCACAAGTCGCAACAAGTGATGTTTTTTATTAACAATCAAACGAGCAACGCTCAAAGGATTAATTCCCATAACAAATCTCTCTCATTCTTAAACTATTATTGATATACACCCATATTTATAGGGTGACAAATCGTACAATGATAAGATAGAAAACCAATAATTTTATCCTAAAATAAGATAAAATATTAAGAATCCTAATCCTAATATATCTACTAATCATATTTTAACCAACTACAAAATCTATCCCAACATAAATAAATCAAATAAATAAATATCCTAATGACTAAAACTCTTAAAGCCTAAAAATAGGAAAAATCCTTTCAAGTGAAAGATAAATACCCGTAGGCAAAAATCCTAATAATTAATAATAACTAAAAGATAGTGTAGGCTTTCTTTAAATTCCATGAATTCTCAAGAATACCCACATTGGTCTATTGCTCCCGCATCAGGGGGCAAGGTGTTGCTGCAGGAAGCAGGGTTGTGAGTGAAGGAGATGCGAGGGTGGTCGTCTGACACTAATCTTGTTGATTGGGCGGCGATTGCTAATAGGTTGTCGTACACATGTCAAAAATAAATTCCTAACAAAACCAACTAACAATGTAGTAGGGTAAATAGGGTCGAATCCATAGAGAGATGTCTATTCAATCTAACCTCTAAGAAATTGGAGAAACTAAACTATGGGCCTGTTCCGATCGACTGAACTCAGCTGAACTGAATTGAACTTATTAATTAGTGATTTTTTACTACGGATTAGTGATCTTTGATTATTTATTGATTATTTATTACTATACATATGTGTATATACAAATGTACATATTATTAATAATAATATTATTATTATTATTAATTATTATTATTATTATTATTAGTATTATTATTATTATTATTGTTTTATTATTATTATTATTATTTATTGATGATTATTATTATTATTTATTGATTACTATTATTAGTATTATTATTTCAATTATTATTGTTATTATTATTATTATTTATTGATGATGATTATTATTATTATTATTATTTATTACTTATTGATTATTATTATTATTATTATTATTATTATTATTGTTAATATTATTATTATTATTATTGTTGTTGTTGTTGTTGTTGTTGTTGTTGTTGTTGTTGTTGTTGTTGTTGTTGTTGTTGTTGTTGTTGTTGTTGTTGTTGTTGTTGTTGTTGTTGTTGTCGTCGTCGTCGTTGTAATAAGAGCTTAAAAGAATGAAATTTGGCTTTATATCATTAGCAATATCATTAGACATAAATTAAAAGCTGAACTGAACTGAACTAAACTGAATTTCAACGGAAGAGAACAGGCCCTATGTCACAAAATTAGGATAAGAAAGTAGTCAAAATTAAAACAGGGATAAAACAAATAATAAAAAGGCCTTGACCAGGCTTATAATTCTAAATCTACAAAATACCGATATCAATTCAATTAATCAATTAACTAGAGCAATTGCTAAGCGTACGGTCGGGTCTTAATGCTCTTAATTCAACATATGTATTTTGGTCGCTAACATAATCAGTATTGCTAATTGTAGGTAAGAATCTAAAAGTAAGATCTTTCCATTCAAACTCTTATTAACATGAATTAATCATACAATTGATCAGGTTGTAAGATTAACAACAAAACACTATCAGTTAGAGAAATCAATAATCAAAATATCAATAATATTAATCAAGATTCATTGTATAAACATGACTCCCAAACCATAGAATTAACTACTCAAACATGGAAGAAATAATTAAAACTAGATTTAAGAAATAAAACATAATTAAAGTAAAGAAATAAAATTACCTCAAAATTAAAGTAACAAACTCAAGAACAAATCCATGGAGGAATTATATCTCACGTTTTAGGAAGCGTATAGGGACTTGTGACCTATCGTTGGAAAGCTCTTCAAGTCTAGTTTCTAACGCAATTTGAATTGCTACAATCCAATATGTAGAACTCAAGTTATGATCAAAAGAGTGAGCAAAGGTCTATTTTGACACTTTGTAAACCATCGTTTTTCTTCGTTTCTAACTCAATTTCATCTCCAAAAGGTGCCTAGCGACTCTCGTGAATGCTATATCCATTCCCTATGCATATAAATATCAACTTAAGTTTCCAAAAACACATATATTTCATTGATCGACCTCAATTCATCGACGTTTCATCCTTTCATTTTCTCATTCTTCTAAAATTACTCCGAAAGTGTCCAAATAATTATGAAAACTACCTGAAACATTAAGAAAACACAAACGAAGCGTAATAGAGCACAAAAAAAACAACTTATGCATTTGCGACCTAAAAGGCAACAAAAAGACCTAAAAAACTACTATAAACTTAGCATAATCGTGCCTATAAATCCTATATAAATGCGATATCAATGGCAGGGGAAGAGTAGGGGAGGGGTGGGGAAGAAGTGGTGGTGGCAGGGTGTTGGATGGATTTTTTTTTTAATTATAATTATTTTATTAAAAATTAAAAGTTACTTTTTGTAAAACCAATTAAAAGGTAATTACGTTAAACAATTTTAATTAAAATAATAAAATCTATTTTTTATTTTATAAAAAATTTTAAACCAATTACATGACAACACGTGTCTTGGTAACTTGTTCAACAGGTTACAAGTTTTTTTGCCTGTTTAAATTCAACACCTCCTAAAGATTATCATATTGAAAATTAATCGAAAGGTTGTATTATTATTTTGAAAAATAACCGGCCAAAGGTTGTATTATTATTTACAATTTTTCTTTTTGTAATCTAGAAACATAAATTAAGGAGGTGGGTTTCATTTTAAATAGTAAGCTAATAGCTAGCCATTGGAGCTTAAAGTAGTTAAAATGACAATGAGTTTAAAAGCTTATATGACATTATGCATGGGACAACGGAGGCAATAAAGTACGAAGTATTAGGGTCTGTTCACGTTTACTAAACTGAGCTGAACTGAACTGAACTATAATTGGGGCTGAATTGAACTGAACTAAACTAAACCAAACTGAACTGAAATGAATATTTTATAAGAAAGGAAAATTAGGAGTTAAACTTAACTTAACTGATTGGAGATGAATTGAACTGAAGTGATTGGAGTTGAACTGAAATTAAGTAAATGTGAACATACCCTTAATTAGTGCAATCAATTATAGATTTTTACAGCAATGACTTCACTAAATAATACAATTCTAATGAGGTTGCAATAAAAAAAAAATCAACAAATCCATTCAAGAAAAATTCCCAAAAATAGGCATGGAAGGGAGCCACTACAAAGAAGTTTCGGGAGTTAAAAAAAAATTATGAACAAAGAGAACATACACATCATTTAATGATTTTTTTTTCTTCAAATGACTATTCTTTTTAACGGTCTTTTGAGCTTCTGGACAGAGCAAAACATAGTAGATTTCAATAAAGCAGAGCTAAGCAGATTTTAGCAGAGTAAAGGAGATTTTAGCATAGTAGAGTAGAGCAGATTATTGATAGGCCGTCGTCGAGCCTACCAAAGATAATAATTCCTATCTTGGTCTCACTAACAATAGTAAGGGTAAGAAAGGGTCGAACCCAAGAGAGGCGTTGAATCAACCACCGAGTACTACCGTTTAAATAAGCTAAATGAATTCTAAATTGGGTTGGTTTTGAGTAACTTCTAATTCAACTCAACTAAAGCTAAGAGGAGATTAACAATATTAAGAGGAATCTAGGGCTTGGGTTATACCACTCAACTTCATCACAAATCACAATTAGCATGTAACAATCAAGGTAAATTGATGGGATAAATTAGGGGAAGTCATCTAAAGCACCCAACTACTCTTTCAAGCTAGAGGGATTACTTGAATCATGAATACAACCTACTCTCGTGGTTACATAGCATAAAACAAGTGTTAAAGCATAATCACGATGACATAAACATTCCCTTGACCGGTAATCCGTATTCTCATGGCATTTCGGGTCAATCAAGCATAAGGGAGCTAACTCAAGTTCATCTCTCGATCCTTCGTTGAGAAAGCTTGGATAAATAGTTCTAGCAATGGCTATATACAAGAACTAAGCAATTAAACCACTTAAGCTCAACTAATTAACATCCCACAACAACCAAATTAGCACATGCAACAAGTAATTAGTGACTACATTGAGGGTTTTGCCCAAACCCTAGAATTTAGACTACTCACAATCCATGGGGGTTAAAGCAATTAAAGATTTCAAGCAATTCATGAACAAATTCAAACTAAGAATTAAGCTAATTAACAATCCAAAACATGCAAGAACTAGAAAATAATTAACAACAAAGTAAAGAGAAGTAGAGAAGATGAGTAAGAAATGGTTACTATGAAGCTTCAAGGTGAGCAACAATGGTGGATTTTGTCTTCTACAATGATTGAATTTGAATAATTCCAAGCTAATAATTGAGAACTAACTAATGATTTGAGAATTTAATGTCCTAAGACTACAAACTAAGAGAAAAGCTCTCAAAAACTGCATACCCCCTACAAATGAGCTCTAAAGGGGTATTTATATGACCCCCAAATAAAAAGGACGGAGAAAACAAGGAAGAAGTTCGACTGCAGGTCTGCACGGACGTGCCAGACTCGGCACGGACGTGCAAGCATAAGCACGGTCGTGCCAGATTCGGCACGGACGTGCAGAGGGGGCAGAATTGAGGCAGAACGTACTGCTAAGAATCGAGCAGTTCCGCACGGACGTGCAGCTACATCTGCACGGACGTGTTTAATTTGGCACGTCCGTGCAGGCCTTGGCAGAATGTTCTGAGTTTCTGGAGCAATCCTGCACGGACGTGCAAAGTCTGGCACGGCCGTGCACCCTCTTCTGCACGGACGTGCCAGATTAAGCACGGCCGTGCAGGCCTTGGCAGCTTGCTGAAGCTTTCTGGAACCTCCTGCACGGACGTGCAAGGTCTGGCACGGCCGTGCAGGGTCTTATAAGCCCTTTTTTTCATCTTTTCTTCTATAATGCTCCTTTCCTTGGCTTCTTTCATCCATCTTCTTGCTTCTAACCTCGGCTTTGTATCCATGGGCTCCATTTGGTCGTTCTTTTGAACCTAGAATCTCAACAAAAACACCAACAACCCGTGAAGCATAGGATACACAAAAATTGCATAATAATAGAGTAAAAATGAACCAAAACGCAATTTTTATCAAGTAAACTAGGTTCAAAACACCCTAAAATCGTATCAAATAGCAAGTTATAAATTATTATTAACCAAATTCTCCAAAAGGCAGGTGTATATTAATTTATTATAAAATGAGTTAAAGTTACCATTTATACTACATAAGTTATTATTCTAATAATTAATTTTATTTTACAAAAATCTTATTATGTATACATTAGATTAATTGACAGGCTAAAGTCATATCACCTAATCAAAAGTAATTCCTAAAACCACTAACTAAAATAGATAGGGAAGTAGGGTCGAATCCACAGGGAAACTGGTCTTTCTATTCCTAATTATTTAAAGCAATCTAAATTATTAAGTAACAAATTTGTAAAATGGATAGGAAACTAAACTACAGAGAGTAAAAGTAGAGAAGAATAAGAATAGATAAAATCAATGAATAAAATACCTAGGGCATAGGTTCACCAATAAACAATATTCCAGGGTAAAACATAATAATCGATCATGAATGCATCAATTAATCAAATCATAAAGGGCTTTCGCTACGTATTACAATCACAAAATTAATTTACCGGTATTAAATCTTATCTCTCGAATCTCGACTTAACCATTTATAAATTAACCTGCCTATTGAAACTAGACCTAAACATCAATTCTCATCTCTCGAATCTCGAATCAATATTGTCAAACTCATGCATAAAAGATCAGGCCTAATCTAGTCACAGAGCATTAAATAAATCAATAGGAAATTAATCTAGCATTGATAATCAACAACAATAAATTACCCATTCATATTATTTATGGAGCCCCACAAACCCAAGAAAGGAAACTACTCAGACATAATTATAAACTAAACAAAGCAATTAAAGAAGACATGATGAAAGAAATAAAGTAAATAACTGAGATTAAAGTATGAGAAATCGTTACCAAAGTAATCAAAATTAAGGAGTTGAATTCAGAACAAAGTTGTAGAGAGAGAAACTAATCTAAAGTTAGGTAGAGAGAGAAAGTCTAAGAGAAGAAGTTAAAACAAAAATATATTACTAAATCGTACTTAAAACAACACTAAAACACTCCTAATTAGAAACTAAGAATTCGGCGAAGAAGTCTCCCAAGAAACACGCGCCCAATCGAGCAAAGGGCCGCCTGATCGGGCCCGCCTTTTTCTTCACGTTCTCTTCTAAGCAGCCGCGCCCGATCGAGCTAATGTTCACCCGATCAGGCGCGCCTTGGCCTTGCTAGAAGCACCATAATTGCGCGCCCGCCCGATCGAGCGGATCGAGCCCTATTCCACCTCGAGGCTTGGACTTCGATTGGGCTTTGATTCTTCGGCCCAATCCGGATTTCCTTTTCGGGTCTTGAATACTTGGTCCAAATGCCCCGGTATCACATATACCGAGCCCTTAATCACCGGCTTGATGACTCTAACTGGTCCTGGGCTTCAAAGACGGTCATGCTCCTCCAATGTTCGTAGTTGCTCAATGAAAACCCGGGAAAATGCTCCAAAAGTGCAATTTCCTACAAAACTCAACCAAAACTACGAAAATACTAGAAAACACCAATTAGTAATAAAAGTGGCTCTAAAGAGCCAAAAACACTACTAATTATGACAAAGGGACGGGGATAAAATACTATATAAATTAGACACATCATTAATCATATTAGTATTTATAGTATGTACTATGTAATCATGAATCTATAAGAAACTACACGTTAAAATGAAATTCAAACCAATGACAAATTAAAAGTTAACCTTTGAGGGGTTAAAGTTACTATAAAAATAGTTAAAGTTACTCTCAAACTGACCGTCTTACAATAAAATTAACGCACATCCATCTTACACAAGTCTTATTATTATTATTATTATTATTATTATTATTATTATTATTATTATTATAAAAACCTATAGAGTCAATCAATTTACAAGAAATTAGTGGGGAGCCAAGATACAATCTAGGCCCCCACCACTCTAGCTATAGCTAACCCGTTCCTACTGAAGACGTGAGTAGCTGCACAAGCACCAATATCCTAAGTCTTAGCGAACGCCTGAACCCGCTTCAGCAACGCAATAGCATCCTTATCTAATTCCCCCAACGAAGAAAAGGAGAATGGAAGAAAACCATAGCCAATAGCCCTGCAACGCGCCCCATACTTGTCCCGCTTCCGCTGAGCCGCCGCCAACACAACACGGCCAAGAGCAACGTCAGGTAACCCCGATTGCGTCAAAGGTGAAGACCCCGTAAAGTCAACACATACATCAAGGCCTCTATCCCAGGAATATAGCAGCACATTTGCTGGTCGTAGAGCCCTGTCATTTCCTCCAATCAACCCAATGTTAAACTCCTTTCGAGCAGAAATCCCAGACCGAAAACAAATATCAACAAGGGTGTCACGAACAACATTGTGCCGATGTTTAATACCCACCATCCCAGCACAAGACACCGCATGATCCCCATAAATATCCCCATAAAAAACCCTTGAGCAAACAAAACACGATGTTGAAACGGAGAACAAAGGAACACCCAACCGGTAGCAAAGAACACTACGGTAAGTCTTACCATTCATAGTCTGACCCAACCCGATATCGGGACCGTCCGCAACCACTGGGACTTCCATAATGAAAGGAATGGTGTCCTTCGAACAAGTGTATTATTTTGATGGCGGGTTCCGCTCAGTAATATTAATATAATTAATATTACAGCTTAATCTTGACTGAACCCTTCGGGTCACACCCAAGCAAAATATACGAACTGACTCGACGAATTAATTCGGAAGAAATTAATTCGTCGCCCGAGTGTTAAATATTTAGACGTCGGAAATTCGAGGTTAGAGCGTCGAAACCGAGCGTCGGAAGTCGAGTCAAAAATAATAAAAAGACGAGACGACAAATTAGTAATAAATCAACAATGACCAAAATACCCCTAACATCGGAATCCCGAGTGCTAGGGGATTAGCCGAGCTAGCAGCCCGCACCATGTGCGAGACATGCTAGCAAGGCGTGGCTAGCAGGCCGCACCATGTGCGAGGCATGCTAGCACAACACGGCCAGCAGCCCGCAAGCAGTGCGTGGCGTGCTGGCGTGCGCTGCTGCTAGCAGCCCGCACATGTGCGTGGCTAGCTAGCAGCGCCCTCGACATTAGCAGCCCGCACTGATGTGCGTAAGCGTGCTGGGCCGAGCTGGCAGCAGCTAGCAGCCCGCATGGTGCGAGGCTAGCTGGGCCATGGGCCTAGGTTGGGTAGAAAGGGGAATCTAGTAAGTATGCTTGCTTTTTGGTGTGGACAAGTGTCACAAGGAAAGGAAGGAGTGGGGAGCAAGTATGGTCCCCTCCTCTCCAAGTGGTTCATACTCCTCTTTACATATGACTAGGACACTTGTTGATTTATTACTTGCTTATATATTTAATTTAATTTAGCTTTAAATTAATTTGTGGAATTTCATGAATCCCACATTGATGGGATAGAAATTCCCACTCATACTTTCCTCTATATATACCAACCTTGGGATTTGGAGTAAAGTGCTTGAGTGGGAGTTAGAAAGAGCATTCCATATTTTGGAAAAACTCTTAAACTCCATTAACACTTGGGTTTTGGTCGGACCTTGCTAACTCCAAGGGTAGCGGACCTAAAAAGTCGTGTTTGTCCTTTGTGTGTGGATATCGTTGGAGGCACGACATTTGCGGTGCTCAAAGCTTTCAAGTAAGAGCCCGTTTTGAGAGGGCGAAGCTCGCTTCAAGGGTATGATTCGTTCTTCCTTTTCTTGTGTTTATTTATTTATGCTTTATGGTTTTATTAATTACGAGTGATTCCTTGGGTCGGGGTTGTTTCCGCGGTGAGTCAGACTCACCAAACCGCAACACATAAGGCTACCTGTCGATTATTATTATTATTATTATTATTATTATTATAAAATTTATAATTATTAATTTAATTATTATTATTATTATTATTATTAAGCAAGGAAGGACAGCGCAAGTAGAGGAGGTATGTTGTTATTCTATAGATAATTTTAATGTGTTTTAAAATATATTTTTATTAATATGTCAAACACTCAAACTTATGCACTTGCATGTTTTTAGTTAAACTAGTTTTTGGGCCCGGGTGATGCCCCGAATTATTACATGAAACTAACTAATCATTAATATACATTGTAATTTATGATTTTATTTTCTTGTAATTAAATTTGTTATTCATATTTTCATTTGTTACACATTAATATTTTGTATTCAAAAGATTACATAAAGAATCACATAGCTTGGTGGTAAGACATTTAGTTCTTGAATTATAAGTTGAGAGATCAAATCTTGTGGAGAATTTTTTTTTATAATTATTATGAGTGCATGACATGTAATGAAAATCAATGGAAAAGAGAGCCACGTGGCGTTATGAGTACTTGAATGGATGACGTGGCGTAGTGAGAGGAGTTTAGTGGACGTTGTTAGAAATGTCTTTTAATATATTAGTATTAGTTCTTGAATTATAAGTTGAGAGATCAAATCTTGTGGAGAATTTTTTTTTATAATTATTATGAGTGCATGACATGTAATGAAAATCAATGGAAAAAAGAGCCACGTGACGTTATGAGTACTTGAATGGATGACGTGGCGTAGTGAGAGGAGTTTAGTAGACGTTGTTAGAAATGTCTTTTAATATATTAGTATAGATTGTTGGGAGTATTAAAGAATAAAGTAGCAAGATTTAAAACCAACACATTTTGCCGTGTTAAAAAAAAATATATATAGTTGACATAGAAATTTATTGGTTAGAAGAGGCTGCTTTTCTTACAAAAAATTGATTCTGTTTTGGATTGGTGTAAGTTTTCATCTAGCATCCTTGTCAATTTTGTTTTCTTGCTAATAGTTTATTGGGCTCGTCTAACTTTAAAATTCAATTTTACTAGATTCTACAACACTCTTTTTAAGTCGTATAAACGAAGAAATCGACTAATTTTCACCACAGCAATTACTTTCTCACCATGGCCACACAACTTTCCTATATCTTGACATTATTAAGTTTCATTGTTAGAAGTACACAAATGAAGAAGTTTGTAAATACCCCACATAGCGTGTAGAGAGATTAATCCAAGCATGCAAATGTTGTAATTAAAAATAAATATACAGGATTAAACAATATATATGATGTAACGTACATTCCCCAAATTATATTATGAAGTTCAACATATCTTGTATGCAACTTATAACAAGGGATTAATTAAGCTAACTCATATTTCATTATCGTTACCTTAAATCACATGAAATTACTCCTTTGCAAATTTGACTTTTTATTTAGGCATCAATTAAAGACTTTGGTGTGCTTTAATATTCACGTGAATATATCGGCTTGCACACAAATGACAAATTAGTCTAGGCATATGTGCGTTCTTGCACGCACCAAGATGTATGGCATGAACTAATGGACTATATCCAGCGTGAAATATTTCACTTATAAGGTATCGGTGGATGAGATTAACTTGATCTTTGTGTCACACTGACATATGGTCATTTACCTTACCATTTGCGTGTAAAGATTTCATAGGAGAGATTTTTTTTTTTTAAAAAAAAAAGAATTCCCTAGCTCCTTTGAAGTTACTTCTAAAGCAAACAGCCAAGAAATGAACAATTTTAGGGTCCTATATAATGCTAATAGTGGTTAAAAAAATCGCTGTCAATATTACTTGAAGAAGAGGGAACAACTAAATCAGGAAACGATATAATTGTACTATGGCTTAATACTCCTGCCCCCTTGGCTTATGGCAACCATGACAATGTCCAATTTATACAATTTATTCATCATTTTCTTTCATGCAATGATTTTAGTAGTAACACTTTATACAAATAGTAAGGAAATTAATAGAGTATGAAAAGAGTTTTTGAATATGAGAGCGAGGTAAACTAGTAATTTCCCAATTACTAAAATCAAATTTATTTTCTCCGATTCTGATTCAAATGGTCCCAAATCAAAGTTACGTGGATAATATTTTTACAAGATTTGATTTTGACACTTCAATCGATAAATACTAGTAATATTGTTTGATACTCATTTAAACAAAATATCAATTGTCTTTTGAATATATATATGATTAAAGCATTGAACCCAAATCGATCATGATTTAAGTTGAATATGATAGATATGACTCGAGCAGTCAAGCCAGTACAACTAGTATCTGATTTGACAATCCGTTTGCTACCTCCAACAGGAATACTAAATTTTCTTGTCCTATAAAATGAAGAAAAACGTATCGATTTGATTGAATTGTTGAAGCTAAGGTTGTGGAAAAACTGGTAAAACTTAACTCATTCGGAGAGCAACATCGATCTTGTCATATGTATATAGGGATTGTATGCATGTAACAAAATTGATTGTTGACGCAAGTCACTTGAATATGTCATTTCAACAAGCAAGTGTTGTAGATAAGTTTTTGGAATACCAAATCCTGTTTGAGTACTGCTTCTTATTCATATTCATATTCACACATCATAAACTATGAAGGTTCATGTAGCTTAGACCAAAAAACCTAAGAATTTTCTGTTGATATTGCTATTGTTGTTGTTGTTGTCACCATCCACAATTTATCGTTCAAATAATCAAACTTTTATTGATTGAAAAAGAGATAATATTGCTAATTATTTTGTACACAGTTGAAAAACAGAAAAAGTTTGACAATAAAATTTGTCTTATATGTAATTGCCATGCACAAATGCACTATTTAGGAGCATATTCAATTATTAACCATTTAACTATATTAATAGAATATTTACATATTACATCAAATGAAGTAAGAGATTTCTTAGGTGAACTGAATTGATCTTGGTTACTTAAGTAATAAGATATTAAAAAGGTAAATACACACTTCATATATATACCTCATCCACTTTTCTAATTGCAACAATTTGACAAGCTTGCTGATATACAACTTTAATAATAAAAAATCTCTAATATCGAAAGTTTTGAATTAGTATAAATTATTTATATGGTGAAACATATATTGTGAATAAATTTAGGAGAGTTAAGATATTTAGGAATATTATGGTTATATATTCCTATTGTCTATTTATATTGTATAAGTAACACCTATAAGTAACCCCTGTCAAAACCAGTAAAACCCTAGAATACAAGTAACCCTAGAATACAAGTAACACCTACAAGTAAACCCTGACAAACCCAGTAACACCATACAAGTAACCCCTGCCGCACCATGTGGCCAGCCGCATACAAAAATTTGTGCATTACAATATACACCATCCAACATATAAAACATATCGGCCAACAAGTAAAATATATCAGTCAAGCCGCCTGTACCAAATTTGTGTGCGGCCGTCCACAACCAATACCTTCTCTAGAATAAAATGTACATATGGTTAATCATCACAATTTACAATTAGTTATTAGTTTATTATTACACTAGTTATCTTAAATTTGTTACATTATCAATCAATCCACCGTATATAGTATGTACTTAAGTAATCAATGTACGTAACTATGATTTAATTTATGATGGTTAAATAGGGTTGGACACACACAAGATTATAATAGTATGTTGTACTTGAGTACATCAAAAGTCTTTCATAAGCCATTCATAACTAGTTACAAATTAATAAACATGTACATAATGAATATGAAAGAACGTCATTTAAAACTAGGGGACATATCTATGATGACAAAGTACAAATCAAATATACCAGTATATTTTTATTTTTATTTTGAATAGAAATATACCAGTATATTATAACAAAGGAATTTGACAATTAATTGAATGCATTTATAAACAATGAAATTAATTTCAAATATCCAAATAACTTTAAATAAGCAAGTGATACCGAGTAATAGATGTTGAAAATTTTAGGTCTAGCTAGAGAATAGAAAATGGGGTCATCTAAAAAAGTAAATAAGTAAATGCAAACACAAGAAATTGTCAAAAACTAAAAACACCACAATTATTTTTGGTGTGGCTTAATAATAAACCAAACCATGTCAACTAAGGTAAAGCCTGTTTTGTGTCAATTTGTCCAAAGATATCAAAATATCGTATATGTTGTTTTGTGTGTAGCAGTGTAGGACACACATATATATTCAAGCTTTATTTGTACCACAAGCGTCGGTGTTATACACCATGTCCATTACGGGTACGACAATTGAATGGTATATAGTATATACTTGTACTAGTATATGTTTATTTTGTAGATTATCCACTATTAAAATAAGTAATTATACTATATTAATTAAAGATTCAGTGTACGATAGTATATAAATTTTGTGGTTTTTTTTAGAAACTACCTAATAAAATCTAAATTTTGTGAAAATTTACCTAATATAAAAATATTATAATAAACTACCTAATAAAAGGTAAAATATTGTAAGATACTACATTTAGTCGAATTTCCATCGTTAACCTAATTTTACGATGCTGACCACTTCAAAACACCCTCAAAACCAGTTAAACCATTGTGGTGGTTGGTTTTCAAGGTGTTAAGGTTATTTTTGAGTTGGTTGGAGGATATTCCGAGTTGATGAGGTTATTTTCGTGCTTTGAAATAGTAGTTTTTAGGGTTAGAAGTGGTGGTTTTGGGGTTGGAGGGTGGTTTCGGTGTGGTGGAGGCTATTTCAAGTAGGTTATGTGAGTTTTGGGGATTAACTAATCTGGACCCTCACTCTTTTAGCTATATCAAAACCAATTTTAACTATGACGTGTGTTGCTGTTCGAGCCCCGATATCCTGAGCCTGTGCTCGTTGATGCGTTTATTATTATTAGTATCATTATTATTATGAATATTATCTTATTACACCTAATAGGAAACAGAAATGGAAGAAGTTGTGTATCATTTCCATTTTTTCATTGAATGAGATATGTCCATCAATTATTCTCATAACCAATAAATATTTCATCCTTGATCGATTGATCAACAAAACTTCACTTTTTTTCACCACATCATATAAAACATTGAAGTATTGAACTATATGTACCCACATACCTTTTTTTTTTTTTTTTTTTTAATTCACCTTTAATCAACAAAACCAAACTCTCTTTAACCACATAATTAATAATATAACTTTAAACTATACCCACTTTATAATTCATTTTTAATCAACAATATTACACTTTCTTTCATTACATAATAAAGAATTTTATAAATCAACTAACTATACCTTTTAACTTTAAAAAAAATATTAATTTTACTAACCTTTAACCAAGAAAAAGTCAAATCAAATACTCTTCTAAAATATCAATATCCACTGTTGATCTGAATATTTATTTTATAAATATATATATTAAAAACAATTAATGTCATAATATTTAATCTTAATGTATACAGGCATGTTACAATAATGGAGTATTACGCTTATTCTCCACAAACTTGCAAATATTACTATATAGTTTGAGCATAAAATTACACAAGAAAACTAGAAAAGATGACAAAGATAAAGATGAAATTAAAGAGGCAAATTTAATTAGCAGAATATATAAATAAAAATTATAAATGTAAGTACTATACTTCTATATGACTTGATTTCCTAAAAATTGAAATGGTTGCCAAGTTATACCTTTATTCATACAGAAATATAGAATGGAGGGGAAAGGAATCTTAGGTTGAAACAATTAGTTTTTATTTTATTTTCAGCAGAAAGTGACCCAACAATGTTGCTTTTTCAAAATTATTAAAATTCACATGCTCAAAAATTAGATATATATCCACCAAGTTTATTTCACGCCCATCATGTTGATATGGCAAATATTTTTAGTGATTAAAGTTGTATGGCAAATGTCATTTCTGATTAGGAAAATGGTATTTCATATACTTATGACTTAAATAGTTGAATGCATGTGATTTCAATATAATTTAGCATTAATGTATATGTTCTATACCAACAAAAAAAAAAAAAAAAGAGGTAGATAAGATATAGATAAACAAACCTGAAATCATCAATGAACCTTGAGAAGATCAAGTGTTTGCATTATCTCTATTTTGAGATAAGATTAATCGAGGAATTGAAGTGTGACGAGCAAATTAAACTAGGTCAGGTGGGCATGATGGGGAAGACGGGCACATGAAAGGACCAACTCACTTCAACTAATTATAAGTTGATTAATCGAACTTTAGTAGGAAGATTTTTCTTGTTCTATAAAATGTGACACATATATTTGTATGTATCTGTGTTTGTATATCTATATCGACATATTGATTCATATACGCATACAAGCATATATGTATCAAATCGCATGAGTTAGTAATGCACGTGCCCTGCTTCTCCATCTTGCTCAACACCATGACCTTTTTCTTTAAACCTTTCATCACCATACCATGTAAAGTCTTCCATATTTGATTAAGAGAAAGAAGAGAGTAAGAGAGAAAAGTGAAGGAAGCTAAGAAAAAAAATCAAAGAGAAGAGAAACTAAATATTGAGACACTAATTTGTTGTTTTGATGTGTTAGTGACCCAATTTATAGCAAAAGAAAGAGGAAAAAAGTGAAGGAATTTGTGTATTTTGAGGGTGAATAGACAAATATAGGGAAATGAAAAAAAAGGTGATGGAAGTGCATATTTTGGTGATGAAGTGGGGTAATATAATAAGTGAAATAAATAGCATCCCCCACAATTTTGGGTATTTAAAAAAAAAAAAAAAATTCCACCCCACCAAACATCTTGTTACAACTCAATTCTCACAACTAGAAAGGTCCCATCTAAAAACTAGATCGATCAATAACATATAGAAGTCTCTATATACATGTTTGATGTTTCTATAATTTATTGTTGGTTGTAAAGAACCCCACTTAAATAGTATTGGAATTGTATATTTGAGTTACCTAACATATATTTGTAAGGTGGCTTTGATTGATTGTGAAGGTAATGTGAAATTTGCAAAATAGCCTTACCTAAGTACATGTGTAAGGGGAGGAAATGAAAGTAAAAAAGAAGGGAGCTCTATAACTCAAGGCAATAATCTATATTCAACAAGAGATAGAGATTAACATATGTCTTAAGATAATTGAGATTTGATTTAATACTATAGGCCATGCAATTAGATGCGAAAGATAGGCAATACTTAAGATTGATGGTGGTTAGGTTAATTCACTTTAGGTTGTACTTGGATGATTAGTCATTATTATATCCAATTTTAAGTTTATTGAATTTATGTCGATTCATATATAAGTATTTTAAATCATTGAAAAGTGAAATTTATTCGGTTTGTTGCTAAAATTTCAAAAGAATCTATGAGAATAAATGGCTCAACATAAAGACATAAACAATATATGGATTCAGTATCAAACAAATTCGGTTATCTCGTCTTATCACCCTGTATCCTACAGTGCTGAATTAATCGCCTATATAATTGTCTCCCTATTTTAACTTTAATGTTACAAAGGCCCGTATTTAAATACTCACAACACAATTATCAGCTTATACTGTTGTACCAAAAATGAATGTTTCATAGACTTGTCTTTGTATGTTTGACCAATTTTATTGCATTCCTACTTAAGTCAACTTTGACAATGATTTTCATGTTTTAAGCCCACAAACTTTGTAGAGTTGTTACTAATGCAAACCATTAGATAGATATAGCCCTTCATCAAAATCTCTATCTCCCACCAATATTAAATAGTTGTAATTTTTTTTATTTTTTATTTTTTTATTTTAATTTTCAACTCTAAGAATGTTAATTGGATTTAGGGTACACTTTATACTATTTCTAATGTGATATGATTAATTTGAAGATAAGTGTATACTATGTACTTTTGAATAATTTACTTAGTGTTAAAAAATGTACTTTTGATCCACATTTTTTGGGGGGACAATTTTGGAGATTAAAATTTCGTTGCATTTTTCCCATTTATAAACCTAGGAAACAAGTAAAGAGAATTCAAAAGAAATTACTAATGAAAAGAAAAAAACTAAAAGTTGGAAAAAATAATTTTTTTCAATATTAAATAAATGAAAGACTTGATATGGTACAAAACTAGTCATGTGGTTTAAACCATTATATAGGTTTTTTGTTGAGTTGGTGTTTTGACATGCTATCAAGAGCCAAATTGAGTGTCATGAAACCAATCTTAGCTTTTAGTTGTATTATTTATTTGCAATTTTTTTGGGTTTAAAACCAAGATTAATCAATCATAAATTCATAACATATAAGTTTTTTTGTCTAAAACCTTTTGATCCAAATATATAATTTGTTCTACAATATGGATGAAACATCCAATGCAATATAACTTTAATTTGTAGCATCACAATCAATAAAAAAAAAAAGCCAAATATCATTTACTTTATACATACACTGCACATTAATTTAATTACTATGCCATCGAAACTTTAATTTATCTAAACTTTCTTTGTACCACATGTAAAAATTGTTAAAACGAAACACGAGAGTGTTCTTTAGGGTGACTTGGAGATATTCTTTTTCAATATATTTCATGTTTATATTTGATTAAAATTGGATCAAATCTGTTCATCTTTTGAATTGCCTATAGATGCATATCCTTCAACGAAATGTCACTAACAATAATTTGAAGAATGAAGATTAATTGATGAGGTAGTAGTCAAATTTGAATTAATAGGGGAAAGCTATTTGTGTTTTTACATCATCCACTTATTAAAAAATATAGTAGGGTAGGAGAAAATTTTCATTATTATTACTACGTATTATTATTATTATTATTATTATTATTATTATTATTATTATTATTATTATTATTATTATTATTATTATTATTATTATATACTAGTATATTTTTTTTTCCTGTTATTGTTTTTCTTTGCTGTCAACGTCACATATTTACTAAGTTGATGTCTTGACATCAGCAACTTGGAGTGCAATTTTTATGCAATCCATCACTTAAGTAGGGATGATTGTGTTTAATAAACCCAATCAATATTAATCAATTAAGATTCCACTTTTTATTTTATTTTATTATTTATTTATTTTTGTATATATCCAAGGAAAGGTAAACAAGAAGTTGTCTTTAAAAAAAAAGGTAAACAAAAAGTTAGGATAGTCTTCTCTCAAGACTATACTCTGAATTATTAGGATAAATAATAATAACAATAAATTATTAGCTATGAACGGATTGATATCTTGATGAGCTCGTATAAAATGGCTCAAACAAGCAGTATAGATTGGTGCTATGGGAGCCCTCATGTTGGAGAGCTAGTTCATATGATTACAGTACAATAGGTATCATATCGGTAACAACATTAATTACTCTGGATTTGTTTCATTCAATTATTTTGTAAAAATATTTTTGATGCCTCGTGCACTCGCAAATATATACAAATATTGCTGGTACGAATAAATATTGACTAGTGAGTAAGTGATATTAAAACCAAGAGTGTAATCGTACTAATAGATCCCCACTTTTTGGAATTTACACATATAAACATAAGAAAATGTGTGCTTCACTAATTTCTTGTTTCTATTGTGTGGGCATCACTACAAGTAAAATCCTTATTATTAGTGACCTAACTTTGTACGTGATAGAGAATGAGAGATAGACTTATAGGTTGTGGACCGACCTCAGTTAGTAGAAAAAGACTTGATAGAAATTTGAGTTTCAAACAATTTCATGGCAATTAATTATAAAACCAGATGTACTCTTTATGTACGTGTTATAATATTGGTCTTGTATCCCCTATATTGGTGGGCTAATTTTTTTTTTTTTTTTTTTTAAAAGTAGAAAATAATGAATTTTTTTTTACAAATTAGGAAAGAAAATAGAGAAACAAGTATTCCAAGTTATTAAATGTATTCTTCATATCTCTGGATTATACGGAGCATGTCACATTTGATTAGGGCTTATGATCTTCATAAAAATTATGTTTAATATATCAATCTTGTATTTTGCAACGCCCCTTTTGTGACATAGCACCCCTTTCTCTCAAAGTTACAGGGTAATTTTGTTGAGTTCTTTACAGAATTATCTACACCCCTTGTTGGCAAAAATACCTGTCGATTCCAATGACAAAATAGAGAAGATGAAAGGGAAAATACTTGATTGAAGATCCCAAACTCACAGTCGCGCCGTGGAACAATAATCCACTGCCTTAGAAGCGAAATACGCCACCACAAGTACAAGTTTCCTAGTGACGCACGCCCCCCGAGTTTAACTCAGCTCTCTCCGTAATCCGTGCGCCCGAACCCGAAGAGTGAAATTGCTCAAGAACTGTTCAGATCTCAAAGGGTAGATTTTTGTTTTTAATGTGAATAATAATAAAAAAAACAGGAAAGGCAATGGTCGTATTTATATGTGTCCCAAAATTAGGAAACAAATAAACAAACCGACCTAAGGAAAAAAAAGCAGGCCCGATCGGGCGCGAGATGAAATTTCCCCGACCTGGTGTCGCGCCCGGTCGGGCTCGTCAAAACTCGACTCTACCGCCCGGTTGGGCAAACCACCACCCGGTCGGGCGCGAGAACCCTCTTTTTTCCTTAGCCAATTCCCCCCGATCGGGCGAACCGCCACCCGATCGGACGCGAGAATCTTCCGATTGCATTACCATTTCCAACACCCCTACGTATTTTTTACGTATACTTACTGTATCAGTTTTGAATATATGTATCCATTCGTTGTACGTACATAGTTGAAGATCGTTTGAGCTTTTCTAGTCAGTATTGCATGGGTAATGTAATACTCGAACATTAGCTCGAGGCATTTTCTCTACTCAAAATGCAATCATAGTCATATTCAATGGCACTCAATTTAATAAAAGTAGCAATCTTTATAAGTAGTAATTGTACGAATAACTTATAATATTTTATTCTTCAATACAATATTCAATGCCACTTAATATTGATGGATCCAAAACTTGTACATGAAGATAAAGTTATGGTCTTTTAGTCGATTATGTACTATGGATATATACAAGGCAAAATCAAAGGAAGAAACCTAATAATAACGTACATTGGCTACTAAATAAACTTAGATTTCATCTAAAAGTAAAACTAAGAAAAGATTTTTCTGTTGTAATTTTTTGTTTAGAGAAAAATAAAATTAGGGGTGAAAGGGATGTTACAATTAGCTCCCTGCTAGCCCGCAGCTGCATGCCACAGAACATGCATAAATTACATTATTATAAAATTATAATGTCATAATCAATCTAGGTTTTTTCCTATTGCCGTATCTTATTATGCTTTTAATTTTATACATTGCGTTGCATGTATTGATTTGGACAACTCTTCTAAAATGTTTCGTGCTCAATGATTTTCATACAATTATACACCCCATGATCATTATTGTACGGTATATAAGTATATATATGTCTACGTGTTTTTAGAAGTTTGAGTATTGAAACGTTGATATCAAGTTAGAACTCTTCCCCCAGTTCCCCTATATTTTCGATGCGATTTTTGTCTGCTATGCCTTTGTCTCCAAGGAGAGAGATAGACTAATTTACCCCTCGTGAGGAGGACATCTTAATGTTTTTTTTATCTTACCTTTAAAAAAATAGATGGACTAATAAAGCTTAAAGGTGACTAGGCGAGTATGATCGCATATAATTAAGTTCACATAGGTTCGTCTATTCTAACTTCTAAGATCGATTGACAATAATCAAGTAGCTTTAAAGTTTATTAACAATACATTATCTTCTAATATAACAATATTGAATGAGTACATATGTACTCATATGGTTGATAATAAAGCATGTTTGGTGGAGTTAGTGGGAAACTCACTTTGTGACTTGAAGGTCACACGTTCGAGCCCTGGCCCATTAACTACAAAATGCTTGGGAGTAGGGGGATTCCCTTACCTCCCTCCTCTACTCTTAAGCCTTGACCTGCGGAGCTGAGCTGACTAAACCTGTGAGAGGTGTTGGTTTAGTAGGGTCCAACTAAATGACTAATTATCGCTCGTAAATCAATCTTAATTTCACCCCTACCTTTCTCATTGAGCTATATTATGTCTCTCGATTCAACATCAATGCCATTGACTATAAAATACATGAAATTAACTTATTAATCAAAAAATAATCTCACTTTCAAAACTTTGTTTAAAGCCCATACACACATGTAGGATTTAAAGGGGAACATAGAACACTCAAGATTGTACCTTACTTATTGTCATTTTTGTGGATCCACATATCATCTATCAAATGGACTCCAGTCCCTTTCATGCTCCACTAATTAAATTGTCTATGTGTGGATGTCACATTGATAATCCTCATGTCTTGTTAAACAATATAATATGTACTATAATATTTTTGTGATTGAAATTAATTTCTCCATTTGTTTTTGCTAGACATTATCTATAGCAAGATCACCCATTTGCTCACCACCAATTTAGACAATATAATATGGATTAGTAAATTAAACATGAAATCGTCTTAGTAAGCACACTAATTAACAAATTTGTCTTTACTAAGCATCTATCATTCTCAACATGTATGGAACACAATTAATTAATTGAAATGGTAATACAATTGATTAATGAATGAAAAGGGTAATTAGTTGTGTTTGTAGCAAGGTTTTGGGAGATGGGGCCAATGGGTGTATGTAGATGGAGCCATGACATTAAGAGAGATAGATGGCTACTCTTGAACCAATTTTTTTTTTTTTTTTTTTTTCCTGAGTAGACTTCAACATTGTCCTTTCATAAGATTGTGAGAATATGTTCCAGCAGCCTATCAAAAATAAAAGCAACACACTTCAATTCCATCTCAAAAAATCTTATAGGGATAGATATTTTATCAATATACACCGTATATGGTACTCCCTCCGTTTTTAAATACTTGCTCCATTTCTCCATGCACGGAGTTTTAGGAGAAATTGGAGAAAATAATAATATATGAAGTTAGTGGGGTAAGTGGAAGAATAAAAAATTGTAAAAATTAAAAGTAGTGGAGAGGATTGGAGGAGAGAAAATATGTGGTGGGTCCATTAAGTGAGAGAAATTAGTTAAATATTGTAAAAACTTTCCAAATAAGGAAATAGAGCAAGTATTTAAAAACGGCCGAAAAAGGAAAGTGGAGCAAGTATTTAAAAACGGAGGGAGTATTAATGAAAAAATTAATCAGCTTGTAATGGGTTAAGTCTTGGCGCATAGCACCTATTGATTTAAGCATATATAGGATGACAATTTTGCAATTAAAATAACTATTCAGATAACTTATAGTTTAGTGATATCTTATATATGCATAATGGTACATTATATAATGTACCACTAGAGAGTCAACTTTTCCCTGAAGTTGAAACTTATAGAATGTTAAAAAGTACCACTACACTCGTAATAGTCCACAAAAAGTACTATTCAGACAACTTATACTTTAGCGGTACATTATATATATGCGTAATGATACATTATAATGTACCACTAGAGAGTCAAATTTTTCTAGAAGCAAAAATTGAATTAGCAAAAATTACTTCCTTACCCTCATATTTACATAGCTCGCCCATAGGCGCTATGTGCCTAGACTCACTCCTTATAATGAAAAAATCTTTTCCTTTGTCAAATTTCACAAGAATTAAGAAATAGGAGCAGCATCTTTAAAAAAAAAAAAAAAGAAATAGGAGCAGCAAGTACAAAAAATACATTAAAAAGAGAGAAAAGTACTAGAAATGTAAGTGGCTTTGGCATTTTTTTATTGCTTTGACAAATAATAAATACTCCCTCCGTTTTTAAATACTTGCTCCATTTCTATTTTTTGCACTATTCATTTATCCTACTTTGACTAATGTTTGTGATTTATACATAAGAAAAAATATAGTCGTGTGGGTACTTGTTGGAATCATCTCAATGAATAGATTATTAATTTTCAATTGTTAGAAGTTATATCTATTGATAATTAAAGATATTAGTGATCAAAGATAAGCATCGACATGTGTGTCCAAGAGAAATGGAGCAAGTATTTAAAAACGTAGGGAGTACTTGTATATGAAGTATATATTAAAAAAATGTACATACAAATAAATGAGAGGAAATGTAAGGGTATTTAAGGTAGTTGAGCGAATTGGAAAAAAAATAAATTGACATTTGCTACAAGCAAAAGAACTGTGTGTCACATTTGCTATTTTTTCCCCCACCTCACTGCCACCCCTCCACCTCACTGCAAGCCCCACCCCCTCATTGCTACCCCTCCACCTTACTGTAACCCATCCCCCCTCACTACCACCCATCCCCTCAACTGCCACCCCCTTGCCAGCCGTTGGCGCGAACCCCGCCCCCTTCCCTTTCCCCCCCACCCTACGCGCAGCCAACGAACCCGCCCTTCCTTTTCCCCGTTCTTGCTGCCCCGACCTTACCCCGAACCAAAACCACCCCCTTTCCCCTTCCCCCCACCGAAATTCGCCCCCAGCACCGTTCCCCCTCATCCCCTTCCCCTACCCTTTTCGACCCTTCCCTAACCCTAAACTACCACCCCAAAACCACCTTTCCTCTTCCCCCCACCGGCATCCGCCCCCAGTTCCCCCCCCCCCACCGAAATCGACCCCCTCCCCCTTCCCTACCCTTTTCAGCCTTCCCTAACCCTAAACCACCACCCCAAAACCACCATAAGTGAAACCCTAAATTTGTTTTGGGTGGTAGTTTAGGGTTAGGGAAGGCTGAAAAGGGTAGGGGAAGGGGAGGAGGGTCGATTTTGGTGGGGGAAAGTGTTGGGAGGCGGATGCCGATGGGGGGAAGAGGAAAAGGGGGTGGTTTTGGTTCGGGGCAGCAAGAACGTCGGGGAAAGGGAAAGGGGGATGCGTAGGGTGGGGGAATGGGAAGGGGGGTGGGTTCGCGGCGGCCGGCACCGGCCGCCGACAGGGGGGAGGGGGAAAGAGATGGCAGGGTGGCCGAGTTATATATATATATATATATGTATATATATGTATATATGTATATATGTGTATATATATATATATATATATATATATATATATATATATATATATATATATATATATATATAAAATTTTAGGGTGCGGTTTAAGATAATGGAAAAATCATTTAAGAATCACAAACTATTGGGTGCGTCCACTTGCATCCAATAGTTCGTGCGGCTACCCCTTCAAACACAACTTCCATTCTCGACACACCTTAGGTACTGATGTTGATGATGGATGTGCGGCCGTCGTTGGGGACGCTGGTGAAGCGGCGTCTCCATTTAAAGTGCAAGAGGTGTTGTGGGAGGCTAAAATGTGCAGCGGTGGTAGCAATTCGCTGGTGGAGTTTGCTGGCTAATGGTGGTGCTGCGATTTTGGAGGTGGTACTGCGATTTGTGAGGCTGTGTGGATGAACTCGTAATAGATCTGGTGACTACTGTTTAGGGGTCGTGGGTTGGTGGTGGCGATTGATGGTGGCGTGAGGTTAGGGCAGAAGTAGAGGAATTGGAGGTCGTTCAATTGGTGGTGGTTGTGCGATCGTGATTTACTGCTGGTGGTGTTGTGATTGGGTGTGATGAAAGAGGTGGTGGTGGGTGGGTTTGGTGGATGTGGTTGGTGGGTGCGGTAGGATTAGAATGGGTGTGAAAGTTTGTGATGTGAGGAGATGCTAAAACAACAAAAATATAAGCTATTTAAGTTTGTACAGAGAGGAAGGGGAAGAGGGGGAAAGAGTGGAGAGAAGGAAATAAAATTAATTTGTATATCAGCCATTACACTGAACATATAAGTCAATTAATGTTTGATATCAGTTAACTATAGGAACATATCAAACATTAGTAAAAACGTATCATCCAACAAAAGATACGTATAAGCCAACAAGAGGTGTATATCGACGAACAAAAGATACATATAAGCCAACAATAGGAGTATATCAGCCAACATAAGATACATATAAGCCAACAACAAGAGTATATCATCCAACAAAATATACATATAAGCTAACAAGAGGAGTATATCAGCCAACAAGAGGAGTATATCAGCCAACAAAGGTACTTATCAGCCAATTCAAGGAACATATCAGCCAATAAATGAAGCGTATCAGCCAACAAAACCTAGCTAATAAAATAAACAAAATAAAACATATAAGCTAACAATTAAAATACACATATCAGAAGCCAAATAAAGAAGCATATAAGCCAAATGATGTTTGATATCAGCCAACAAAAAGAACTTATCAAAAATTTTTAAAAATATATTAGTCAACAAAAAAAAATACATTAGCCAACCCAAAAATCATATCAGCCAACAAATGAAACACATTAGCTAACTTATAAAACATATAAGCCAGCAAGTAAAATATATCAGCCAAGCCATCCGCACGGAAATTTGTGTGCGGGCATCCGTACGTAATAGCTTCTCTTTAAGAATATAAGGAATCTATTTATCAACTATTAATAAAACAAAAGTTGCTGACATCACCATTACCCACGTGTCGCTTTTTCAATAAAAAATTTCCCATCTAAATGCAAGGATTTATTTTTTTTTTTTTTTTTTTTTTTTTTGCAAAGCTATCATATTTAACATTTTTTAAAATCAAATATTGGAAGCTTCTACCTTACAACTAAAATCTATCAATTTATCGAAGGATATTGAAACAATTTTAAATATCACACTAATAAATGACCTCCTACATTATACTATGAATTAGACAACATTGAACAAATACTATATCATAATTTTGATTAAAATAAAAAATTTAAAAATAATACGTACTCCCTCCGTCCCAAATTACTTGCAACGGTGTGACTTTTTGCACTATTCACACATCTCCCTTTGACAATCTTTTTTAAATATTATATGAAAGTCAATGTAATCATGTAAGCTGTTGTTGGGTCTATTTTAATGTATAATTTCTTAATATAAACTTTTTATAACTTATATAAATATATATTACCTCTGGTCCAAATTACTCGCAACTTTGGAATATTTTATATCTCACAAATAGTACCCCAAAGTTGCAAGTAATTTGGACCAGAGGTAGTAATAAAAGATATCATCGGTCAAACATGTGCATCGGTAAACGTGTACATTCAAATGTTGCAAGTATACTGTGACAGAGGGAGTAATTCTTATTTATATTCATGTATAATAGCGATTTATTTTTAAAATGTACAAATTAAAAATAGACTTTATATAAATCGCACGGGTTTTATCTAGTATATTTATAAGTGTAAGTGAAATTGTTGTGATTTAAAATAATAATAATAATAAAGTTTGGTACAGTAAAAAAAGTGATATGTGGAGTAGTATGTTTCTTTATTTGGTGGATACAATATGTTAAAGCTCTTTTGACATTGTTTTTCTTGGGTTATGTGAATATTTGTCTTACTTAGCTTGATGCCCTAGAGGCTGGACTACTGGAGCCTCGACCTGGTACAATACGGAGTATGTCAACAATATGAGCCAAATTTAATTGCCTAAAATAGATAACCATATGAGATATTTACCCCAAAAAAAAAAAAGTACAGTAATTTTTTTACAAGAGAATTGTTTAGATGACCATTTCATTTAAAAATGTTTGTCACTATATACTTTTTAATGCAAATATTATTGATTACGTATTAGCAAAAATCATGTGATGGTGTATCAAGTTAAACTATGGGTTTGCTATGATTTAGGGCATATTCACATTTATTGAACTGAGCTGAACTGAACTGATTGGAGTTGAGCTGAACTGAACTGAACTGCACTGAATACTTTATGAGAGAGGGAAATTAAGTGCCGAATTGAACTGAACTGAACTGATTGGAGCTGAACTGAACTGAAATTAAGTAAATGTGAACAAGCCCTTTTTGAACTGAGCTAAACTGATTAGAGCTGAACTAAAATGAACTCAACTGAATATGTTATGAGAGAAGAAAATTAGGAACTGACCTGAATTGATTGAAGCTAAACTAAATTGAATTGAAAAATAAACTGGAGAGAATAGGCCCTATGTCATCTAATTTGAAACAGATGAAGTATATCTTTTTTTTTTTTAATTTGATTTACATTAATATAACAATAGAAACAATTTAAAGAAATATAAGTCATGTAACCAAGATATCTTATGTTATCAAGTTTGAATGCAGTCCGGCTTTCACAATCGTAGAAGTTGATTTTCATTAACTTTATCCTTGTTGCAATGGCGCCCCATGTTCTCGCTTGCTATGAGTTACCGGTCTTTGTTATTGGGAAAATTGATTCCTTAATTATGCACTTCTTCTGGGCGTATTCTGATACTAAATGTATGCATTGGGTTAATAAGGACACCATGCGTCTTCCTCGTGGTCTGGGTGGCTTGGGCATTCGCTGCTTGTCTTCCTTAAACAAGGCGTTGCTCATGAAACAGGTTTGGTGACTCTTTTCCAACCCACAACTACTAGTTTCAAAAGCTTTTGTTGCTCGTACGACCTTTCTTTCCAACAACTCTCACAGTGGGCCTACTTTTTCTGGTCGTCATTCGTATGGTCTACAGGGGTTACTTAAGGCGAACACCCTGTTAAAACAGGGTTGCAACTGGAAAATTGGTAACGGCCATTCTACTCTGCTAGCTGGGTCGGCTAATTGGGTCAATGGTCGCATTCCTGAGTTTAAACCCGGAATTCCATTGACCAATTCTGCAGTTCATTCCGTCAGTTTTTTCATCCACTCTCATTCAATGGGGTGGGATTCAGCTAAAGTTCAAGATTGGTTTGTGCCTGCGGATGCCTCAACAATCCTTGCGTTGGAGGCCCCTGATCTGACTCAAGAAGACTTCTGTTATTCGGCGAGTACCCCGTCGGGAAGGTACTTGGTGAAAACTGGCTATGCAATGCTTCAACAACAACTTTCTCCTGCTTCCACACTGTACTCTTCAGATTCTTTCTAGAAAGTTCTTTGGTCACTCCAGTTACAACCAAAATGGAAGTTGTTCCTATGGAAACTGCTGCATCGGGCTCTAGCAGTTAAGGTGGAACTCTATCACAGAGGAGTTCCTGTTCAAGATGTGTCTTTGTGACCTCCGTCATTCAGAACCAGAGGATTTACAACATCTCTTCTGAATGTGCTTTAATGCAAGCTCAGTTTGGAGGGGTGGATGCCTCGGTATCCGCTCAGAATTTAATGGAGCCCTTTCTCTCTCAGATTGGATCCAAGATTATATCTGACTTTTTATTAGTCAGGATGGGCCTTCCAGTGCTCGCTTAGGTACCTTCGTCGGTACGCTTTGGAGTTTGTGATTATGTCGGAATTCCAAAATCTTTAGGGATTCTTCTGTTTCCAGGCCCTTTGATTCACATTTTGTTGAGGTCATGGATCCTCATTTAGTCTTTGTTTCCTCGGCCGATCTTGCTTTTTCCTGTAATGTTGCGGGCGGGGACACAACTGCCTCTACTCCGCCTGGGTTTTACACAGCTCAGTTTGGTCGGAGTATCTATGGGGGTTCGTTAGCTTCACTACAAATTGATGGCGCTTGGTTCCAAGACTCTCGACATGCAGGGATGGGTTGGTGCTTGGATAATGATGCATGACCCGTTGGATGATCGAATCATTGGAGGTAGTAACTTTGGGGTTTGTACTTCAGCTTTACAAGCGGAGGCTTTGACTTGCTTGTATGGGCTACAATGGGCTTTCGACCGATGGTTTCGTTCTGTCACGGCTTTTACTGATTTATATAATCTTGTTACCCTTCTTCGGGGGGATGAGCGAGGTAATATGGCTTATCTTTGGCTCATCCGCAAGATTCAACAACTGGCCTCAACCTTTCAGTATTGTTGTATACATAAGGCGGATTGTCACCGCGTTCATCGAGCTCATCTAATAGCTGGAAGCAGTGGTTAATTTTATTTGTTTTAGTATTATATTAGTATGTAATCTGTTTGTATCCTTTGTCAAAAAAAAAAAAAAAAATTTAGGGACCGATAACCCGACAAGTCATAACCCTAAGGGCTAAGACATCCTTAGGGTCTGTTCTCTTACGATGAAATTCAGTTCAGTTCAGTTCAGTTTAGCTCCTAATTTCCTTCTCTTATAAAATATTCATTTCAGTTCAGTTCAGTTCAGTTCAATTCAGCTCAATTCAGTTCAGTTCAATTCAGCTCAGCTCAATTCAGTTCAGTTCAGCTGAGTTCAGTCAATGAGAACAGACCCTTAATCCTTCATGATAGGGTGTCAATTGGACATTTGGCCATTTACTTGTTTGTATTTTTATAATCACACCAATTTATTATTTATATTTATATTTATATTTTTATTTTTATTTTTTATACAGGATTCAATGTTTCATGCCACTTTGTATAGCATGCTATGTTAAATAATTTGCTTATTTGCACAACTTAGATTGACTATATTAATAGTGCTCCACTTAATTAAGAGCTGTCACATCAAAGGAATGAAGCAAAAGCATGTTCTCTTTTGTACTCGTACTTCGTATATAATTAAACCCACAATTTAAGCACAAATTTGGCTCGTATCGCATTTTATACACTTTTTCTCAATTGAAAAAATCTAATTAGACCTTAATTCGTAGACTTTGCTGGCATTCCACTGAAAGAGATATGAGTAGGATCCAATAATAATAAAAACATGAATTAAATAAACATGGACTAATTAAAGTCCTTAAGCATGTTCATAATATTAGAAGAATGTCGGCTTTTATACTATATAATATTAATGTTGACATCACCGGCCACACGTTAAGGAAGTGTGTATTAATTGCTTATTAATTAAGATGATAATTACTTATTAATTGAGGTGATGGTGAAGTGAGTAACTAATTCATGTATTGGTTTAGTGAGGTGTTTAATTGTGAGTTATGTGACCTAATCAAGCATTATGTTTAATAATATTACGAGTAATGTATTGTACTTTGTAGAAGATAACGGAACAAGAAGACATCAAACATCCGATTGACAAGCATGCGTAGCAATTGTACAAGGCTAGTAAATGTTAAAATTCTAAATAATCTGATCTGAATTACATAGTCTAATAATTTTTCACTTATACTTCTTTCTGAACATTAATTACTCTAGTCATATACTGCCTATATGAGAAACACATAATCATGTTGAATCTTATTATTTTTCTCTCGTTACATGCATTCTTTCAAAATATTAATATAATATATTTTTAAATCTATTAGTAGTGGTTCAAATTGTATGCCCCAAGTGAGGAAGGAGCCACTTAGTAAGGTTCAATGGTGATCATTTATTTTAAGAAGCATTATTCATTTATTCCCCCAATTTTCTATCGAATTGCTCAATAAGCAACTTTATTGATCCCCTTTCAATTCTATTAGTTCGGAGTCACCTTCTTCATATGACATGTGAAAATCCCGAGTCTTCCTAAAAATATAAAAAAAAGATAATTTCTCATGCGAAACGTTTAGATAACGTCCTCTCTACTCGACCATGTCCGCTCCCATTCGAGAAAAAAAAAAAGGGATTTTTGGCCTAAATATTTTTGACAAAATTCAATTTTCTGCAAGTGGCACAAAAGAAATAAAATGGTAAAGCACCATAAATCCTTCTTTGAAAAGCATAATTCCCTCATTTATAAATTGTAATACATTAGGCATGGAGGAACTATATCACATTAAATTGTTCAAAAATTGACAAAGGTTCAAAATGAACAAATAATAATAAAATAAAAAATTATATACTACTCCCTTCGTTTTTAAATACTTGTTTCATTTCTCCATGCGCGATGTTTTAGCAGAAATTGGAAAAAATAATAAAATATGGAAGTAGCGGGTTGGTTGAAAATTAAAAAATTGTAAAAAACCAAAAGTGGTGGAGAGAATTGAAGGAGAGAGAATATGGAATTAGTATTGTTGGATCCACTTGGTGAGTGAAATCAATGAAATATTGTAAAACCTTTCCAAATAAGAAAATGGAGCAAGTATTTAAAAATGGCCAGAAAAGGAAAGTGGAGCAAGTATTTAAAAACGCAGGGAGTACGTTTTATATATGTATATTTCAAATATTAAAATCAAATAATTTATCCTGAGTTAGTTAGGGTTTACTCTAGCTTACATACAACATTTATGACTAAGGGCCTGTTTAGTTCACCTTATTTTTGCTTATCTGATCTAGTCTGATCGGATCTTATTTAATTTGATTTGGTCTGATCTTATTGTCTGATATGACCAAACTTTGACCCTAAGTGTACAATAATCTGTAAAGAAAAAAATATATCAAGGGAATCTTATTAGATTCGTAATAATATGTATTTTATTCATATGTAATTTTCATAAATTTTTTCATTATCAAATTAAAAATATATATCGATAAAAAATTGTTGATAAAACGATGATCTAATTTGATCTGAACATATTTTTTCTAGATCTGAACTTATATATTTTTCTAATTGATTCTTATCTGAACTTATTTTTTCTGAAATAAGTAAAAATAAGTTGAACTAAATGAGGCCTAAGTTTGAGACTTGTGACTATCGTGTGCAACTTGGAGTACGTTGATACATAGACCCAATTTATTGATAGAGTGTAAAAACATATTTTTGGCTTCAACCATCAGCTTAAATTTTTGGTTGAGATAGTTATCTAACATGGTATCGGAGCCAGAGTGACACAAAGGTCACAGGTTTGAATCTCATCCACCCCCACTTTCAAGTGGAATATTAAGCGCCGAGTATGAGGAGGGCCCATGCTGCATCCACACTTCTAGCCCAAGCGAGCTCACGTGTGAGGGGGCGTGATAGAGTGTAAAAACATATTCCTGTGCCTCAACCATCAGCAGATCAGCTTAAACTTTTGATTGAGATGGTCCTCTAACATGGGCACGCATGGGTTGATGATAAATAACCTACCACTAATAGAAATTTGGATTTTTTTTTGGGGGGGGGGGGGGAGGAGGAGTAGGGGTGTAAATGAGACGAGTCGAGTACTACCTTGTTTATGTTCAAGTTCATTTAACTTCGACGAGTCCGAGCACGATCCCGAGCTTTCAAACGAGCTCAAAACTCTGTTCAATCTCGGCTCATTTAGATTACTATATGTTCGCGAACGGTTCATGAACGACTCGTTTATTAAACGAGTTGATATCATGAACGAGCTTAGTAATAAACGAGATTATCTAATAAGTGAGCTTTGTACTTTTGACATTGAAAATCTTTAAATTAGCATGATAAAATCTTATTTATAAACCTTAGAATTAAATCTTAAATATTTAAAAACTTCAGAATTAAATTAACAATTGTGAATAAATAAATAGTTTATGAACATAAATAAACGACTAGCTCGCAAACATAAATAAACGAGTTGTTCATAAAATTATATGAATGAGCATATCTATGTTCGTGTTCAAGCTCATTTATTAAACGAGCTTCAACATTTGTTCAAACTTGGCTCGCTCATTTATCAAATAAATGAACATGAACGAGCTTCAACCGAGCTTGAACCCGAGTAGTTTATTAATCGGCTTGGTTCATTACACCTCTAGGGATGAGGGGTGTAAAGGGAATCCCTATTCAATTTTGATCCCTACCCCATAGAAGGATTTGATCCTACCTTACTTGAAGGCCTTGAATTTTTTATATTAAGTTCTAACTTTTGTAAATTTGAATTTTGAAATTTGATTATTATTATTTCTAAAATTCCAATCTCCCTTTTCAATCCGAGTATTCAAATATGCAAAATTTTGAATAATGTATAAAAGTAGCTGTATTATCGGTGGGAAATAATGCAAAATAGTCATCAATATTGATTAAGAAAACAAAGAAATTTATTATCCATAGTGATTGCCTAATTATAATGTCTACCAATCATAACCCATTAATCTTTGATTGCCTCCACTACTTTTTTCAATTAGTCATAAAGCAGGCCAGGTATCACTAATTCAATGGACTAGGAACTTTTGTTAGATAACAACGAAGTCAAATCAAGATTAATTAGCTTGATTTTGCTAGTCCAAGGTGAATTAATGACCTATTGAATAGAGTTTCGATCTGTTGAAAGCTCCGATCAAAAGACATTTGTCATTGAATTTTAATATTTCTGACTTAAAAAATCATCAATTAAAGAAATCCAAAAATGTAAGCATAGAATCCAATGATAATGGTGCCTAAAAACGAAAAAAAAGGTGTAAAGAGAGAACAAATATTCAGAAGAGTAATCCGAACCTGACCTGAACCTAATCAAGTGGAAACAATTCAATGTAAGGGTCTGTTCTCATTTACTGAACTGAACTGAACTGATTGGAGCTGAACTCAACTGAATATTTTATGAGAGAAGAAGAGCTGAACTGAACTAAACTGATTGAAGCTGAAATGAACTGAACTGAAATGAAATTAAACTGAATATAACTTTTACATCATTTTATATAGCTCTTTTTAACAACTTAAAAAGAACCTGACCCATTGACTCGAATTTACAATCCTTTGCTTTAATGGAAAGCAAATCAAACATGTCAAAGTAATTGCGAAACCAAGATGTACCATCAACTATAGCAATGTGATCGCAAGGGGGTTTTGTGGAAGGCAATACCAATCCAAATATCTCTCTAAGATAGTCGGACTTCCTAGCGTTTTCAAATCCAAAATTTGCCAACATTAGTGGCTTAAATTTGGGGGACAAGTTTCCTTCATTTTTAAGTTGTCTACACCCCTTCTCCAATTTATTTAGGTTAGTTCAATTTTATCAACTCATCACCACTATGAAATGTCTATGTCAGCAACAACGATCGTTGGTATGTAATAGAGATTTTGTGACACTTTTGTAGATTTGATAAGGAAAATTTGCAAATTGCAGCCATTTAAAGTTCGTATTTTATAAATTGCAGCCATTTAAATTTTTTTTTTGCAAATTGCAGCCCAAAAGTTCATATAAATTGTAAATTGCAGCCCGATTCAACTTTTTCATCGGTTTACAAGTTGAAAAATCTTCGATTAAGGTTTTAGGGGCCATTTTAGCGCTTAAGGGTCCGAATTGAGCTCGGAATCAGCAAAAAAATAACGTAAGTATCTCGTTTAGCGTAACAAAGTGTATCGATTTGTGGGAAACTGTAAATATGAGACACTTACGTTATTTTTTTGCTAATTCCGAGCTCAATTTGGGCTCCTAAGGTCTAAAATGACCTCTAAAACCTTAACCGGAGATTTTTCAACATGTAAACCGATGAAAAAATTGAATCGGACTGCAATTTACCATTTATACGAACTTTTGGGCTGCAATTTGCAAAAAAAAATTTAAATAGCTGCAATTTGCAAAATACGAACTTTAAATGGCTGCAATTTGCAAATTTTCCATTTGATAATGAGTACCATTCAAACTAGGTGAAACATGACAAATTAAGCATGATCATCGCTTATTATTTTATTTAAACAGTTTATACTACATGCTAATATGCTATACCTTTTCATCGCTAGATTTTGCCATAGCCAATTGGCAAGTGTTACACTTGACCCACCTGAGATTATTACGCATTATTTTTATTTTTATTATTATTTTTTTATTTTTTTGACAAAGATTATTTTTTTTTTAATAATAATAATAATAATAATAATAATAATAATCTCAAAAACATACAAAGTTATACAACCTATAGAAAATTAGTGGGAAGCCGAGATACAATCTGGGCCCCACTGCTCTAGCTATAGAAAAGCCGATCCTAGTAAAGATATGAGCTGCAACACGCGCCCCAATGTCCTGAGTCTTCGAGAACATCCGGATCCTCTTCAGCAATGTAACAACCTCATTTTCTAACTCCTCAAGAGAAGAGAAAGAGAAAGGAAGGAAGCCATATCCAATCGATCGACAACTGGATTCGTACTTGACCCGCTTCCGATTGACCGCATCAGTCACTCAAAATGTCAGACTCCACTGTTCCATTAAACAGACCCAACGCATCCTCAAAGGCTTGTCCAAGACCAACAATTCTAGCATGCCAAAGAAGTTGTGTCTGCAACCCAGCAGATTGCAACCGAAAAGCAAGAAAAGCATAGTGACGAACATCAACTGCAGAATAAACACCAAGCCCTCCAAACGCAAATGGTAAGGTGGCAAGCCGCCACTGCTAGTCGCCAAACCCAGGCCCGGAAGTAGTAATTATACGCTCCAAGGAAGATCGAAGAGCCCCGTCGAAAGTGCGCTAAGAAACCTCAAAACTACTAGGAGGTCAAGTACGCAATGCAAAGTAGAGTTTAGAAACTCCGGTACATGCCCTAAGTAACAACAGCTCACACTGAGGATCATCTATCATAGCAACCTTATCCATTAGGGCAATGGTCTTGGTCACCCTCTGCATCACAAACTCACCACTAAAACAAGAATCGGAACTAGCGGGACCACCAAACAACTTAACACCATGCAAAGGTCGAGCAATATTAGGTGGAAAGATACCCACAAGCCTGCTTCGAGGCCGAAAAACTTCAGTTTTTTCCACGTTAAGATGTAACCCAGAACGAGGCCCTTCCTCCATAAGCAATTGTAAAACCTTCCCCACCACCAACGTGTCACCAATAATAGTGTTGTCATTCAAATACCAAGCCTGAAGACATACATCAAAAGTCTCTCTGATTTTACACACCAGGGGATGTAAAACCAAAGCAAAAAGCAAAGGACCAAGGGGATCACCCTGCTGCACCCCTTGAGACGACCATAAGGTTTGGTCCCCATAATATAATCTGGCTGGATTAGAATAGCAGAATTCAACCCATCGCGAAATGCCCGGACAACGGCGACGTACTTCTCGTAACATGACTGAACGATCAACTAGATTGAAGGCGTTTTAAAATTCCACCAACAACATAGAAAGACCCACATCAGATCCACGACCCTCAATCAACTGATTCACTGCATGAAGAATTGCCTCACCACCTGAAGAGACCCCAACACCAAATTGAAGACCATCAAAGTAACTCCCTAAAGATTGGCCAACCATAACATCACCCACCTTCTAAACTAGACGACGCCAAACCGTACCCACAACAATAGGACGAATACCACCACCGGGCTTGACATGTGGTGTAAGAGGAGCACTATCAATATACTCTCCTAATTCCATAGGACATCTTCCAGCTAAAAAGAGATTGACCACCCCGGTAATAGAGTCAACCAACTCATCTGAGACTGCCATAGCTGCACCACTCAAGCAATCCATAAGATGTTGAGCTTGTAAACCATCCCTACCACATGATGTGGCACGAGGAAAACTCTTAATCCGATCCAAAACTACAGCATAAGTCATAACGAGATGAAGGTGATCAACAGGTATATCAGGCAAGAGTGCTTTGACTGTAAATCTGCAAGAGTGGCGTCATTATATGGAGCAACGACAGAAGAAGAAAGAACCCAAACTGCAGCGGTGTAATGGCCATCGCTAATCTTCCTACGACACTGCTTAATATTACGCTCTTCCAAATCGAGATCCTCATCATCAACCACCGACAAAGAAGGAGAATCCTCTGCCAAAATTTCCCTCACAAGCTACAAATTACCACCCGCTACACTCCAAGAACAAATAGCACGGGAAATACTCTCTTCCTGATGCCGACGTCTTACCTAAGACCGAGACTCACGACTGCTCCGTGGGTGAAAGATTTTAAGGATGCAAAGAGGTAACACCAACAAAGAGACCCAATTAAAAATGTCATCAGGCTTAGAGATCACCTTATCAAGAGCACCTTTCAGAACCCGAGAAAACCCCAAACGACACTTGGGAGGAATAGACTTAACAGAGCGAAACCCCTTAGATAATAAACAATCAAGGAGAGCCACATCAAAACCACCGCTATGATCTCGAGCCAAACCATCCACATGTCCAACTCGACCAGGAGAAGAAGGAGCTTGCGGCTTGGTGAAATTATGAAGCACAAAACGAACAATACCATCTCCTTCATCAGGGGGTGACACATCCTTACCCCTACCATGATGACACTTAGAACGAACAGTGTGCGTTTTGAAGCAAACTCCACATAACAAAATCCCCATACGCCTAAAAGTAACTTCCGCCTCAGTATAAACAGCCAAGTTAGAAGTAAGAAAATGTCGGGTAATATCTCGCGCACCGATACAACAATGACGATCACTAAGATGCCTAATTACAGACCGTTGAGTAAGGCCATTGCCACTTCCATCTTGACAACCACTATGACCCACAAAGGGACAATGAAACTTCACAGTGGCAGCCGACATAGCTGCACACAAACATGCACCACCCAAAACTACCCAAGTCGCAAGAAACATCAACAAAGCCGACACGAGACAAAAACTACCAAATACAGCAAAAAAACATACGCTGCAAATAACCTCCAAAGAGACCAAAAAATGACTTTGAAACTACCACTTAAACCCCTATACAGCTGCCTGAAAAATGCACCCAAATAACACCAAAAACAACCGGCCAAACATTTACCAGAAAAACCAGACTTAAACACACTTGAAAACTAACCTTAAAAAAGCCAGAAAATGCACTAGAAACAGACAGAAAACTGCACCCAAGAGCTTCCGAAACTACACCAGAAAGTTCTGCAAAACACAGCAAAAAACACACGCAGAAACAACCTGAAATTTGCCTCAAATTCGGCCAGAATTTTGCCTGAAAATAGCCCGCAAATAGCCCTAGAATCCTGCCTAAAAAATGCCCGGAAACAACCCCAAAAATGCTCGAAAAAACATGCCTCAACTTCACCAGAAATTGGAACAAACCAGCAGCAAAACGCCAGACAGAACCTTCACCCGAGAAGCTGCCTTCAAGCCGCCGAAATACTGCCCCGATACCACCAGATATTCAGCCAAAAACTCCACCTAAAACACAAGCCAAAACTGCATGAAAGACGACCAACAACGAGCTAGAAACGAGGGTAAATTTTTGCCTGAAACATGACCAGAAACGCTCCCAGAAACAGCCTAAAAACAACCAGATTATGCGTGAATGAAAACAACCCCAAAACCCAGCAACAAACGAAGACAATCTGCGGGAAAAATCGACGCCGGGAAACTAATAAGTGTCATTTATGTTGCTGTTTTTAGGAGTTTTCTAGTTAGTTTTTCATAGTTTTACTATCTTTTTACTTGGTTTTAATAACGTTTTACTACATTTGTCATGTTTGTGTGTGAAATGTCGTAATTGCTCAATTTTGGCTTTTCTTGCATATTTTGGTGGCTTATTGATATGTCCATTTTATATAGTGTTTTACCCCCCTCCCTTGGTCGTGATTAGTAGTGTTTTTGGCTCTTTTGGGCCATTTTTATTACTAATTTGTGTTTTCTAGTGTTTTCGTAGTTTTAGTTTTATTTTACAGGAAATTGCACTCTTGGAGCATTTTCCCAGGCTTTATGGATCAACTACGGAAGCTAGAAGGACACGACCACTTTTGGAGCCCAGGATCGGTGAGAATCGATGATAAGGGCTCGGTAATTGGAATCCCGAGGCTTTGGACCGAGTATTCAAGACCCGAAGAGGAAATCCGGATTGGGCCGAGAAATCAAGCCCAATCGAAGTCCGAGCCTCAAAGTGAAGCAAGGGCCCGATTGGGCAACCTCTAGCACGATCGGGCGCGACGCTCTAAGTGTTGTGCGTGGCTTATGGCGCGCCCGATCGTGCGAGCCTCTAGCACGATCGGGCGACGCTGATGGGAAGGAACGAGAAGAAAAATGCGAGCCCGATCGGGCGGCCCTTCGCCCGATCGGGCGCGCGTTTTTAAAAGACCTAATTAGTTTAGCCTTAATTTTTGTTTTAGGAAAACGTTTAAGTACGATTTTTTTGTACGGATTTTCAGATTACCTTCTTTCTTAGACTTTCTCTCTCTACTTAGAATTTTTCTCTCTCTTAATTCTTCTCTCAGCTTTTGTTCTTAATTGTTTTCATTAATTCCAGATTTCTTTTTGGTAACAATTTCTTCCCTTTTAATTTAAGCTATTTTACTTGTTTCTTTAATTATGCTTTTATTTGATTATTTAATTAGTTTAGTTATGATGATGCGTGAGTAGTTTCATTCTAGGGTTTATGGGGATCCATAATTAATATGAAGGGATAGTTTGTTATCATTGATTATTGATATTGCATGATAATTTCCTATTGAATTGTTTTAATTCTTTGCAATTAGATTATGAATCGAGCAGATGTAATTTGATTGTGAATGTTTAGCAATATCGAATTGATGAATTGAGCAGATGTTAATTTAATATTAAAGGCTATTTTCAATAGGAACTTAGATCTAGTAAATTGCGAGAGCCTTTTAGATCTATGTTGATTAATAAATTGCGAGAGCTTGTTAATCATGTTATTTGTGCATTGTTAATTATTAATTACTTCGTTCTATCCCGGAATATTAATTGTTGGTGAACCTGTGACCCTAGGCTTCCGTATTATTGTTTCTTTCCTCCCTAAACTTATTCTTCATAGTTTAGAATTTATTCCCAAAAACATTGGTTACTTAGATAATTTAGACTATAATAATTAATTAGGAGTAAAAAGATCTGATTTCCTGTGAAGTTCGACCCTACTTCCCTATCTACTTTAGTTAGAGGACTTAGGTAATTATTTTTGATTAGGGGATACGACTTTACCCTGTCAAAATTTGGCGCCGTTGCCGGGGAAACGATTTTATTTTTGTTTTCTGATTATATTTTTGTAGTCTAGATTATCCCCCTTTTCCTCAAAGAACGTTAGTACTTTGAGGCAATTCTCATATTTGTCTTTAGTTCTTTGTTTATGCCCAGGTGTTCTAGATCAGGTTACATCCCTTTCGACCCTGAGATCGAGCGTTCTTTTCATAGGCAAAGGAAACTCTATAGACAAATTCTGGCTGGTTCTGAGGAGGACAACGGTCGAAGAGATCCTCCCTCTTATTATAGTGACACAGATATTCCTTCAGATTCAGAATCAGAGATGACGGCCCAGAAGAAACTCAGTGACTACTCGCAACCAAAGCTCACAGATTTCCCGCACCTTACTCTCACTCAGACTCTAGATGGAGTTTAATTTGAGATCAAGCCCCAATTTATCACTATGATAGAGAGGAAGCAATTCAGTGGAGCTAAGGGTGAAGACCCTAATCTTCACATCGCAGATTTCTGCCAATATTGGAACACCATTAGACAAGCCGGGGTCACGCAAGACCAAATCAGGGAGATTCTTTTTCCTTTTTCATTATGTGGCAAAGAAAAATTATGGTTTAATGGTTTGAATAGAACTGCACTTGGTATTACTGACTGGGAAACTCTTGCTTTGAATTTCTATAATAAATACTATCCTGCAGAGAGAACAGCGGTGCTAAGGAGTGTTATTCAGAACTTCACTCAAGAAGCCGACGAAACGTTATATGAGGCTTGGGAGAGGTTCAAGGATCTACATAGAGAGTGCCCCCACCACAATCTAGAACATTGGCAATTGATCCAAGCATTATATAATGGACTTGGAAATTCTTCTAGATTAGTGCTAGATTCAGCAGCTAGTGGGAGATTCATGAATTTAAATGTGGATGATGCAGGACAGGTTATCGAAGACATGGCAATACATAATTCCCAATATGGGAATCCGAGAGGGTTTGCAAATAAAGGAAAACATAATGTCGATTCCGTATCCTTTTTGCAAGCTCAATTAACGTCTATTTGTCAAAAATTAGATAATCTTACTGCAGCTCCTAACTCTGTAGCTAATGTTTCTGCTGTTGGTAACAATGAAGCTTTTTGTGAAAACTGTGGAATTGTAGGTCATTGGGAGCAAGATTTTAGGATCTCTATGGAACAAGTTAATGCCTTCCAAACCTATAAGCAGAATAACCCCTATTCTAATTCCTACAATGCCGGTTATAAAAATCATCCTTATCTTTCGTACCGGAGCACCAATGTACAAAATCCTCCACCTCCACAACAACCACAACAGCAAACCCCACCACAGCAAAAATATTATCATCCTAATTCTGGCAAAAAAAGCCGAACATCACCCTCATCATCTTCCGACCCTGCCATGACAGAAATTAGAGCAATACTTGCCAATATGCAAAAGCATATGGAGAGTAGGGATGCGCAAATTGATTCTATCCTAGCCCATAATAAAATCATGGACAATCAAATTGCACAACTTTCATCTACCCTACAATCCCGTCAGCAGGGAGCTCTACCATCACAACCTATCCATCCTACAGATCATGCCAATGCAATCACTCTAAGGAGTGGTTCACATTATGATCGACCTCCTATGCCAAAGGAAGATAGACCAGTTCCTGATCTAGATTCCTCTATACCAAACGCTAATCCTGCTAGCCCTGCAGGGCTACAAATAAATACTAACCCTACTAATGTTTCTGTGCAGGGTAAACCGCAAGATAAGGGAGGAGATGTGCAGAGCCCAGTTATCAAGCTTCCATTCCCTAATAGACATCTAAAGAGTAAGCTTGATAAACAATTCGGTAAGTTTTTAGAGGTTGTGAAAAACCTGCAGGTAACAGTTCCTTTTACTGAATTAATCACTCAAGTTCCTGCTTATGCTAAATTTATGAAAGACATTCTGACTAGGAAAAGGGCCTTTAATGAAGTAGAAACTGTAGCTTTCACAGAGGAGTGTAGCGCTTTATTGCAAAACAAATCCCCTCCTAAATTAAAGGACCCCGGTAGTTTTTCTATCCCTTGTCATATTGTGAATGTTTTTATTGATAAAGATTTGTGTGATTTGGGTGCTAGTGTCAGTGTCATGCCATCGTCTGTCTGCGCTAAACTTAATATGGGGGAATTAAAAGTTACTAATATAACTTTGCAAATGGCATACCGTTCGGTAAAATACCCCTTAGGTATTTTAGAGGACATTCCTGTCAGAGTTGGTAAATTTTTTATTTCTGTTGATTTTGTTGTTTTAGACATGGCAGAGGACACACAAATACCCATTATATTAGGAGGCCTTTCCTCCATACTGCAGGAGCGATTATTGATGTTAAAAATGGTAAACTAACCCTTTCTTTAGGTGACGATAATGTTACTTTTAATTTAGGGAAGGTTTTGAAAGGGCCTATGCTAGAGGAAAATTGTTGTTATATTGATATAATTGATATAATGAATGATATTTGTGATGATAGCTTTCCACAGGTTCTTGCAAAGGATTCCCTAGAGGATGTTCTCTGCGGGAATTTATCTATAGACAATGCAAGCGTTTGGGGTAATGAGGTACGAAATATTGAAAAGGCTCTTTCCTTAGAAGAGTTAAGCCCCGAGGAAACATTGAAGGTAGTAAATTTAGTTCAAGAATCAAAACGTGCAAAGGTCAAGAAACCTGAGCTAAAACATCTCCCTTCTCATTTAAAATATATTTTTCTTGATGAACAGGAACTACACCCCGTGATCATCAGTACTGCACTTACTGACCTACAAACTTCCCAACTTCTAGGGGTTCTCAAAACCCATAAGAAGGCTATAGGGTACAGTATTGATGATATCAAGGGTATTAGCCCTGACTTTTGTATGCACAGGGTACATCTAGAGGAAAATTACAAGCCCTGCATTCAACCCCAACGAAGATTAAATCCCAACATGCAGGAAGTAGTCAAGAAGGAGGTGATGAAATTACTTGATGCAGGTATTATCTATCCTATTTATGACTCTAAATGGGTAAGTCATGTGCAGGTAGTGCCAAAGAAGGGTGGAATGACTGTGATAAAAAATAAAAAGAATGAATTGATTCCCACAAGAACTGTAACAGGATGGCGTATGTGCATAGACTATCGTAGATTAAATATCGCCACTAAAAAGGATCACTTCCCTCTTCCCTTTATAGATCAAATGCTTGAGAGGTCAGCCAATCATAAATTCTTTTGCTATTTAGATGGGTATTCGGGATTTTTCCAAATTTCGATTCACCCCGAAGATCAGGAAAAGACTACTTTTACATGCCCTTACGACACTTTTGAATATCGTAGAATGCCCTTTGGTTTATGTAATGCACCCGCTACCTTTCAACGTTGTATGATGAGCATTTTTTCTGATTTCATAGAGTCTATTATGGAGGTCTTTATGGATGATTTTAGCGTATATGGTTCTTCATTTGATTCATGTTTAATTAATCTCGCTAAAATTTTGAAAAGATGTGAAGAGTGCAACTTAGTTCTTAATTGGGAAAAATGTCACTTTACGGTGACAGAGGGAGTAGTCCTAGGTCATATTGTATCTGACAAGGGCATACAAGTAGACAAAGCTAAAATATCAGTGATTGAGCAATTACCTCCCCCAGTTAATGTTAAGGGAGTTAGAAGTTTCTTGGGTCATGCGGGGTTTTATCGCCGTTTTATCAAAGATTTTTCTAAAATTGCTAAACCACTGACACAGCTTTTGCTCAAGGATGCCCCATTTATTTTTACTGACGAGTGTCTTGAGGCTTTCAACAGGATTAAGCAGGCTTTGATATCGGCACCCATCATATGTGCTCCCGATTGGAACCTTCCTTTTGAGATCATGTGTGATGCAAGTGACTTTGCGCTAGGAGCCGTGCTCGGACAGAGGAAGGGCAAGGTTTTGCATGCTATTTATTATGCTAGCAAAACTTTGGATGAAGCCCAAGTCAACTATGCCACCACGGAAAAGGATTTTCTTGCTGTTATTTATGCTTTAGAAAAATTTAGATCATATCTTGTTGGTTCTAAAGTTATTGTTTTTACTGATCATGCAGCATTGAAATATTTGATAGCTAGGGCGGAATCAAAGCCAAGGGTACTCCGGTGGGTTCTCTTGCTCCAAGATTTCAACATAGAAATAAAAGATAAAAAGGGAGCAGCAAACGTAGTGGCAGACCACTTGTCACGTATCAGGTATGATGAGGGTAAGGATTCTCTACCTATAGATGATTCTTTCCCTGATGACAACCTATATGCAGTTGTAGAGCAACACCCATGGTATGCGGATTTTGCTAATTATTTAGTGGGTGGTACTCTACGTCCTGACTTGTCTTACCAACAGAAAAAGAAATTCCTTTCTGAAGTCAAACATTATTTTTGGGATGATCCTTTTTTGTTTCGTGAGTGTGCAGATGGATTATTTCGCAGGTGTGTTCCCGAATGGGATGATCATGGCGTTCTTACCGCCTGTCATACCTCACCTTATGGAGGACATCACGACCCCACAAAAACGATGGCTAAGATTAGTGAGTCAGGCTTCTATTGGCCTACTATGTTTAAGGATGCTAACACTTTTGTGCAGGCTTGTGACTCTTGCCAGAGGACTGGCAACATTTCGCGGAGGCATGAGATGCCCCAAACCGGGATTCTTGAAGTAGAAATATTCGATGTTTGGGGTATTGATTACATGGGGCCGTTCCCATCTTCCAATGGGATTTGCTACATACTTGTAGCCGTCGATTATGTGTCTAAGTGGGTTGAGGCCATAGCTTCACCAAAAAACGATGCCAAGGTAGTCATCAAGCTCTTCAAGAAGACCATATTTTCCGAGGTTTGGTGTTCCACGGGCAATCATTAGTGATGGAGGTACCCACTTCCATGAAAGACAACTAGATAACCTCCTTAAGAAGTATGGCGTATATCATAGAACCGGGCTGAGTTACCAACCTCAAACTAGTGGTCAAGTTGAGGTCTCTAATAGGGAAATCAAGGCGATCCTAGAAAAGGTAGTAGCCAAGTCAAGGAAAGATTGGATTATGAAGCTCGATGACACACTTTGGGCATACCGAACAACATTCAAGACACCAATTGGTACTTCGCCTTATAGATTAGTCTATGGTAAGGCATGACATCTTCTCGTGGAATTGGAGTACAAAGATTTTTGGGCGATCAAGGAGCTTAACATGGACTCTAAGGTCGCGAGTAAGAGAAGACTCCTCCAACTCAATGAGTTAGATGAGTTTAGATTGTCAGCATATGATAGTGCGCGAATCTACAAGAAGAAGACCAAGAAGTGGCATGACAAGAGGATCTTACCAAGAGAGTTTGCACCAGGTGATAAGGTTCTTCTCTTCAATTCTAGATTAAAGATTTTCGCAGGAAAGTTGAAGTCTAGGTGGTCCGGTCCCTTCACTATCACAAGGGTGAACAAATTTGACTCGGTAGAGTTGGTTAATGACAAGGGTGAAGAGTTTAAGGTAAATGGCCAACGACTGAAGGTGTATCATGAGGGCGCTACTAGTAGAGATGTGGAGGAAACCTTCCTAACTCCACTTCCAACCTGAGCATCAAGGTGGTAAGAGGGTCGTGCGGGACCTAGATAAACCAGCGCTTTGCGGGAGGAAACCCGTATTTCTTGCTTTCTAGACTAGTATTCCTTTTTATTTATTTTTATTTTTATTTTTATTTTAGAGAGGCGAGGAGAGTGAAATTTTACCGTTTATAAGTGTTTTTGTACAGGTATAGGTTTAAGAGATCAAAAGACTTAGAAAAATTTGAAGACGAAGAAAAAGTTAAGGAAATCTGACTGGGCACGGGCCCGATCGGGCGCGCAAGCAAGGCATAATTCCATCTTAAATTCGCCCGATCGGGCGTGGCTGCCCGATCGGGCGCGCAAGGAGAGTTGGAAATCGGAGCATATTTCGCCCGATCGGGCGCGCAAGTGCAGTCAGAATCTCGAGCAAATTTCGCCCGATCGGGCGCAAATCAAGTGAAGGAAAAGATATGTCGGGCGAAGCTCGCCCGATCGGGTGAGCAAGAGGGCGAAATTTTCGTTCGTGTTCGCGCCCGATCGGGCGGAGCTCGCTCGATCGGGCGCGCAACTATGTTTCTGGAAATCAAGATTATCCGCCCGATCGGGCGAGGCTTGCCCGATCGGGCGCGCCTATTTGGCCGTCCCCTTTATACTTTTCCTCTTCTTTCTTTCCTCACTTTCTTCTTCCTTCATCCTTTTCTCCATTACTTTCTCTCTTTAAAACCTCCATTTTTATACCTTTAAACTCACTTATTTTTCAAGATCTTCTCCAATCCTTCCATCAAAACTCAAAATTTTTTACATATTTTTTAAACCTTTCATCTTTCTCTACAATCTACACCCAATTTCTACCATTTTCTCTCAATTTTCTCTAAACCCTAAGAGAGAGAAACCATTCAATTCCTATATTTTCTAATCTCAATGGCTCTCAAGAGATCAAGAACGGTAAGGGGGGAAAGATCAAGGCAACAAGAGGCGAGAATTGTCCCGGATTTGCGAATTCGGGATGGGAGAGGGTGGTCATCACCACCCAAGAGCAAAAACAGAGGATGCTCAACCTCATTACAAGGCAGGTAATTCCTACTCGTTTTATTCATCACCCCACCCTTATTAGATTAGGAATTGATAAGCATGTAGAAAAATTATTCAAGGGAGTTGGCATAAGTGGTTTCTTTAACATGCATTACGATACTTATGATTATTTAACCTTAGAATTCGTTTCTAGTTTCAATGTCATAAAATCAAATGCTTTAATTTTTCATGTTCAATTTCGATTATTCAATAATGATGTTAGATTGAAATTGAAAGAATTTGGTAAACTTTTTGAGTTGAAATCGGATAGGCCCCTTGAACCGTCCCAAGACAACATTGTCGTTGTCTATCAATCCCTTACGGGGGATCCTAATTTGAACCTCCAACATGCCAAGGGAACTTGGATACAACATCCCGTGCCAAAGATTTGGCAACGGTTTTTTGGCCTTACCATTTTTGGAAGGCATGAACCCACCAATGTTAGGCGGGATGAGCTTGAATTTCTAGGGTCATACATGATCCCTAGGAGTGAAAAGCTCAATATAGTCCACAAAATGGCCAACCACTTCCAACGGGTGGCTAATGCGGCCGAGGCGGGTAGGTCTAGGGTACCCATTTACTTTGGTGGCCTAGTTACACACATAGCGGTCAAACACCTTAGCTTTGTCCCTAACGATGACGGTAAGGTAGCCGGCCCAACTATTATGGACCTACCCTATTTAGGTGGCCTTAATTGGATTAATGTCATGGGAGGGGAGACTTGGTGGGTGATTCAACGGGAATCGGGTAGGAGGGATAATGCTTTTACTTTACCCAACCCCACCTTGACCAAATTTGAGAAGGGGAAGCCTTCTTACACTTTCGAGCTTAACGGTCAAGGTGAGGTTCAACCACCTCACCCTTCACCTCAACCCACCAATCTCCCATAGACCACTCACCTCATCACCATTCACCACCTCCACCCTTTACATACGATATTCCCACTTCCTCTACCAACTACAACAAAGACCCCAACGCCCCTTATGACTTCTCGGCTTTTAGGAGCCAATTATATAGGATTGAGATGGGGCAAGGGAGAGTTGAGGGTTTGGTTAAGGATTTGGACGCTAGAGTAGGGTCTCTAGATAGAAGGGTAGGGTATGTGGAGAGGAACCTAGGGAGGGGTTTATACCCCATGTATGATGACTACGCCCGTCGGGGGGCTATTCCCCCCGATTCACTTGTCCCCGATTGGTTCCAATATCCGCAAGGTGGATATACGAACCCAAATGCCTTTGGTACCTACGTCGACTACTCATCGGCCCATAGTTATGGGACCGATGTACCTTTTGGTGGGCTTGGGGGAATGTGGACCCTAACTACTTTGCAGGTGGTTCGGGTTATGGAGGTGGTGGCTCTAGCCATGGAGGAGTCGGTTCTAGCCACGGAGGGGGCTATTCGAGGATGGATGAGGATGAGGAGTAGGCTCCACTCCCAAGTCAATGAGGGAATTACTTGATTTGGCTTGGGGGGGTGTTCTTTCGCTTGGTAATTCTCTTCCTTTTCTCTTTTTATTTGCTTTCTAGTGTAGTTTTTATTGCTTTCTTATATATGAAAAATACAAAAAAAATTGAAAAATAAAATAAAAATTCAAAAATACGTTCCAATGAATTATGAATCATACTTCCCTGTGCCCCATACTTGAGAAAATTTGTTTTGATTCTTGGTTATTGATAATGAGCATTGTGGATTTGTTGGTCATGATTTGAAGTTTAATTGCTTGGATTCCTAAACATGAGTCAAATTTGCCAACTATTTGTGAATATAGTGCTTGACTAGTTGATTTGGTTAGGAGATGTGTGATAGTTCCATAATTCCTGGTATGTCAATGAATTTGAGTATTGATTTGCAACTATGAGTAGTGTTTCATGACTTATTATTATGCACATGAGGAGGACGAAGGCGTTCATTCTTTTAAGTAGCCATCAGAGTATTAGATACATTTGTTCCCTTCTTGTTACCCATGTTGTTGCTTGTGCCCTTTTATTGTTTATTTAGCCACATTACAAGCCTATATGAGTCCCATTGGTTACTAGTCCCAAGCTTGGCTTGGGGGAGCTATTAGTTGGTGAGGTGAGGGAGTTGTGGTGTGCATATTATTTGCACAATGTGGGAATAAAAGAAGAGTTATTGTACTTTGATTTTTGATTGGAAAATATTGATATTGTGTTTCAAAGTTGAATTTTCCAATATGAGTTAAAAATCAAAAAAAAAAAGAGAAAAAGAAAAAAATTTAATGCTCAAATGTTCTATTTGAAGGTTGTTCAAAGAAAAAAAAAAAGAAGAAAAAAATTCAAGTAGAAAGAAAAAAAGAATGAGTTCAAAGTTTTTTTTCACTCAAAGTTCTACATTATCATATTTTTATGAGTGATTATTGTAAGTGTTGAGATTGTTTATGATGATTAAAGTTGTATTTGGTGGTTTTTGTTGGAGTTAGTTATGTTGATGGAGATGTATGATCATCATTTATTTTGATCATGGGTTTATTAGGATTTGGCTCTCTTAATGCATATCTTATCTCACATAATCCCAAATTTATCCTACCCTAGCCTTATATTACAACCTTTAAAGACCTTCCGACCTTGTGCATAGAAGTTATGTAAATGTGAAAGTGTTGTTTATCAATGCAAGTTATGACTTGGCATATTTTGAGTCGACTAGTAGGATGAGCGTTCATTGTTTTTATACACACGAGAGTGTGAGTTGGGAGGGCATTGTTCACATTAAAAGGGTTGGTTGGAGAGCGATCGAGTACATCTTTTACTAGCCACATAAATGAGAGTTGAGTGTGTGAGCACTAGTCTTGAATTCTATACGCTCTTGTGGTTTGCTCTACTTGACAATTGTTGGGGAGGAAGGGTGATTAGATGAATAAGATTGATTGATGTTGAAGCATGTTCATTAGATTTGCCTTGAATCGTTGGTGCTTGATTTGATTATTGGGGTGAAGTATGCTTTATATGTTCATTGATGAGCTCTTTGCTTAGGGACAAGCAAAGGTTTGGCTTGGGGGAGTTTGATATGTCCATTTTATATAGTGTTTTACCCCCGTATCTTGGTCGTGATTAGTAGTGTTTTTGGCTCTTTTGGGCCACTTTTATTACTATTTTGTGTTTTCTAGTGTTTTCGTAGTTTGAGTTGTATTTTACAGGAAATTGCACTCTTGGAGCATTTTCCCGGGCTTTATGGATTAACTACGGAAGCTAGAAGGACACGACCACTTTTGGAGCCTAGGATCGGTGAGAGCCGATGATTAAGGGCTCGGTAATTGGAATCCCGAGGCTTTGGACCGAGTATTCAAGACCCGAAGAGGAAATCCGGATTGGGCCGAGAAATCAAGCCCAATCGAAGTCTGAGTCTCAAAGTGAAGCAAGGGCCCGATCGGGCAACCTCTAGGCCCGATCGGGCGCGGCGCTCTAAGTGCTGTGCGTGGCTTATGGCGCGCCCGATCTTGCGAGCCTCTAGCACGATCGGGCAACGCTGATGGGAAGGAACGCGAAGAAAAAGGGGGCCCGATCGGGCGGCCCTTCGCCCGATCGGGCGCGCGTTTTTAAAAGACCTGATTAGTTTAGCCTTAATTTTTGTTTTAGGAAAACGTTTAAGTACGATTTTTTTGTACGGATTTTTAGATTACCTTCTTTCTTAGACTTTCTCTCTCTACTTAGAATTTTTCTCTCTCTTAATTCTTCTCTCAACTTTTGTTCTTAATTGTTTCCATTAATTCCAGATTTCTTTTTGGTAACAATTTCTTCCCTTTTAATTTCAGCTATTTTACTTGCTTCTTTAATTATGCTTTTATTTGATTATTTGATTAGTTTAGTTATGATGATGCGTGAGTAGTTTCATTCTAGGGTTTATGGGGATCCATAATTAATATGAAGGGATAGTTTGTTATCATTGATTATTGATATTGCATGATAATTTCTTATTGGATTGTTTTAATTCTTTGCAATTAGATTATGAATCGAGCAGATGTAATTTGATTGTGAATGTTTAGCAATATCGAATTGATGAATCATGTAGATGTTAATTTAATATTAAAGGCTATTTTCAATAGGAACTTAGATCTAGTAAATTGCGAGAGCCTATTGGATCTATGTTGATTATTAAATTGCGAGAGCCTGTTAATCATGTTATTTGTGCATTGTTAATTATTAATTACTTAGTTCTATCCCGAAATATTAATTGTTTGTGAACCTGTGACCCTAGGCTTCCTTATTATTGTTTCTTTCCTCCCTAAACTTATTCTTCGTAGTATAGAATTTATTCCCAAAAACATTGGTTACTTAGATAATTTAGACTATAATAATTAATTAGGAGTAAAAAGATATGTTTTACTGTGAAGTTCGATCCTACTTCCCTATCTACTTTAGTTAGAGGACTTAGGTAATTATTTTTTATTAGGGGATACGACTTTACCCTGTCACTTATGAAATTAGATTAAACTTTATTGGTTTACTCTTATGTTTAGGAACATTTGGATAAGTTCATTGCTCAAGATTGAAGAAATATAAAACATAAAAGAACAAGTAATGAAGAAATGTGCACTTGATTTGCAAAGATCATACTTGAAACGCCTATATATTTTGATCTACAAAACATTCTGGGGCGATTCTAATTGGAGATGAAAGCTTATCTCAAGAGCTTTCCAACGACAGGTCATATTCCCAATTACGATGTAAAACGTGGGAGATATGCTCATTTGAAGCTGAGTAGTTTGCCTAGTCCGAGAGGAGCGGGCGCGCACCTGCCCGCTCCAAACTTTCTGGAACGATTCTGCCATATTTTGCTGCAGCTAGGAGCGCCCGTGCACGAAATTGGAGCGCCCGCTCCTCTACGCGCTGCTCGACTTGTTGCGAAGCTTCTTAGCATTTTAGTAAGGGCTATAAATAGATTTTTTGCTCATTTTTGAGGGGGGATTTCATATTTTAGTAGTTTTTAGGTTAGTTTTAGGTTTTAGAGAGAGAAACTCTCAAATTTTGGAGAGAAAAAGTGAGAAACACTATGGTTTTCATAGATTTTGGATAATCAAAGGAGGAATTTGATGATTTGAAGATCTCCATCTTATATCAATGAGCATTCTTACTTTCTTTTCTCTTTATGCTTTATTTAATTGCTTTGTTAATAATGTTTAAGTAGATTTCCTTCTACTAGGTGTTGAGTGAAACTTTGTAATGGTTAATTGGGTTATTTGAGATAAATTTGAGGATAATTGTGTGATTAAATTGATTGAATTGATGATGGCATGTTGTTTGTTTTAGATTGGTTTGATCTCCCATGATAGAAAACTTGATTGCATATTAGTTTTAGTTTGACAAGGGATTGTGAATTAGAATTTATATATTTGATTGAATTTTGGGTAAATTTCTTCTATGCACCTAGTTAATGAGGGATCTAGGCTAGGAATTTGAGAGATTGCTCTTGAGTGTAATTAATTCCCATTTTAATTCTTTCTTTGCATGATTTATTATCAATTGGATTCTCATTAACTTATTAATTGTTCAAATTGGATCTTTGCCCCTAGTAGAGTTTATAATATCTTGTCTTTATATGTGTGTTAGTGTAGTAGTAGTGTCCAATATCCATAAACCGAATTCAGCGTACCTTAAGCATTAGATCGAGAACAATCTAACATTATCGTTCCTTGTAGTTCGACTCCGAACTTACCACTAGACTTGTTTAGGGGTTAGTTTAGGATTATAATAAATTTTGTTTGGTCGTGAGGAGGTTAGTCAACGACCTAATTTCCCCGCGCTCAGAAACCACCGAATATCCGCCTAAAAACAGCCACTAAAACGCCCTAAAAACACCCTTAAAACTGCCCGATCCCACTAGGAAAACGCCCAAAAAAAAGCCCAAAAGTCGCCTGAATCCACCGGACCTGATTGCACTACCACCGAGAATCTGAAGCCGCCGGAATATATGCCTTAATATCAATTATTATTATTATTATTATTATTATTATTATTATTATTTATTTTTTTTTATAATTTTTTTAAGGCTCACTTAACGTTTGTTTTTTTTTGATAGTAAATGAACATATTGATATTAAAATAGCATAGACGCTCACATTATAATCGATCAAAACTTCCATTTTACCTTAACTTTTGTATTTCATCCAAAATAGCACCAAAAATAATTAATGCACCATTGATCTAATTAGTTATGTGTTTGGTTAAATGTAATGTGATGTCTATGTTTCAACTTTCTCTCTCCTCCTTTCTCTCTCCGAAACCCTAACCTCCATTGTTGAATTTTGAAGGGACTTCCATCGATTTTAATCGGTAGAAAGCCCCAATCCTTGTTTCTTTATTGTTTTTTTAGGTTAATAATAATGCTTCCTCCTTTTGGGAGGAACTTTTCTCCTTCAAAAGAAAGGGTTTCCGATTTCCTTTGAAAGACAAGGGTTTTTCGATCTCCTTTGAAAGACAAGGTTTATCTTCTCTTTTCGAGGAAGAAATTTCTTAGTTTTGAATCCATGGTAGCAGATCTAATGGATTGTCATGAAATTATTTCGTTGGTGAAAAAGTTATCAAGTTTTCGAATACGAGCAGATGAATCAGAAGGAAAACATCCTCACGGCTACAAAGGATCCTTAGATTGTCTTTCCAACAAGGCTGTAATTTTCAGCGATATAAGCGGGAGATGCTCCGCAGTGCAAGATCTACTCGACGATCGTAGTTTTTATGAAGGAAAATTATATTTTATTTGATTCAATATCTTATGTATTTGTTAACGTCGAATCTCTATTATAAATGTCGTATGACTTTTAATTAATGAAATATTTTTCTTTTAAAAAAAAAAAAAATAGTTATGTGTTTTTTGGTGTAAAGAGCACTATGTCGATGAAATTTCACCTCAAGTTTTGAATATCATTTTTCAGAACACTATGATAGTTGGCACCTACATATTTCATTGGTTGTGTTGTGCATAATTAGTTCAATATATACGCTAAAAAAAATAAGAACCACTATTTATTATACCAAAAGTAATTTTAATACATTAATAATACTAACGACTAGCTGTAATCATCAATGCACCTATACACAGTTTTAGCATGATAGTTTACACACTCTATACACCTTGGAGGAAGCTTTTGAATAGTACGCAGGAGCAAGAAAGTCAAATGCATATTTTAATTGTTTGACATGCAATTATGTTTAATTTTGACTGCTGTGTAAAAAAAAAAAGTCTAATTTTGACTATACTTGCCTCAAGAACTACTAACATGAGAATAATTCCAGCCATGAAGATCCTGAAGACAAGGTTGCATAATACTCCGTAATATAGATAAGGTTTTATATTGGACCGTTTAGTTATTTATATTGAAGGAAAATTTCTAACTTTTAGTACAAACTACAAACTCAATAATTGATGACTATATAATTTTTATTTATGTATTTTCTGTTTTAACGGTTTGTTGACTATTGTTGATTTTGTTTTTTTTTTTATTTGATAGCTCTTAAAAAAAATAAAAAATAAAAAATACTAATTTAACATACAATTCGTAGACTTAAAAGGATAAGCACATAAGCCTAGATTTTATTTCAAAGTCTTATATGTGGCTGGCCACACCGTGTGGCAGGGGTTACTTGATCAGTGTTAAAGGGGTTACTTGATCAGTGTTAAAGGGGTTACTTTGTCAATGCTATAGGGTTACTCGGTTAGTGTTATAGGAGTTACTCAATTAGTATTACAGGGATTATTCGGTTAGTTTTATATGGGTTACTTTGTTTTTTTTTTTATAAGTGGCTACTAATGTATGGTTGGTGCACCCGGGTGCACCATGCACCCGGAAAGAACATTAGGTATATTTAAAAGAACATGGGCGAAAAAAAGAACATTATAGATATTTATAAAGAACGTGAGCATAATATGTTCTTTAAATTTGATTATTATGTTCTTTGAGTTTGAACTATATGTTTTTTATATTATACAATATGTTATTTAATGTATGTACATTTAAAAAAAAAAATCAATCACCCGAGTAACTAAAAAAAAGAACATGTTCTTTACTGTATTATCATGTTCTTTTTGTAAAGACTTTATGTTCTTTGGCTAGAGGTGATCAAAGTTAGACCGACCCGGCTTGATTTTGGACGGGTTTTGGGCAAAAAAATTTCGCCCCCAAATCGGGTCGGACCCGACCCGTAAATTTAAATTTTTGGGCGGGTTTGGGATTGCGTTTTTATGCATTTTAGTTGATTTATTTTTACTCAACCCGAAAAGCCCGCACGGCTGGACCATTTTGGGCAGGTTTGGGCACAAAAACTTCAGCCCAAAACTTGGCCCGACTCGAGAAGTGAGCTGATTTTTTAACCTTGGTCCGGTCCACCCAATGATCACCTATATCTTTGTCAAACACGAACATGTTTTTTTTTTTGTCAAATATAATGTTCTTTTTCAAACACGTTCAACCACCCAAGTAACCATGAAAAATAACATGTTCTTTTTGTAAAGACTTTATGTTCTTTGTAATGTCATGTTCTTGTCAAATACAAACATGTTCTTTTGTCAAACACAGGTATGTTCTTTTTCAAACACTAACATGTTCTTTTTTTTTGCCCATATTCTTTAAAATATGTCTAATGTTCTTTCCGAGTGCACCATGAGCATGGTGCACCGGGGTGCACTATACTATTTTCAAGTGGCTACACGGAAGACGGGTTGAGATTTTATTACTCCGGAGGGGACTACACACATTGTAGGCTAAGATTTGACGCAATGACACGATTATATACTTACTTGAGAATTGTGAGAGGATGAATTTGTGGAGAATATGATAAGAATAAATGAATGAGTTTGAAAGTTTAGCTGCCCATATGTTTTCCATTTCTATCATGCTCAATGAAAGGTTGAGTTTTATGCAACCATTGGTGCAACTGTGCAATCCTAGCTCCATTAGGGTCAACTTTTGTCTAAGTTTGACTGCGATTTTTTTGTCAAGAAATTAAACAAGTTGATGATTTAGTCATATAAAACATCGCATCATCCATAACAATGCCCTATATTACAACAAAAGGTAGAGCCTAAGACTTGTCGAATCTTAATTAGAATCTTGTTTTAAATTAAGTACCACTATTTTATAAGAAAAAAAGTCACTAAAATAATTTAGTCATCTAGGAAATCATTTCGTCCAATTATATTTCCACATGATTGAATGTTGGAGCTACCATGTTATCTACTCCATACTAAAGTAAACTAAATTATTAGAAGAGTACAGTAACTTTGAAATAGAGTCATGAAATAACCTCATAAATCAAAGTTTTCGTTAGAGATATGTGTTATCGGAAAATATATGTGTGATATATTTTCCGTAGATATCATTAATGGAATAATATATTTAGGTTTATCTTATGTTAAGATATTATTTAGAGAATATATCATTAGGTTATATGGTATATCTTTTAGGAATATTGTTTCTTATTTTATGTTCGTAGGTTTTGTATAAATACTCAACCTATTGATGAATAATAATCAAGCAATACAAAAACTATTCATTCTCTCTTCTCCCTAATTTGTCAGTTTTGCCATAAAATTTGTCAAAGGTTATGTTTGGCAAAAGTAGCAGTGGCAGATACCTTTAAGCGATCGAGTAGCGGGTAGCTGTTAAGGCATCGAGTAGCTGTCAATTAGTAGTGGGTAGAGGTTAGCTGTTAAAATAACGATAGATAGTATGAGTGTTTGGCAAAAGTAGCGGTTACAATACTAAAATATATCAAAATTATACTAAATATAAATAAAAAGTAATACAAATTTGTCAAACGCTACTCGCTAATTCTAAATGTTATTATTTTTAACGTTTGAGAAAAGTTACCTAAATGCTACCTCTATCGCTAACCGCTACTAGAACCGTTATCTTGCCAAACACTTTCAATTTTTTTTTGAAGTAGTGCTTTGAGCCTTTGACTGATCAAAACGCTAACTGCTACCTCAAACGCTACCACCAAACGGGGCCAAAATATATTAAAGATGTAGAGAAGATTTTAATGTATGAAATTTAACTTGATGATGAGATGGCCCATAATCTAATTAATTAAACTTCCAACAAATTGTTCTTATCACAAATTTTATTATTTTCACTTTTCAATTTTAATTTTTTTTTGAAAAAATAAACACCTTGACAAGGGCTTTGCTTGCTTAATTTATTGTCACAAATTGGATCACCATTAATTTCCTACACATATGATCTGTTAAATTGTGAAGAACTAGAACATGGTCATTAGTTTTTTTATCCCATGAATTTTGGTCTTCGTTCGCCTTAATTTTGGAAAGTTATCTTCGTTCACTAACAATAATTATATAAAAAATGGTGATGCTATATATTACCCTTTAGGGCTATGTTTAAGACATTATTATACTTTGTAAAATGAAAATAATTTGTGAATTAATGACAAATTTACGTGTAAATCAATGTAGTAAATGCTTGATTTTATCAAATATTAGTACTTTAGGCTCCTTGTTCATAACCCTTAGGGCAATGTTTATCATTGTCCAAAAAAAAAAGCACTAATAAACTTTTATATGTAGCTGACGTCACGGTGCGGTCAACCTCCATGGAATTACTTGGTTAGTGACTACTTAGTGTTATAGGGTTACTTTATATGGTTATTGTGGCTACTTAATAGTAATATAAAGGCTACTCTATTAGTGTTGTAGGGGTACTTGGTTATTTAGGGAATACTTTATTATTTAAGGGTTACTCAATAATATTGGTTATCTTGTCAGTATGATAAGGTTACTCTATTTGTTAGTGTTATATAGATTACTCTTTATTAGTTATTATAGGGGGGCTATACTTAAAAATTACATATATCACCAGTTGGGCCACGGGGGACCGGGCCTCCACCAGCCCCCCTTGGATCCGCCGTTGTTCCCACCCTTGCATTACATGATTAATTAGATTTAAAGGAAACAAACTCTCTACTCAATGATTTATGTTTTTTCAAACTTTATTTTATAAAATTAATTTTATTATTTTAAAAATATATGTAATGACATGAAAATCGTATATAACGATCTAAAATTTTCGAGTTAGAAAGATTTGTTTATATTTTTGCTTACTTCGAATTAGAAAGATTATTTTTAAAATAGTTTTCTTAATTATTAGAAGACAAATTATATTATATATTCCTATTTCTTGAGTTCTTTTACATACACTTTTTTTTTTCTTTGTTATTGTTCATATGTGAAATAAAGTAAAATAAACACAATAGAGGCAATAAAATAGACATGGATCGAAAATGATCCTTTAAAAACCCTTGTAAAAATCTCATGAAACTATGAGAGTACAAGAACAACTGTATAGTTTATGGAAGGTTTGCTTGGTTTATGTAAACGTGGTTTGGTTAGTTTTATAGATGCCCAAAGAAATGCCCAGGCCAACTCCTCTTTTTATAGTGCTGAATATAGTAGTCGAAAGAAATAGCTAGAAGATTGTAAAACTTCTTTCATCATCCTTGACTAAAAATTTCATGAGTCATTACTTCAAATTACATCCAAATTTCCAATATCATGTAATATATAGAATGTTTAAGAAGCTAGTATAATATAACCTTAATGTGTAAATAAATCTAGAGAAATAAAGTGCAAGCCCTAACTTTCTTGATTTGAAAATTTCTAAAGCACAAATAAACCACCAATATATTGGGCCAAGGAAATTTGGGCCACACATTCAACAAATACATAGCTTAAAAGTTAAAACTATGAGAAAACAAACATTAAGGAATATAAAAAGTTGGAAAAATTGACATTTGCAACCAGCGAAAGTACCTCGTGTTACATTTGCTATCCGTTTAATTTTTTATTTTATTTTGCTACCACCCAAATCTCTAAAATATTTATTTCACTACCAATTAGCTTACGCGGTTACTATTTCCGTTAGGTTGGGTTTAGCCACCTTGCTGCCACCCTTCCACTCAACTGCCACCCTCCCTCTACTGGCCACCCTCCACCTCACTGCTACCCTCCACCTCACTACCACCCTCCCTTAAATGCCACCCTCCATCACTGCTACCCCCCCCTCAACTGCCACCTTTCCCCTTGTCGACGTCGGCGCGCGAACCCACCTCCCTTTCCCCCACCCCTACGCAACCCCACTTTCTCCTTTCCGCGTTTTCGCTGCCTCGATCCCCACCCCGAACCAAAAACCCCCATCGAAATCCGCCCCCAGTACCCCCACCGAAATCCGCCCCCTCCCCCTATCGTTTACAGCCTTCCCTAACCCTAAACCACCACCCCAAAACCACCCAAAATGAATTTAGGGTTTCGCTTATGGTGGTTTTGGGGTGGTGGTTTAGGGTTAGGGAAAGGGGGAGGGGGGCCGATTTCGGTGGGGGGTACGAGCCTAGGGGGCGGATTCCGGTGGGGGGTTTTGGTTCGGGGTGGGGGTCGGGGTAGCGAGAATGGAGAAAGGAGAAAGGGGGGCTGCGTAGGGGTGGGGGAAGGGAGGGGGGTGGGTTCGCGCCGGCGCCGACCAAATCTCTGGGTGCCGGCTGTCGGCAGCGGGGAAGGAAGGGGGTGGCAGTTGAGGGGAGGGGGGTGGTAGGGTTATTTATGAAAAAAATTATTTTTTTTGAATAAACTTAACGGATTCCGTTAAGTGGTAGTGAAATTTTAATTATTAATTTGATTTTGGGTGGTAGCAAAATACAAAAAAATTAAACGGGTAGCAAATGTAACACGAGGTACTTTTGCTGGTAGTAAATGTCAATTTTTCCTGAAAAGTTTTAATGTAGCAATAAGAAATGAGAAACTGAGGGAGATAGGGATCCAATAGTTAGCCACAAATTCTGTAGTTTGGTTACTGAATTCTTATACTTCCTCTGTTTTTTTTTTTGACCTGTTTATTTTATCACGCTTGCCAATTGTAGGGAATATTTCAAGCATTACCCCAAACTTGAACCCCACTGTGATCATACACTAAAGTACGGTGGCGTCCAAAGGGAAAGAAGATAGAGCAAAAGAGTCGCCAGCAAGTTTTAGGAACTTGTAAACCGTTCACGAGGTGAAGCTTACACCCCTTAACGATCCAAGAGATCGTTAACTCCAATAGGTCTGGAACCATGACTGGTAGTTCGGGGATGAAGGTACAAATCCAACCTAAAAGAGATTGAACCTGCCCTAATAATAGGCCTCTATTTTATTCTGATCGTACTCATGTGCGCTTTTTGACTAACATAACAATCATTAGGTTTACCCTAAACCTGTTTATCTGTGTTGGTTGAATATTAATGCACGAATAAAACTATTATTGGCGATCACTTGAATTATAATCATATTAATTCTAAACAAGATTATTAATTATCTTATTAAGCGTGATTACAAGGACAAATTCCCTTTAAACATGCATAAAAAGCGTGATCAAGCACTAACAATAAACATCAAGCAACATAATAATAATCATAATAATAATTATAACCAAAATCATAATCATAATTGAAATAATCATGTTAAAGCATAATAATAATAGCAAGATCCTAGGCATGATAATAACAAGATTAATAACAAACCCTAGCATGTCACTAAACAATAAAGATCAAATATATAACCCTAACATACTACTAACAATCATAAATATTTGGAAGAATATAAAAGGCATCATACTTTTAATCATACTTGATATTAGCATTTTTTAGTTGTTAACCTAAACATGATACTAGGAAGATCAAAACACCCTAACATGACGCTAGGAATCATAATAACAACCTAAGCATGATTTCCACATCATAATATCAATAAAACCATTAAAGCACTTACTTGGATGCCTCGTACCTCTTTCTAATAACAAAATACACACGTTAATAAACAACAATTAAATTAAGTAATAACTGAAATAGAGATTAGGGACCAAACCCTCAGAAATTAAAACCTTTCACGTTTAGGGCGAAGGCAACTTCGAACAATGCTAGGTATGTCTAGTGCTAATGTATGAGGAATTTTGTTTGTAAAAGGCTAGGCTAGAAAGGGGGAGAGAATCAAGAAATTCTTGATGAGAGTTGATGATTGAAAAGGGGAGATATGACCTCTATTTATAGAGAAAAAAGAGGGTCGAAGAATAAGAAAAGAATCCGAATTCGAATCGAAATAAAACTCGATGGACAACAGTTTTTGCGGATTTTGTTTTTATCATATCTTTTGATCTAAAAGTCCAAATAAGGCATATAATATGTCTTTGGAAAGATCTTGAAGTCTAATTTCCAATCAATTAGAATCAGATTAAAATATTTTGTAGATAAAAATATATGGCCGAAATAGTGGGACGGTGTCAGTTTTGGATAGAGTTTCATATCTAATTCATATTTTTTTCGTTATAACTCGGATTTAATATTATAATATATCATTGGAAAGATAATTTCAAGATCTATCCAACCATATAAAATTTGGATAAAGGTTATGAGGCACGAAAATAATATCTGACTGTCTTTGAACATCTTTAAATTCGAATAGAATTAGGATTTAAGAAAAGGAAAGTTTTAAAAAAAGGAAAGTTTTTATTTAATTCAAATTCTTTAATCTTATCTTTTCAAAAAGGATAATTAAGATCTTTTAAAAACTTATAGAAGCTTCTAATTAATCCTTATTAGTTTAGGAATAGGATTAGACCTTTGGACCCTCCACATGATCATTGGGCCATAACTAAGATCCGGTTCGAGCCCAGTTTATGTATTTTGGTCATAACTTCCTCATTATTCATCGGAATTGGGCTTATAATATATCGTTGGAAAGGTATTTTCAATCCCCATCTAACTACACCATTATTGGACCCATATCATAGACCAAACTAAACTGGAATGCACGTTTTTTAAAAATAGGGTAAGAAAAGAAATATTTTCAAAAACAGAAAGAAGAGATATTTTAATAAAAACATCATCATCACTAGAATTTTTACACTTTCGCTTTGTTAGATAATCAAATGACATGAAAGGTATTCATCACTGGGTATTTGGTTTTGGGGAGACACATTTGGGTGTTTACACCAATGCAAAACTTTAACGATCAATAACTTTAATTCTGCATAAGTATTAAAAATTATAATAGTTATATATTATGATAGTACATATTGAGACGAATTCAAAAAGAACCCACATGTATATATTTTTTCCTTATATATTAATCACAAAAGACGGTCAAAAAAAGAATGATGAATAGTGTAAAAGTGAAAGCGGGTCAAGTAAAAAAGAACGGAGAAAATTATGTCAATAATGGTCATGAGAGCTAAAAAGATCTTAAACCAACAATTATTAAAATGTCACCTGACATCTTAATTTATCAATATTCCCGCTTGCAATGGTGACACACAATAATAATAATTATAATAATAATAATAATAAAAAGAGAGGATGACTTCTTTTATATTAAAAAAAAAAATTCACCCGCCTTAAGGGCCTGTTCTGTTTAGCTTAATTTTAGTTCAGTTTAGCACCAATCAGTTCAGTTAGTTTAATTCAGTTCACTTCATAATTTCCTTCTCTTATAAACAATTTATTTCAGCTCTATTCAGTTCAGTTCAATTCAATTCAATTAAGTTTAGTTCAACCCCAATCAGTTCAATTTAATTCAGTTGTTTTCAGTTAATCGATATAGGCCCTGTGTGCAAAATGTCTTACCAATGGTGGATTATCAATCTCCTAGAGTCTCAGAAATTAAAAGGAACTTGACTTTGAAAACTTGAATCAAAATCTTCACCATTAAAGTGAATCTAATTAATATAAATCTACCTAACATACAACCACCAATTACACATTACACAATCATACACCAAGAATTGTAGACAAATTAATAATTACTATTGTACAAGATAGGTTAACTATGAGTCCATATATCTTAATGAATTTGATACCATAAATTTCAAGTTTTGAGTGTTCAATATTAGTCACAATTTTAATTTATCACTCAGTGATGATCCGAAGTCCCAACTGCCATTTTAAACGGTCAATTTTAGGAAAAATTATTAGTAAGGTTGGAGATTTTAAATATACATTGACATTACCATAAGATTAACATGGACACGTGGACAATGGACATTATCATAACATAAGATTATCGTTACATTACTAACAAATGTTTTTCTTTCCCCCACGAACAAATTTTAGTGTAGGGTGAAAAGGGGATATATGATAGATGACAATGGGGGTTAGTTGGGAGGTATATTTCTTAAGTTCTTAAGTACTACTTGTATGTAGTAGTAAGTCAAGGAGAAACATTGTCTTTCACTCTTTCAAGTCTAATGTAAATTAATTGGGTAATTTACTAGCTGGTAAATATGTCCTTGGTTGTTATGTGGTCAAACATTGTCCTTCATAGACTGCCAGACATTCTCATAACGTTACTAGCTAGCTTAACTCCAAGACAATCATTTTTCAACTTTTAGGATGGAGTCTTGAAGATTAGAGGTGACAAAAGCACACCCGATCCGACCCGATGCGAAAAATATCCGATACATATTTACACTTGCGTGGACATAACAATTTAGTATGACTTAACTTTAAAAATTGATCTAACCCGACCATATTAGACTTGATCCGATCGTTCGAATTGACACCCCTAGTCGAGATTATCAACTCAACACTCTATTAGAAATGTGTAAGTGAGCATTACGTATCAGATGTACTTCAAAACTACTTTTATTTAATAACTAAGGGCTTGTTCTGATTTATTGAACTGAATTGAATTGAAGTGTTAAGAGAGAAGAAAATTAGGCACTAAATTGAAATTAAGCTAAAGAGAACATGTCCTAAGTGTTGACTTAACTGTAAGGAAAGAACCTTCCAACCTTAAGGTGGAGAGTTCAATTTCTACTAGAGGCATTTTAAAGATGGGAAAGATACCTTGGCCTTATCATTCCCCTTCACTTTTAAAGTGTTTAATTAGCCTGATAATTTGGGTTGACTTAACATGTGACTAGAGCATCTTAATCGATGAGATAGCTCTTTTTACTCACCAAATAAATAAATAATGCTTTTACTTATATGTTCAATCATGGTGGATAGCCTAGTAAATTATGTAAAATAATTCCAAAAATTATTATTCCAAAATTAAAAATCACAACCTCCATTATCCCCACATACATACCACTAGACCATTTCCTCAACCAATTTGTATTTACCATAGTAGACCCAATTCTTGTATGTACCTTGTTTTTCTTTGGTGATTCAATGCACAAACTGTTGAGCCGTTTTCCCAACTGCCTTATTAACAGCGCCAACTAAGTCTGCTTTTCACTAATTCCAACCATTCTTCGACTATTTTAAGGACACCATTCAACTTTATAGAATAACATACATCAAACTATTAAAAAAAAAAAACACTAAGAAATATTTTCTTTGATTTGTGCAAAACTTAGGCTAGTTGTTATGGATATTGGAAGCAATGGAGGGGTGCAAAAGAACAAGGAATGGGAAACAACTCGTGCCACCAAGACGGGGCGGCTCGAGCTTGTGTTAAGGGTGTTGGCCTTAATACTAACACTAGCAGCTGCCATTTTGTTAGGGTTGGACAAACAAACTAAGATTGTTCCTATTAAAGTTTTTCCTAATCTTCCGGCTCTCAATGTGCCTGTCATGGCTAAATTCAGTCATGTCTCTGCTTTTGTGTAAGATTTCTCTTAGTCTTTGGTTTGTGCATGCATAATTACATGTATTATAGCTTTCAATTTTCATTATATTACATAATTTCAAACGTTCATCAGTTTATTGAAGTGTGTTTAAAATCAAAATATCTAAATATGAAACTTATATAGTTATATATAAATAGAATTCTCTCCGTTTTAAAAGTGCAACATTTGACTATCACGAAAGATTAGCATTGTAGTTGAATTTGTTAAGATAATAAGACAGTGGGATTTGTGGGAAATTTAAAGTAAGAATGAATATCATAGGTAATGAGAAATATAATAAAATAGTGTACAAAATTACTGTCACTTGTATAATTATTGCATTTAAAATAACGATCGAATTTGAAAAGCGTTGCGTTGCTATATTTTTTTTGTACATTATTCATTATGTTGTCAATGACCATATTCAAACTGTTTATATTATAAATCATAACTTATAAGGCCATATCGATGAACTTAAGGCCTGTTCTCTTCAGCTTAATTTCAGTTCAGCTCCAATCAGCTCAGTTTAGTTCGGTTTCTAATTTCTTTCTCTCATAAATAAATTCAGTTTAGTTTTATCCAGTTTTAATCAGTTCAGTTCAACTCAGCTAGTTTGGTAAATCAGAACAGATTCTTAATCTAACAGACCTTCTTATCGACTCTTATTAGACATGATTGATTATTTGGTTATAAGATGAACAAGATACACCTTTTTTTTTTTTGACGGGGAATAAGATACACCATTAGCTACTTAAAAAAGCAATTAATTTTAAATGTTTATTAAATCATTTAATATGAATATATATATATATGATTACTATATATATCATTCTACATCATTTTTGCAAAGGGGCATATAATTTAATTATCTACCTTGGGCTTTTCTGTCATAAATATATTTAGGTGTGTTTGGCTCTTTGAACATAAATACGTTTAGGTGTGTATGGTCCATATCTCTTTCGGCCATTTAATTCTTTTATCTCTCCGTTACAAGTCTTGCCTCATTAGCTGCAAAATTATGATTAAATGATTAGTCAATCAAGTACACTCTTGGAGATATATCCTAATTCCAAAAACACACATTAATAAAAAGTATGGGGAATATGACGATCTCTATGAACGTTTTTTTTTTAAATAAATTATAATACAACACGCTTTAATGTCCAATAATACACAAAACGTACAGTTTAGCATACAACATACTTCGTAAATAAGTAGTTGTAATAAACAATTTTTTGTTTTATTTATTTATTTATTTTTATATACTCGTGATAGTTTAAATAAATGATCTTCAATACATGTTATTCACAATAGGTACTCTGTGGTGGCAAACTCCATCGCCAGTGTATTCGCGGCGGTATCACTAGCTCTTACATTAGGGAGCGGAAAAGGTGGTTCGCGCTTGATGATGATCTTAGTTTTGGATTTGATTATGGTATCATTGTTGTTTTCAAGCATTGGAGGAACGAGTGCAGTCGGAGTTATCGGTATAAAAGGAAACTCACATTTACAATGGAACAAAGTTTGTAATGTGTATGATAAGTTTTGTCACCAAGTTGCAGCTTCAGTTGTCCTCTCTTTATTAGGGGCAATAATACTTCTTTTGTTAGTAATTCTCACAGCTTCAAAGACCCAAAAGAGAGCCTAAATGTTGTTAAATGCCTTGTAATTTCACTAGTTTATTGTAATATTGAATAGAATTTCAATTCCGTTTTGCACTCTATCCTTAAACACATTTGTTTTGGTACGTCATGAATTCAAATATGGATAACGACAAGATCACTGTATGGGGAATATCTTTTAATTGTGTTAAGTTTAGGTTTATAATTTTATTGTTATGTCTCTACCTTTCGAAAATTCTAATATGGTCCTTTTTATTTGGACCACCACTATTCTTAATTATCATTGGTTGATTATTATTTATTTTTTTTCCTTGGTCAAACCTTAAATTTGGTATTTTCCTTTTTTAATTCATTTTTTATTTTACAAAATATAATTACAAAATTTAGAAAAATCATTTTATTATATTTTCGAAATTTATTTATATATTAAAATCAGATTTTAATTAAATCAAAAAAATGATTAAATTAAAAAAAATTCAAAATCAAAAAATTGTTCATCATGTTCTCCATAGTTCATCAACGTTCTTCAACTTTTTTCATCCATGGAGATATTAAACATGAACACATGATCTATGTCCATTATCATCCACTCGCGCATCGAAAGCGATTTACAATACGACTCGATCTAAAAAGAAAATCCGAAATTTTAATTTACAAAAAATTTGGGATCGTTGCGATTTTGGGCAGCGATTGAAATCCCTAAATAATAGGTTTGGATTGTACAATATCAGTCAAAGTTTGCCAAAACGATGACTTTATGTAATCGAAATCATAATTTTTAAGTTTTACGGTAATTGGGGTTTATCATGATTATCTGGAAAAAAAAACCGCATCATTCTTTGGTTGAAACCTTGTTTGATCCAAAAAAACACGGAAAACGAATTTAAAATCTTGTTTGTGTAAATGTTTAACCCAAAAAAGGATAGGACATTACCTGTTTTTAAAATTGTAATTATTAACAACATATGACATTAGGTTGTTTTGGACATTACCAATTACTGATTTATAATTCACTAACATTTTGTTATGTTCTTTATTGGTACGGAGTAGTAAATATGAATGTGGTCTTCACTGGACAACCACGATATCATGTTAACCAGGTTTGGTATAAATGATAATTAATATATATTTACTATTGTAGTTTACTTTATGTATGCATATACTTCAATATTAGATTAAATACTTTTAGAGAGACTAACTAACAATTTTTTATTTTATTTTTTTATTTTACTCCCTTGTTTGATCCCAAAAAACGTGGATTGAAATTTAAACCTTATTTAACTTACCGTGCATGGCACGAGCCTTAATCTATTATCTTATTATACTCATGTATTATTTGGTATATATATTTATAGCTTAACAAATATGATATATACACTCTAATAAAATATATATTAAAAATATATTCTAATCAATAATCTTATGATCATAACATATGAGTAAAAGTGAAGAATTTACTTTTCGAGTCTTTTCATGAAAATTTGCTGCTGTCTATTATCATAACAAAATACAAGCTATTAGTCAGCCAAAGATTTTGCTAATCATATGCGTGAGTGTAACAACTTAATGCTAGGAATTAGTAGATCAGTTACACAAATATTGAAACTAAAAGCTTACAAAAGGAGGCTAAATATATACTAGCTATAAATACAAAGATACAACATAAAATAGAATATATATTCAAAATATAATATTTAAGGCAAAATATAACATATTCTAACATTAAATGTATTCATATCAAATCTAAGCAATACAAAGACCGAAGATGTGTACGCATAAAAAAAATTTAACATTTGAATATAATCTTTTCAAATTTAAAAATATACTAATTTAAAAATCTTTTATACAATAATATAATAAGATAAGAAATTAGGAAACTATCCTTATTATTATCATTGGGAAGGGTTATTCGTGGGAGTGAACCGTGAGAGGGATGGTGAGGTGGTCTTCGCCAGTGGGGGAGGGGGAAATGCGTTGCCCGGTGATTAGGTCGGCTAAGCGCCGACAACTGAGGTGGGAGGTCAGGGTGGCGGTGGCTAGGCTGGTGGATTGGAGAACATTTTTGTTTAGATTTTGGTAAATTTTTTTAATTAATTATTTTTTTAATTTTTTTTATGTATCACGTCCTGACACGTATCAGGTGCGTGACTTATTATAACAAGTTTTATAACCGGTTGGGACAATTAAAAGCCAATTAGTCTTAAGTACTCCTGGAGTTATCGTGCTCCTAAGGTACCATACTTCTATATGTTTCTTATATTAAGACCATGTGTTATTTTACAAAAACATTGAAGTTATTTCAAAAAATCCTTATTTTATGTTACAACTTACAACACACATGCTACTTTTTTAGTTTTGAATTGTGTTTGTTCATTGCTATTTTTTTTATACATAAATTGTGTTATTTTTTTTATACATACATTGTGTTATTTTTTTTATTATATATTTTTGTTAATTTCTGTAGATATATATTGAAGTTTATTTTAAGTTTAAATTTATGTTATTATTTCAATTCTGTTATTATATATTGCTTATGTTATTATTGAGAAGTATGCAGATATATTCAACTCTAAGCCAATCGACATTTTAGAATTGGGTAGTATGAATATATGTGTTGATTCAACTATCTCAATTTGTATTTCTGACGAGAAGAGCATAAAATTAAATTAAAAAGTGTGATTATTTTTGACGAGAAGAGCGTAAAAATCAAATTGAGAAGTATGAATGTAAGATTAGTGATCAAGCATATTTATAGAACAAAAACTTTTGCATTTTGTGTTTATTTTTTTGATTTTGATAGTCTGTTTTTGTGAAAAAAAAAGTCACTTTTGTGATAGAAAAAGCGGTCATTTTTATGAAATAAAAGAGTAACTTTTATGAAAATATAGGTCACTTTTGTAAGAAAAAAAGGGTCACTTTTGTAAGAAAAAAAGGTCACTTTTCGCAAAATGTTCGATGTACAATAAAATTATTGTAAACCGGGGGCATGCAAAAGTTTTTGTTTTATATAATATACACTTAATTTAATTAAGCTTGTATAATCAACAATACTATTGTTGAAATTAAATTAATTACATATATAATATTGATATTATTTATACATAAACAAATTACGTATAACTATGTAAATATTATATTGCACATATTTATGTGTATTGATGCATAAATATGTGAACAACGCCTTACTTTCCTTCTATCATAAAATATTCAGTTCAATTCAGTTTAGCTTAATTCAGTCAATCAGAACAGACCCTAAATGTTTCAAAAAGAAAAAATAAAAAAGAGTTAATCAAAAATCACCGATTGAACAATTTAAAAAATACACTCCTCAAAATCTTCCCCAAATCAACAACATTAAACCCCTAATTCATTCCTGATTTAGTGTAGTAATGTTGATCAATTAAGGTTTTTTTTACTCTTTACATTCTCATTAATTTGATCATATCGGGAGCGATTCTAATTGGTGACAGTATATTTAAACACCTTCATATTCGACTTGTGGATCTGGTACCGGCACCGCCTCCGGCTCCAACTCCTCTTGTTCCGGCTATTACTTTTTAATGCAAGAACGAACAGGTTGTCTACCCTCTTCTTCGTGCTTTTCTCTCTATGCTTCCCCCATGTTCGGCAACCACCATTATCTCTTACTTTGGTATGTCCTTAATCTCTACTTGCTTAATTTCTTGAATTTGCTTGGTTAATTTTTAAGTCATTGTTTTAATTGTGATGTAGTGAACCAAAATGGCACGGCTTTCTTTTACCCTTTTGTGAGCTCCCGTCATTTCCCTCGCTGACTGAGCACAAGATTGAATTGCTTTGTTTAATACTTGAGGAACAGGAAAAACAACAATTCATCGGGACTTCTATTTTGTATCTTTCATTGGGCGTAGATGATTATATCTACATCTTTTTAGGGGAGGGGAAGTCCTCCGTGCTCCATGAGGCGTCCAACTCTATACATGATTTGTATGGTGCTGGGGTCGAAAAGGTAGTGATGATCATGGGGTTTTACCCTCTTGGATGTGCTCTTATCAACGTCCTTAATGACTTTCTCGCTGGAAGAAATCCCAGAAGGACGAGGGTTTGTATCAATCAGATTAATCAGCTGATTATGCATCATAATCGTCTCTTGAATGAGCACATTAGCAACTTGAATCTACGCTTCAGTTTGTGTTTTGTGATATTTACAAAGGCTTCCTGCAGATCCTGTCCAACCCGACTTCCTTCACTTGGGACTTCTATAATCCTTCTGAGGCTGTCAATACTGTGCTAGCCGAGTCTGCTTGGTCTGGTCAGCCGTTGGTTGAAATCTGTCATACATTAGCATCCAAGCATTGCCATACTTGGAGAATGGAAAGCCCTCCTCTTCCCTTGATTCCCGTTTATTTGGAATGGAGATGTAATCATTTCCTTCTTTATGGATGATACCTTGATATTTTCAGGTAATTTTTGTTAAACTACTAAGCAATTAAACAGAAATTACTTATCTATTGATGCGTGAACCAAACTGACAATAGCCGCGTCGTGGAGAACCACTGACCTAAAAGACGATTCCGCGCTACCTCCCGGTGCAGTAGACTAGAAGAGGTCGCCCTCCAGAATAAGCACGGCGCCGGAGTTTATGTGCACTCACAAACCCGACTGGAACGAACTCAGAATATTTGCCCAGAAAACAGAAAGAACTCGTGTTTAGATAATTTTTTAGAGAAGAGAGAAGACTGATTGTGTTGTGTATACTGACTGGGAAAAGCAACGAGTATATATAGGCATTAGAAGGGAGACCATAAGCATAAAACTAGGGATGAATCTGGCTAAGGAAACGACCAAATTCATTCAGCCAGTCAACAAAGGAAGCAAGAAACAAGGAATTAATCAGTCAGCTACAATCAAGGGATTAATGATTGATTTAATTCCTTAATCCCAACAGTCAGAAAAAAATATTCCCAATAGATAAAAAAGAATATATATTCTGTTTAACAAAGAAAGGGAAATAAAATTTCTCTAAAAAGATAACAAGGACCCACACCCGCGCATCGCATTCCCCAAGACCCAAGTCCCGAGGCCCGAGCTCGACCCTGCTCGGCTTGGCGTGCGCGCGTGTGTGTGGAGTAACACTTACCTCCCACTCACTCAACTAAGTAGTGCTAAGACACTACAATATAAAAACAAGGGAAAACCTTTTCCCCCAACCAATGTGGGATTTTCCCCTTTCATTTGCTTTTCTCTCTCTCTTATTTTTCCCTAACTCTATTATTTTATATGAAGAACTTCCAACAATCCCCCACAGGTTCGAAGATATGAAAAAGAAAGGAAGGAAAAGATGAACTCTGGGCAAAACAAAACAATTGCATAAGTGTCAATGTCTCGCGACTTGAATTAACACATAGTGGACATCAAGCTATGATCCCTCACCTACCAAGTGACTTTCGTCTTAAACTCAATAGGGAGTTAGGGACCCGTCACTTTGAGCCACACAATTAAACATGTATAATATTCTGAAATTCCGCGAATAAAGATGACGCATTATACTGGCCATATGTCCAGCCTGGATGCTCATAGGTGCTCTAGAGTATAAGCCCACGAAATACTCATAGGAAGCGGCCACACTTCCACACCTAAGTAGGTGAACTCCATCAAGTGTGAGCGCACATCCAAAAATATGGATATGGGTTCATTAAGAGCCATATGCTCAACTTCCTTCTCATTTGTAGCTAAGCACAACAAACATCTAGAGATGGTCAAATAAAAATAAAAATGTGCTTTCGAATTATTATATAATGTTCCCCTTCGAACTCATGGTGAGTAGGAGTTCACTATTTCACAATTCATACAACGGGCTTTAGCCCCCTCTCTTCCGATGTTTCCAAAACTAGTTTTTACATAGGCCTTTAGTTAACGGATCCGCAATGTTCTTTTCAGACTTAACATAGTCCAGTGATATCACCCCTTCAGACAACAAATTTATGACGTCTTTATGCCTCAGACGGATGTGTCTCTTCCTCCCATTATAGGCATGGTTGTGTGCAACAGCAATTGCAGCTTGCGAATCACAATGAAGTACAACTGAAGAAGGTGGCTTCCCCCATAGTGGAATATCTGCAAGCATGTTCCTCAACCATTCTGCCTCATGACCTGCCAATTCAAGAGCAATAAACTCATATTCCATAGTAGACATAGCAGTACAAGATTGCTTACAAAATTTCCAGGATACGGCTCCACCCCCAAGGGTGAAGACATAGCCACTAGTGGAGTTAACTTAATCATTATCGGATACCCAGTTGGCATCACAAAAACCCTCCAAAACTCCAGGAAATTTGGAGTAGTGCAAACCCCAATCCGAAATACCCTTAAGGTACCTAAGAAACCTCCTAAGAGCAATCCAATGATCACTGCTTGGGTTATGAGTGTACCTGCTCAACCTACTAACAGAATAAGCAATGTCAGGTCTAGTGTAGTTCATTAGAAACATAACACTACCAATAATTCTAGCATACTCAGATTGATTAACTGGATCACCATTATTTTTCTTTAGGTGGAAACTTGGGTCATATGGAGTCTTAACTAGATCGACATTAAATGAGTCAAACTTTTTAAGAAGTTTTTCAACGAACATAGTGTGACTGATTAAGACAGATGCCTTTTGGATTCCTTTTGATTTTTACTCCCAAAATCACATCTGCCTCACCCATGTCTTTCATTTCAAAATTCGAACTAAAAAATTGTTTTATCTCATTTACTCGATCCAAGTCAGTCCCAAAAATCAACATATCATCCACATAAAGACAAATAATTACACAACCATGACTATCAACCTTAGAATAAACACAAGAGTCACCTTCATTAACATGAAAACCATTACCAGTCATAGTCTTATTAAATTTGTCATGCCATTGCTTTGGAGCTTGCTTAAGCCCATACAATGACTTGACTAACTTACAAACCTTGTTCTCTTGGCCTGGAACAATGACAGGGTAAAGTCGTATCCCCTAATAAAAAATAATTCCTAAATCCTCTAACTAATGTAGATAGGGAAGTAGGGTCGATCTCCATAGGGAAACAAGTCTTTCTATTCCTAATTAGCTAATATAATCTAGATTATGAAGTAACCAATATTTATATTTGAGTAATAAACTAAACTACGAAGATTGAGAATAGGGAGAAAGCAATATATAAAAGGATTTAGGGCATAGGTTCACCAATAAATAATACTCCAGGGTAAAACATAATAATCAATCATTGACATTGCATAAATAACATGATTAACAGGCTCTCGCAATTTATTAATCAACATAGATCTAACAGGCTCTCGCAATTTACTAGATCTAAGTTCTTATTAAAAATAGCCTTTAATATCAAATTAACATCTGCTCGATTCATCAATTCAATATTGCTATACTTTTATAAGCCGTAATTGTAAAACGTTAAAACAATTCAATAAGAAATTATCAAGCAATACCAATAATCAATAATAGTCAATCATCAATGCATCAATTAACCAGATTGTAAAGGGCTTTCGCTACGTATTACAATCACAGAATTAATCTACCACAGAATTAATCTACCGGTATTAAACCTCATCTCTCGAATCTCGACTTAACCATTTATAAATTAACCTGCCTATTGAAACTAGACCTAAACATCGGTTCTCATCTCTCGAATCTCGAGTCAATGTTGTCAAACTCATGCATAAAAGATAGGACTAATCTAGTCACAGAGCATTAAAACAATCAATAGGATATTAATCTAGCATTGATAATTAACAACAACAAATTACCCCTTCATATTATTTATGGATCCCCTTAACCCTAGAAATAGAACTACTCACACATAGTAAAAACTAAACTAATCAAAGCAATAAAACAAGTCATGATGAAAGGAATAAAATAAACAACTAAGATTAAGAGAAGAGAAATCGTTACCAAAATAAATCTAGAATTAAGAGTAGATTAAGAACAAAGGTTTAAGAGAAAGAAATCTAAGAGAACAATTAAGAGAGTAAGAAAGAGTAAAAAGAGATAGAAGAAAGAGATATCTCAAATCGTATTACGGAGGAGTATTTATATTCCGTACAAATCCTAAACTAAAACAAACTAAAACGACGCTAATAGTCTCCTAACAATAACACGCACCCGATCAGGCGCGCCTTCGGGCGCCAGCCTTTGCTTCCCTCGCCCGGCCGGGCGCGCCTCCGGGTGCCAGCCTCTTTGGCCGGGCGCCGACCTTTGCTTCTCCCGCCCGGCCGGTCGCGCCTCCAGGCGCCAGCCTTTTTGGCCGGGCGCGCCTCCGGGCGCCAGCCTTTTTGGCCGGGCAGCTCACTTGGGCCACTATTTGGACTACGATTGGGCTCCAATTCTTCGGGCCAATCTGGGTTTCCTCTTTCGGTCTTGAATACTTGGTCCAAATGCCCCGGTATCACCTATATCGAGCCCTTAATCACCGGTTCGATGGCTCTAACCGGCCCTGGGCTATAAAATCTGGTCGTGCTTCTCCAATGTTCGTGATTGCTCCAAAATATCTCGGGAAAATACTCCAAAAGCATAAATCCCTGCAAAAGTCAACCAAATCTACGAAAACACTAGAAAGCACCAATTAGTAATAAAAGTGGCTCTAAAGAGCCAAAAACACTACTAATTACGACCAAGGAATGGGGGTAAAATACTATATAAAATAGACACATCAAACTCCCCCAAGCCAAACCTTTGCTTGTCCCTAAGCAATGATCTCATCAATGAATCAATAAATATGCTTCACCCCAAAAGTAAAAATCAAGCACAAACGATCTAGGGTAAATCAAATAAACATGCTTCAAAATCAACCAATCAAATCCATCTAATCACCAATCTTCCCTAACAATTGTCAAACAGAGCAAACTACAGGAGCATATAGAATTCAAGACTAGTGCTCACGCACTCAACTCTCATTTTTGTGGCGAGTAAAATATGTACTCGATCGCTCTCCATCCAACCCCTTTATGTGAACAATGCCCTCCCAACTCACACTCTCGTGTGTATAAAACAATGAACGCTCAATCCTACTAGTCGACTCGAAATATGCCAAATCATAACTTGCATTGATAAACAACACTTTCACATTCATACAATTCTATGCACAAGGTAGGAAGGTCTTTAAAGCTTGTAATGTAAGGCTAGGGTAAAGGGTAGGATAAATTTGGGAATAAGTGAGAGAAAAGCTATGCTTAAGGGAGCAAATCCTATCAAAACCCATGATCAAAATAAATAACGATCAACATCTCCTACATAACCAACTCTAACATCAACCAAATATACTCCAATCATAATAATTAATCCCAACACTTACAATTTCACTCATAAGATATAATAATGAAGAAGTAGAGTGAATAAACAAACTTTATTTTCCAAACTTGAATTTTCCATTGAAGCTCTTTTTGATCAACCTCCAACTAGAACATTTGAACATTTTTTTTTCTTTTCTTTTGAAGTTCACTTATTTTTTTACATTTTTTTTTCTTGAACTTCTCTTGTTTTTTCATAACATCATACTTTATTTTTTCAAGAAAATATAACTCTCAAACTCATCAAAAATAAACATGATCAAAAACAAAATAACTTCTCAAAAGCCCACCCAAATTGTGCAAATAATAAGCACACTACAAACTCCCTCACCTCACTCACTAATAGCTCCCCCAAGCCAAGCTTGGGACTAGTAACCAATGGGGCAAAATAAGCTTGTGATGTGGCTAATAAACAACAAAAAGTCAAGGCAACAACATGGGTAGCAAGAAGGGAACAAATGTATCTACAATGTCTGGAGGCTACCTAAAAGAACAAATGCCTTCGTCCTCCTCAATGTGCATAATAATGAATCATATATATATATTACTTATAGTTGCAAACCAATACTCAAATTCATTGACATACTAGGAACTATGGAACTATCACACATTCCTAACCAAATCAACTAGTCAAGCACTATATTCACAAGTAGTTAGACAAAATTGACGCATGTTAAGGTTTCAAGGCAATCAAACATCAAATAATGATTAACTAATCCACAATGCCTATCATCAAATACCAAGAATCAAAAAAAATTTCTCAAGTAGGGGGCACAGGGAAGCATAATTTACAATTCATTGGAACGTATTTTTGGATTTTTTTTATTTTTCAATTTTTTTTTTGTATTTTTTCATATATAATAAAGCAATAAAACTAACCTAGAAAGAAATAAATCTAACCTAAGAAAACACACCAAAAATAAAAGAAGAGAGAAAAAGAAATATACCAAATCAAAATCTCCCCCAAGCCAGAATCAGACAATGTCCTCATTGCCTCGGAAACTAGCCCAGCATAGCTAGTCCTGATCATCCTCATCCATCGAGCCGAAACCCGCACCTCCACTGCCACCTGCACCACCTGCACCAGAAGAAAAACCACCAAAATAATCAGCATGAAAACTCCCCCCCGCCGGTCCCCCGAAAGGAATGTCCTGGTCGTACCCGTAGAAGGAAGAATAGTCAGTGTAAATACCACGGGCAGTGGGATCCCTATCGTATCCCTGGGGTGGAGGCTGAAACCAGTCAGGGTGAATAGCGTCGTCGAGAATGTTGCCCCGACGAGCATAATCATCGTACATAGGGTAGAGAGCTCTACCCTGGTTCCTCTCTAGGTACCCTAACCTCTGGTCTAAGGAGCCTACCATCCTCCTAAGGTCAGTATGGGAATGCTCTATACGTCCTAAGGCCTGACCTATAATCTGAAGATCCCAAACTGGGTCAGAGTCAACTTGAGGGTCAGAGTCAACTTGAGGGACGGAGTGAGACATACGAGGTGGAGAGAATGCCACCTCGGGCTGAGGCTGGGGTGGTGGAACTGGTGGTGGTAGTGCCTGCCCCCTAGCGTTGGCAACTAAAACATCATAAGTGTAAGAAGGTTTCCCTGGGGGAAAGGCAGTCAAATCAAGACTGGGTAGGGGAAAGATGGGCAAAGGTTGCTCGCTCCCAGTCCTAATACACCAAAAGGGTGTCTGCTCGCTATTCGGCCGAACCCACCCCAACTCCTCAAAATACCTAGCAGTCATATAGGTATCTGATCCGCAGTTGGTCAGCTGGTGGGGTCCATCCACTACAAAACCGGCCTTTTTCACTGCTATTCGAGTGATAAGGCCTCCTAAACGGATGAGGGTCTTTGATATGGTGCTAGCCGTGGCATGCCTACTCAAATGGTGAACAATAAACCTACCTATGTTCAATTTCCCGTACCCATACACATAGTGTCCTATGACAACTAGTTCGTTCGATTGGGCATTATGGGGCTCGGCCCTACCTAAAAAACACAAACCCGCAACTCTTTGCCAGATTTTTGGGACAGGGTGGTGAATAGGTTTGGTACTAGCATGTTGGGGGTCGGGGGTAGACAAACCAGTCAAAGAATTATATATGTCACCCAATTTATAGTCTGCATGCCATTGGTGAGATAGTTCAGAATTTAATTCAAATATTGTACAAAATTCTACAAAAGTTAAACTAATATTTCTATTGTTCAACCTGAAAAATAAATTTGGCCCATTTCTACTACTAACAACATGTAAAGAAGACAAGAACTCACAAGTAAGTTCTCGGAATGTAGGATAGTGCATATCAACAAATTTTCTCATGCCAATGTCATTCAAAAATCGTTTTACAAAATCAAACAAACCAAATGATTACCTCACGACCGATTAAATGTTCTAGCCGCTCCTTTTGCTCTTGGCTAGCACTGCGGATTGCCGGCCAGTATGGAAGTTGCAAATCCGGGTCGTATTCCTCCCTCGAACTGGAGCTTCTACCGAAAATCGATCTAGCCCTCTTTGAAGCCATGTTAGAAAATGGGTTTGAAATTTATTTGAATAAAAACTGAAAATTTTTGTATGGAAATGTAGAGGATGAAGAGAGGATCACAAATATGTAAAAAATTTTGAATTTGGTTAAGGGATGAAGGAGAAATCTTAGAGAGAAGGTAGAGAGAATTTGAGTTTTAGGAAGAGAAAGTAATGGAGAAAGAAGAAAGAATGAGAAAAGGTGAAGAAAGATGAAGAAAAGCAGCCCGGGTATGGCTCGCGCCCGGTCGTTCCCCAGCTTGCCCGGTCGGGCAATCTGACTGAATATTACGTTGCGTTCTCGCGCCCGGTCGGGCGGAATTCGCCTGGTCGGGGGATCTATTGTCCCGATTTTCTCCAACTCTCGCGCCCGGTCAGGCGCCATTCGCCCGATCGGGCGATCTATCGATCGAATTTGTAGCTCTTCTCGCGCCCGGTCGGGCGCGAGTCGCCCAATCGGGCGGACAATTTAGCCCGTATACGACGTATTTCGCGCCCGGTCGGGCGTCCATCGCACGATCGGGCGAAAATACTTATTTTTGGGCACTTGCTCTCGTGCACGGTCAGGCGAGCTTCGCCCGATCGGGCCTGAGGCTAAATTGTTTAATTATTATTTTTCTTCTTTTCTCCAAAATTTGTCTAACTCTTTTCCTTCAAACCTGTACCAACACTCAAAAAAACTCATTAAATTCCCCCATCTCTCCTCTCATAAGAAAAAGGAAAGAAAAATTAGTAAAAAAAAACATTAAAAATACGGGTTGCCTCCCGCAAAGCGCTGGTTTATCTAGATCTCGCACGACCTTCTTACCAAGTACAATAACTAGGACCCTTGGCCTAACGCTTGATCGGGTGGTTTCTCACCCGGTCTAGCGGTGTTTAGGCTGCGATGCGGCTTCCTGACATACCCTGTGGGACGCCAAATCACCTTATTTGGTGGATCCTCCTTGACTTGGACTGGGGGATCTTCAATGCTACGCACTAAAAATCCTTCTTCGATCGAAGGTTGCTTCAAATTGTCATTGCGTTCAATACTTGCAACTCGATCTGGCGGAACACTTACCGTAGACTCAATTCGCACAACTTGCTTGATCGGTTCCACCTTTTCATCCTCAAAACCAAGACCAACATTGTAGAGTGCTCTTTCTATTGCATCGACTTCCTTCTGCCATTTTTCTATCTCATCTGAAAGGGATGCAACACACGATACCGCCTCCAAGGGATCTTTTTCAAGAGCTTGGGGCTTGTTAGAATAATTTTCAACCACATTAACACTGATACATTTCTCCTCAGTCATAGAGCTTTTAGGGGCATTATTCAGATTAAAAACAACTTTATCATCCCCTACTGACAGTGTCAACTTACCACTTCTTACATCTATGACCGCTCCTGCAGTGTTAAGGAATGGTCTACCCAAAATAATCGGGGTTTGCATATCCTTAGCCATATCAAGAACAACAAAATCAACAGGTATATAAAATTTACCTACTCTAACGGGGACATCCGCTAAAACACCTAAGGGGTATTCGAAGGAACGGTCGGCATTTGTAGAGTTATATTGGTAGCTTTTAATTTACCCATATTCAACTTAGAACACACAGATAATGGCATGACGCTAACACTAGCACCCAAATCACATAATGCATTATCAATCAAGAGATTGCCAATATGACAAGGGATAGAAAAATTACCCGGATCTTTTAATTTAGGTGGAGACTTATTTTGAAGTACGGCACTACACTCTGCAGTGAAAGCTACTGTCTCTACCTCACTAATAGACCTTTTCCTTGTCAATATTTCTTTCATAAATTTTGCATACGAAGGAATTTGTGTGATTAATTCAGTGAAGGGAACTGTTACCTTCAAATCTTTTACCAAACTGCTTATCCAAGTGAAAGCTACTCTGCAGTGAAAGCTATTGTCTCTACCTCACTAATAGACCTTTTCCTTGTCAATATTTCTTTCATAAATTTTGCATACGAAGGAATTTGTGTGATTAATTCAGTGAAGGGAACTGTTACCTTCAAATCTTTTACCAAACTGCTTATCCAAGTTTGTCTTCAATTGACGATTGGGGAATGGAAGTTTGATAATTGGTTTTGGAGCATTATTGCTCTTATCTAGAGTAGCCACCTTCTCTGGAGTCGTACCCTGCAATGTAGAATTAGATATGTTAGTATTATCCTTTAGCCCTGCAGGGCTATTAACTACATTGCTTGGTTTAACGGAATCAAGATTAACATTATTTAATAAAACAGGTTCATCAACTCTGGGCATAGAGGGCCCTTCATAGTTTGTACCACTCCTTAGAGTAATTGCAAATGCTTGATCTGTAGGCCTGGTCGGCTGTGCCGGCAGAGCTCCCTGTTAGCGGGCTTGTAGAGTAGCGGAGAGTTGCGCAATTTGATTATCTACAATTTTATTATGTGCTAGAATTTGATCAATTGTCGCAACTCTACTCTCCATATGCTTTTGCATATTAACCAACATTTCTCTAATTTCCACCAGAGAAGGGTCAGAAGATGAGGAGGATTGTTGTGGTTGGTTCTTCTGACTAGCATTGGGATGGTAATATTTCCGCTGCTGTTGATGTGGCGCCTGTGGTTCTTGTGGTGGTGGATTTTGAACATTAGTACTTCGGTAGGAAAGGTACGGATGATTCCGATAACCAGGATTGTAGGTGTTGGAGTATGGGTTATTCTGCCTATAGGCTTGAAAACCATTAACTTGCTCCACGGAACTCCTGCAATCTTGTTCCCAATGACCTATAATACCACAATTTTCACAGAAAGCCTCATTAGAATTATTATTAATCGCAGAAACATTAGCTACATTAGCAGTGCTCAGATTATCTAATTTTTGGCAAATAGAGGTCAGCTGCGCTTGCAAAAAGGATACAGAGTCAACACTATGCTTCCCCTTGTTCGCAAATCCTCTAGGATTCCCATATTGGGAATTGTGTATCGCCATGTGATGTGTCTATTTTATATAGTATTTTACCCCCGTCCCTTGGTCATAATTAGTAGTGTTTCTGGCTCTTTAGAGCCACTTTTATTACTAATTGGTGTTTTATAGTGTTTTCGTAGATTTGGTTGACTTTCGCAAGGATTTACACTTTTGAAGTATTTTCCCGAGATATTTTGGAGCAATCATGAGCATTGGAGAACACGACCAGATTTTATAGCCCAGGGCCGGTTAGAGCCATCAAACCGGTGATTAAGGGCTCGGTATAGGTGATACCGGGGCATTTGGACCGAGTATTCAAGACCCAAAGAGTAAACCCAGATTGGTCCGAAGAATTGGAGCCCAATCGTAGTCCAAAGAGTGGCCCAAGAGAGCCGCCCGGCCGGGCGCGAGAAGAAAAGGTCGGCGCCCGACCAAAGAGGCTGGCGCCCAGAGGCGCGCCCGGCCGGGCGAGGGAAGCAAAGGCTGGCGCCCGAAGGCGCGCCCGATCGAGCGCGTGTTATTATTAGGAGACGATTAGCGTCGTTTAAGTTTGTTTTAGTTTAGGATTTTTACGGTAAATACTTCTCCGTAAAACGAATTTAGTACTTTTTTTACCTTTTTTTTACTCTTTCTTAATTTTTCTGAGACTTTCTCTCTCTAACTCTTTTCTCTCTCCACTTCTTCTTCTCCTCTTTACTCTTTCTTTACTCTCTTAATTATTCTCTTAGAATTCTCTCTCTAAACCTTTGTTCTTAATCTAATCTTAATTCCAGATTACTTTTTGGTAACGATTTCTCTTCCCTTAATCTTAGTTGTTTATTTTATTCCTTTCATCATGATTTATTTTATTGCTTTGATTAGTTTAGTTTTTACTATGTGTGAGTAGTTTTATTTCTAGGGTTGATGGGGATCCATAAATAATATGAAGGGGTAATTTATTGTTGTTGATTATCAATGCTAGATTAATTTCCTATTGATTGATTTAATGCTCTGTGACTAGATTAGGCCTATCTTTTATGCATGAGTTTGACAATATTGATTCAAGATTCGAGAGATGAGAATTAATGTTTAGGTCTAGTTTCAATAGGCAGATTAATTTATAAATGGTTAAGTCGAGATTCGAGAGATGAGATTTAATACCGGTAGATTAATTCTGTGATTGTAATACGTAGCGAAAGCCCTTTACAATCTGGTTAATTGATGCATTGATGATTGACTATTATTGATTTTTGATATTGCATGATAATTTCTTATTGGATTGTTTTAATGTTTTACAATTGCGGCTTGTAAAAGTATAGCAATATTGAATTGATGAATCGATCAGACGTTAATTTGATATTAAAGGTTATTTTCAATAAGAACTTAGATCTAGTAAAGTGCGAGAGCCTGTTAGATCAATGTTGATTAATAAATTGCGAGAGCCTGTTAATCATGTTATTTATGCAATGTCAATGATTGATTACTATGTTTTACCCTGGAGTATTATTTATTGGTGAACCTATGCCCTAGATCCTTTTATATATTGTTTTCTCTCTATTCCTATTCTTTGTAGTTTAGTCTCATACTCAAATATAAATATTGGTTACTTAGATAATTTAGATTATAATAATTAATTAGGAGTAAAAAGACTTGTTTCCCTGTGGAGATCGACCTTACTTCCCTATCTACTTTAGTTAGAGGATTTAGGTATTTACTTTTGATTAGGGGATACGACTTTACCCTGTCAAAATTTGGCGCCGTTGCCGGGGAAACGGTTTTATTTTTATTTCTAATTATTATTAGAGTCTAGGTTATTTTGTTTTATTTTTTTATTTTATTTATTTATTTATTTATTTATTTATTTTATGAGTTGAAACTATCCATGCTTACGTCACTACAAGAATTATATAATTTTTATGCAGCACCTAACTACTGTAGTTGTCAACGTCTTTGTCATGAAAATCCTGAATGCCCTTATAGTGAGTTTTTTGTGCGTGCTCCAGATGATTTTAGAGTCTTTCCATATACATATGATCATATTCGGAAACGATTAGTTGCTAATGAAAGTTATTGGAAGGCTCTTGATGAAAAAGTTTACGGACACTATAATAATACGAATGTTATTGAGGATGAAGAACCACCCGTTATAGAATTTGTGGTTGAAAAATCATTGGTTGAAGAATCGGTGATTGAAAAATCATTAGTTGTAGAAACGGTGGTTGAAAATTCCTTTGTTGATAATGAGGTTATTCGTAAGGGTGGAGTTTTCAAGTCATTATTGGATGATAAAGACAATGACTACCTCCATGTTCGTTCTATTAATTCTAAAATTTTAGCGGAGGAAGTAGAAGGTTGTGGTGTATTTTCATCTCCCTCTTTTGATTTTTCTTTCTACCTTGAGTTCTCTTTATGTGCTCCTAACTTTTTCTTTGTAGGGATAAATGTGCTTGCTATTAAACCCTATATAGTGCTTAATGAAATGTTTGCAGGAGCGTTTGATAAGTTACTCAAGGCATTGAATTCTTCCGATTGAGAGAAGGAGTATGGTCGAGCGGGACCTTGATAAACTAGCGCTTTGCGGGAGGCAACCCGTATTTTTTTTGCTTTTTATTTTGTTTTTTTTTATTTGTTTGTGTGTTTTCTTTTTGTTTTGTTTTAGAGAGGTAGAGGAGAGTATATCTTATATTTGTGGGAGTGTGATTTTGTGCAGAGATACTAGAAAAGTTGAGAAAAGATCGAAGGGCTAAAGGAATCCCGGGGCAATTAGCAGCAGCAAGCTTCCCCGTCAAATCAGTAGCACGGGCCCGATCGGGCGCGCGTACGCGTCAGCAAACTTAGTCAACTTTGACAGGCCATAACTTTTGCGTTTCATATCCGATTTTTGCGTGTGACCTGTCGTTAGATGCATTGCAATCCTCGAGGCTTTGGTGACATTGATGTGGTGATGATGAAGAGTAGTCACCTTGACTACTATCTTCCCTTTAAGACAATGAGGACATTTTCTGATTTAGCTTGGGGGGAGGTTCTCGTGTTCCTATGGTACATCTTTCACTCTCTCTCTTATCTTTTTATTTTTATTTTTTCTTAGTATAGATTTTATTACTTTCTTAGGTTAGTTTTGTTCCAATGAATTGTAAATCATGCTTCCCTGTGCCCCTTACTTGAGAAAAATTGTTTTGATTCCTGGTATTTGATGATAAGCATTGTGGATTAGTTGATCATGATTCGATGTTTGATTGCCTTGAAACCTTAACATGCGTCAATTTTGTCCAACTACTTGTGAATATAGTGCTTGACTAGTTGATTTGGTTAGGAATGTGTGATAGTTCCATAGTTCCTGGTATGTCAATAAATTTGAGTATTGATTTGCAACTATAAGTAATGTTTATATGATTCATTATTATGCACATTGAGGAGGACGAAGGCATTTGTTCTTTTAGGTAGCCTCCAGGTAGATACATTTGTTCCCTTCTTGCTACCCATGTTGTTGTCTTGACCTTTTGTTGTTTATTAGCCGCATTACAAGCCTATTTTGCCCCATTGGTTACTAGTCCCAAGCTTGGCTTGGGGGAGCAATTAGTGAGTGAGGTGAGGGAGTTTGTAGTGTGCTTATTATTTGCGCAATTTGGGTGGGTTTTTGAGAAGTTGTTTTGTTGTTATTCATGTTTATTTTTGATGAGTTTGAGAGTTATATTTTCTTGAAAAAAATAAAGCATGATATTATGAAAAAAAAAGAAGTTCAAGAAAAAAAAATGTGGAAAAAAATAAGTGAACTTCAAAAGAAAAAAAGTGTTCAAATGTTCTAGTTTGAGGTTGATCAAAGAAAAATAATTTAGAGCTTCAATGAAAATTCAAGTTTGGAAAATAAAGTTTGTTTATTCACTCTAGTTCTTCATTATTATATCTTATGAGTGAGAATGTAAGTGTTGGGATTGTTTATATTGTTTGGAGTATATTTGGTTGATGTTAGTGTAGGTTATGTAGGAGATGTTGATCATTATTTATTTTGATCATGGGCTTTATTAGGATTTGCTCCCTTAAGCATAGCTTTTCTCTCACTTGTTCCCAAATGATTCCTACCCTTTACCCTAGCCTTACATTACAAGTTTTAAAGACCTTCCGACCTTTGTGCATAGAGTTGTATGAATGTGAAAGTGTTGTTTATCAATGCAAGTTATGATTTGACATATTTCGAGCCGACTAGTAGGTTGAGCGTTCATTGTTTTATACACTCGAGAGTATGAGTTGGGAGGGCATTGTTCACATAAAGGGGTTGGTTGGAGAGCGATCGAGTACATCTTTTACTCGCCACATAAATGAGAGTTGAGTGTGTGAGCACTAGTCTTGAATTCTATATGCTCTTGTGGTTTGCTCTATTTGACAATTGTTAAGAAAGATTGGTAATTGGATGGATTTGATTGATTGACTTTGATACATGTTTGTCAGATTTAGCTTGAATTATATTTATTGATTTAAATTATATTTAGGGTGAAGTATTGATTTATTTATTCATTTCTTTGCTTAGGGACAAGCAAAGGTTTGGCTTGGGGGAATTTGATGTGTCTATTTTAAATAGTATTTTACCCCCGTCCCTTGGTCATAATTAGTAGTGTTTCTAGCTCTTTAGAGCCACTTTTATTACTAATTGGTGTTTTCTAGTGTTTTCGTAGATTTGGTTGACTTTTGCAGGGATTTACACTTTTGAAGTATTTTCCCGAGATATTTTGGAGCAATCACGAGCATTGGAGAAACACGACTAGATTTTATAGCCCAGGGCCGGTTAGAGCCATCGAACCGGTGATTAAGGGCTCGGTATAGGTGATACTGGGGCATTTGGACCGATTATTCAAGACCCAAAGAGGAAACCCAGATTGACCCGAAGAATTGGAGCTCAATCGTAGTCCAAATAGTGGCCCAAGAGAGCCGCCCGGCCGGGCGGGAGAAGAAAAGGTCGGCGCCAGGCCAAAGAGGCTGGCGCCCGGAGGCGCGCCCGGCCGGGCGAGGGAAGCAAAGGCTGGCGCCCGAAGGCGCGCCCGATCGGGCGCGTGTTATTGTTAGGAGACGATTAGCGTCATTTAAGTTTGTTTTAGTTTAGGATTTTTACGGTAAATACTTCTCCGTAAAACGAATTTAGTACTTTTTTTTACCTTCTTTTTACTCTTTCTTAATTTTTCTGAGACTTTCTCTCTTTAACTCTTTTCTCTCTCCACTTCTTCTTCTCCTCTTTACTCTTTCTTTACTCTCTTAATTATTCTCTTAGAATTCTCTCTCTAAACCTTTGTTCTTAATCTACTCTTAATTCCAGATTACTTTTTGGTAACGATTTCTCTTCCCTTAATCTTAGTTAATTATTTTACTCCTTTCATCATGATTTATTTTATTGCTTTGATTAGTATAGTTTTTACTATGTGTGAGTAGTTTTATTTTTAGGGTTGATGGGGATCCATAAATAATATGAAGGGGTAATTTATTATTGTTTATTATCAATGCTAGATTAATTTTCTATTGATTGATTTAATGCTCTGTGACTAGATTAGGCCTATCTTTTATGCATGAGTTTGACAATATTGATTCAAGATTCGAGAGATGAGAATTAATGTTTAGGTCTAGTTTCAATAGGCAGATTAATTTATAAATGGTTAAGTCGAGATTCGAGAGATGAGATTTAATACCGGTAGATTAATTATGTGATTGTAATACGTAGCGAAAGCCCTTTACAATCTGGTTAATTGATGCATTGATGATTGACTATTATTGATTTTTGATATTGCATGATAATTTCTTATTGGATTGTTTTAATGTTTTACAATTGCGACTTCTAAAAATATAGCAATATTGAATTGATGAATCGAGCAGATGTTAATTTGATATTAAAGGCTATTTTCAATAAGAACTTAGATCTAGTAAATTGCGAGAGCCTGTTAGATCTATGTTGATTAATAAATTTCGAGAGCCTGTTAATCATGTTATTTATGCAATGTCAATGATTGATTACTATGTTTTACCCTGGAGTATTATTTATTGGTGAACCTATGCCCTAGATCCTTTTATATATTGTTTTCTCTCTATTCCTATTCTTTGTAGTTTAGTCTCATACTCAAATATAAATATTGGTTACTTAGATAATTTAGATTATAATAATTAATTAGGAGTAAAAAGACTTGTTTCCCTGTGGAGATCGACCCTACTTCCCTATCTACTTTAGTTAGAGGATTTAGGTATTTACTTTTGATTAGGGGATACGACTTTACCCTGTCACCATGTCTTCAATAACCTGACCTGCATCTTCAACATCAAGATTCATAAATCTCCCACTAGCTGCAGAATCTAAAATTATTCTGGATGAATTTCCAATGCCATTATAAAAGGCTTGGATTAACTGCCATTGTGCTAAATTATGGTGGGGGCATTCTCTTTGTAAGTCCTTCAACCTCTCCCAAGCCTCATATAAAGATTCATCGGCTTCTTGGGCAAAGTTCTGAATTGCACTCCGTAGTACGGTTGTTCTCTCTACAGGATAATACTTGTTAAAGAAATTCGAAACAAGAGTTTCCCAGTCAATTATACCAAGTGTAGTTCTATTTAAGCCATTAAACCACAATTTAGCTTTTCCAATTAAAGAGAAGGGAAAGAGAATCTCCCTGATTTGGTCTTGAGTGACCCCGACTTACCTGATGTTATTGCAATATTGACAATAGTCGGCAATGTGAAGATTCGGGTCTTCACCCTTAGCTCCACTAAATTGCTTCCTCTCTATCATCGTTATAAATTGAGGTTTAATTTCGAATTGAACCCCATCAAGAGCTGGAGTAGGGGTGAGATGTGGAAAATCTGTAAGCTTTGGTTGTGAGTAATCACTAAGCTTCTTTGGTACCGCCATCTCTGATTCTGCGTCTGATGATACCTCTGAATCGCTAGAACCAGTTGGAGGGTCTCGTTGATTATTATTATCACCAGAATCCGCCAGAATTTGCTTGTAGAAATTTTTCTGTCTATGGAAGAAGCGTTCAATCTCAGGATCGAATGGGATGTAACCTGATCTGGAACACCTGGGCATAAACAAAAACTAGAAGCAAATATGAGATTTGCCTCAGAGGACTAATGCTCTCTGAGACAAAAAGAAAATAACCTAGACTACAAAATTAATTAGAAATAAAAATAAAACCGTTTCCCCGGCAACGGCGCCAAATTTTGACAGGGTAAAGTCGTATCCCCTAATCAAAAATAATTCCTAAATCCTCTAACTAATGTAGATAGGGAAGTAGGGTCGATCTCCAGAGGGAAACAAGTCTTTCTATTCCTAATTAACTAATATAATCTAGATTATGAAGTAACCAATATTTATATTTGAGTAATAAACTAAACTACGAAGATTGAGAATAGGGAGAAAACAATATATAAAAGGATCTAGGGCATAGGTTCACCAATAAATAATACTCCAGGGTAAAACATAATAATCAATCATTGACATTGCATAAATAACATGATTAACAGGCTCTCGCAATTTATTAATCAACATAGATCTAACAGGCTCTCGCAATTTACTAGATCTAAGTTCTTATTGAAAATAGCCTTTAATATCAAATTAACATCTGCTCGATTCATCAATTCAATATTGCTATACTTTTACAAGCCGTAGTTGTAAACCGTTAAAACAATTCAATAAGAAATTATCAAGCAATACCAATAATCAATAATAGTCAATCATCAATGCATCAATTAACCAGATTGTAAAGGGCTTTCGCTACGTATTACAATCACAGAATTAATCTACCGGTATTAAATCTTATCTCTCGAATCTCGACTTAACCATTTATAAATTAACCTGCCTATTGAAACTAGACCTAAACATCGATTCTCATCTCTCGAATCTCGAGTCAATGTTGTCAAACTCATGCATAAAAGATAGACCTAATCTAGTCACATAGCATTAAAATAATCAATAGGAAAATAATCTAGCATTGATAATTAACAACAACAAATTACCCCTTCATATTATTTATGGATCCCCTTAACCCTAGAAATAGAACTACTCACACATAGTAAAAACTAAACTAATCAAAGCAATAAAACAAGTCATGATGAAAGGAATAAAATAAACAACTAAGATTAAGAGAAGAGAAATCGTTACCAAAATAAATCTGGAATTAAGAGTAGATTAAAAACAAAGGTTTAAGAGAAAGAAATCTAAGAGAACAATTATGAGAGTAAGAAAGAGTAAAAAGAGAGAGAAGAAAGAGATATCTCAAATCGTATCACAAAGGAGTATTTATACTCTGTACAAATCCTAAACTAAAACAAACTAAAACGACATTAATCGTCTCCTAACAATAACACGCGCCCGATCGGGCGCGCCTTCGAGCGCCAGCCTTTGCTTCCCCCGCCCGGTCGGGCGTGCCTCCGGGCGCCAGCCTCTTAGGCCGGGCGTCGACCTTTGCTTCTCCCGCCCGGCCGGGCGCGCCTCCGGGCGCCAGCCTTTTTGGCCGAGCGGCTCACTTGGGCCACTATTTGGACTACGATTGGGCTCCAATTCTTCGGGCCAATCTGGGTTTCCTCTTCCGGTCTTGAATACTCAGTCCAAATGCCCCGGTATTACTTATACCGAGCCCTTAATCACCGGTTCGATGGCTCTAACCGGCCCTGGGCTACAAAATCTGGTCGTGCTTCTCCAATGTTCGTGATTGCTCCAAAATATCTCGGGAAAATACTCCAAAAGCATAAATCCCTACAAAAGTCAACCAAATCTACGAAAACCTAGAAAGCACCAATTAGTAATAAAAGTGGCTCTAAAGAGCCAAAAACACTACTAATTACGACCAAGGGACGGGGATAATATACTATATAAAATAGACACATCAAACAACAACCCTTCAGGTTGGACTATATAAATCTCCTCATCCAAGTCACCATTCAAAAATGCAGTTTTGACATCTATTTGATGAACAACAAGATAAAAAATGCAAGCAAGAGCAATTAAAGTCCTAATGGTTGCAATTTTTGTAACAGGAGAGTAAGTATCAAAATAATCAATGCCAAACTTTAGAGTAAAACTCCTTACCACTATTCTTGCCTTATACTTGTCTATGGATCCATCGGCCTTCAATTTTTTCCGAAAGATCCATTTACAAGTAATGGGCTTACAACCTCTAGGAAGTTCAACCAATTCCCAAGTGTTATTATTGAGAATTGATTGTAATTCACTATCAATTGCTTCTTTCCAAAACACAGCATCAACTGATCTCATTGCCTCATCATAGGTCCTTGGATCATCTTCCAAAATAAATATATGCACAAAATCATCATCAATTAAGGAAGATTCAGATAAATAAGAAGAAATAAAATCAGGACCAAAACTGTTTTCCTTTCTTGCCCTTTTGCTTCTCTTTGGCTCCAAAACATAATCATTGTTAGTAATAGGAGAATTAGCAATAGGTAAACTAACAGAACTACTAGCAATTAATTCACTATCATTAAAGGGAGATATTTTCCAAGGAAAAATGTTCTCAAAGAACTCAGCCTCTCTAGCCTCAATGATATGGCCACTTGCATAAGTGTCGTTAGTACCTCTGAAAAAAAAATGAAAAACTGCACTTTGATAAGCATAGCCAATAAAAATAGCATCAACGGTTTTAGGACTAATTTTATCCCTCTTGAAACTAGGTATGCCTACTTTTGCTAGGCACCCCTCACTTTCAAATATTTCAGGTTTGGCGCTCGACCCTTCCATATTTTGTATGGAGTCTTGTCAAGCTTCTTGTGAGGAACCCTGTTCAAAACATAACAAGCAGAAAGAATAGCCTCCCCCCACATGTTATTAGGAAGCCCAGAACTAATATAAGCATAGAATTCATCATATTCTTTAAAGTTCTATTTTTTCTTTCAGCTATATTGTTTTGTTCGGGTGAATAGGGAGTCGTTGTCTCATGAATAATGCCAAGTTTCTCACAAAATTCCTTAAGAGTGTTAGGGTTGTACTCACTACCCCTGTCACTCCTAACCCTCTTAATCTTTTTGTCCAATTGGTTTTCTACCTCAGCTTTATATTTGAGGAACATTTCCTCACCTTCGTCCTTAGACCTGAGAAGATAAACCATACAAAAACGTGAGCAATCATCAACAAAAGTAATGTAATACTTTTTACCCCCTCTACTTTCGTGATTGTTAAAATCACCCAAGTCACTATGAACAAGCTCTAGTACTTCACTCTGTATATCTACTAATTTAACTGGCTTCTTTGTAAATTTGGCTTCAACACAAATTTTACATTTCGAAATATCAGTGTTAGAAAAACTTGGAATCAAATTTAAGTTTTTAAGCCTTTTAATAGAATCAATATTAACGTGGCCTAATCTAGCATGCCATAAATCAATAGACTCAGCAATATAAGCAGAAGAAGTACTAGCATTCTTATTCGTAGTGTCAATTTTAACATCAAGAGTAAAAAGCCCCCCATTACAAAAGCCCTTTCCTACAAATTCCCCATTGCGAGTAAGAACTAATCTATTAGAACCAAAAGAGAGCTTCAGTCCAGTTTTCATGAGTAAACTGCCAGAAATTAAATTCCTGCGCATTTTTCGAATATGCAAAACATTAGTCAGAGTAAGCAATTTTCCAGAAGTGAGAGTGAGAACGATCTTCCCTTTGCCTTGGATAGAAGCGGAAGCTGAGTTGCCCATGAAAACATTTCCACCTTCAACCTTGTCATAGGTAGTGAACATGTCCTTGTTGGCGCAGATGTGTCTGGTAGCTCCAGTGTCAACAATCCACTCAACAACATTACCTGTAAAGTTAGCTTCTAAAACAACATCAACAATAACGTCAGATTCCTCAATAAGATTTTCTTGACTTTGTCCATTATTCTTCTTCTTGACCCTGCAATCCTTAGCCTTGTGACTAGTCAAACCACACTCAAAACAAGTACCCTTAAGCTTGTACTTCTGAACCTTCCCTTTAAACTTAAGAGAACTATTATTGGCTTTGGACTGGTTGTTGTGTTTGAGTTCAACAAGATTGGCTTTGGCAGAGGAAGAGGAAGGAAAAACAAAAGGGCCTTTGTCTTTGATACGGTTTTCCTCCTCAATTTTAAGGTGTCCTACAAGCTTCCTCTAAGGTTAAGTCTTTCTTTTTGTGCATCAATTGGTTACGAAAATACTTCCAAGAAGGAGGGAGTTTCTCAATCAAAACAATAGCAAGGGTAATATCACAAATAGACAGACCTTCAGCAGCCATATTAATACACACATTCTCATAAGCATGAATCTGATCAATAATAGGCTTGTCATCAACAACTTGAAAACTCAACCACTTACTAACACAATAACGTTTAGTACCAGCATAATCAGTCCCATATTTTTTCTCTAAAGCATCCCAAATATCCTTAGCATGATAAAAACCCATATAAATATCCAATAGACTATTTGACATATAATGCAACAACATGCCCTTACAGGTTCTATCATCCTTAGCAAACTTAACATCAGTTTCAGACAAACTATGCTTATCATCAGGTTCAACAATATCATCAAGAACATATGCAACATCAATTTGCTCCAAATAAAAACACATCCTAACATCCCAACGTTTATAATTCTTTCCATCAAGAGGTTCTAACTTAGACATATTAGGAATCATAAATGTGGAAGCCATAATCGTCTTTTAGATTGTTAAACTACTAAGCGATTAAACAGAAATTACTTATCTGTTGATGCGTAAACCAAACTACCAATAGTCGCGTCGTGGAGAACCACTGACCTAAAAGACGATTTCGCGCTACCTCCCGGTGCAGTAGACTAGAAGCGGTCACCCTCTAGGATAAGCACGGCGCCGGAGTTTATGTGCACTCACAAACCCGACTGGAACTCAGAACAGAAAGAACTCGTGTTTAGATAGTTTTTTAGAGAAGAGAGAAGACCGAGTATATATAGGCAGTAGAAGGGAGACCAGAAGCATAAAACGAGGGATGAATATGGCTAAAAAAACGACTAGATTCATTCAGCCAGTCAACAACGGAAGCAAGAAACAAGGAATTAATCAGTCAGCTGCAATCAAGGGATTAATGACTGATTTAATTCCGTAATCCCAACAGTCAGAAAAGAATAATCCCAACAGACAAAAAAGAATATTCTGTTTAACAAAGAAAGGGAAATAAAATTTCTCCAAAAAAATAACAAGGACCCACGCCCGCGCATCGCATTCCCCAAGACCGACCCGGCTTGGCGCACGCGCGTGTGGAGTAACACTTACCTCCCACTCACTCAACTAAGTAGTGCTAAGACACTACAATATAAAAACAAGGAAAAACCTTTCCCCCCAACCAATGTGGGATTTTCCCCTTTCATTTGTTTTTCTCTCTCTCTTGTTTTTCCCCAACTCTCTTATTTTATATCAAGAACTTCCAACAATTTGGTCCCATTCCCCTATAGTTTACTTTTTGTGTTTAATACTCCCTGATTCCGCTTTATTATCAGCAACTGTGTTTTTTGTGATCTATAAAATGATTAAGATCAGTATAGGACTATTCCTAACTATTATAGTGTAATAATGGCTGAAATGTTTAGAATGTATATATAGTGTAATGAGGAGAAAGAGAAGGAAGGAGGGTCTGGGTGGCCGCCAATTTACATAAATTTGTAATGTTGCTGGTTTGTGTAAAGTGTCCAATTATTAACGTTAATATTTGGATTGTTAAAGATGAAGATCTGGCTATGTAGATGAGGACGTAGCGATGCAGCTAACTATGGATTTTGAGGGAAACCATTTTCTTAGTCTTTATAGAGAAGAGGTGGATGAAGTGAATAGTTTGAGACTTTGAGTATATCATGGCTTATTCTGTTTCTGTGAAGTGGAAGTATCTACTTACCTGATAATCAATGCTTATAATTGTTGGTGGTCGTTTGTTTTTAGTTTAATAGCTGCTGGAGTCTTCTTGCAAAGTTCTTTCTGTAAATGATTAACATTTTTTTTCCCTTTTAATGACTTTTGAGGTTGATGCATCTCCCCTGCTGCAGACTTTCAACTACTTTCCTTTCATTCCCTTTTGTGAAACGCGGAGCTAATATAGACTGTTAGATGTAAATTGATCATTATTTCTTACCTTGTTGTAGTTCATTAATGAAGCAGTGGATTTAAGATTGTCTGATCTTATTACTGATTTAGCTATTATTACTGTATTAAATTGTGCAATGCATGCAATTGATGCAAATATACACTTGGATTTTTGCTTGACTTTTATGCTACATATGAAACAATGCTGACTTTATTATCTAACTACGTAGTACTACTTTTAAAATTATATATTATCTGAGTTACACATGGAGAAGTATTTGGGGAGCGAGGTCTCTTCTCCTTGAAGGCTTGAAATGGAGGGTGAGGAATGGGATGAGCATTGGGGGTCTGGGATGAGGCGTGGCTGCTAGGTAAAGGCACATCTCTTGTGCCAACTCCAAACTTGAATGCTGGCCCTGATATGAAAGTGGCAGACCTGCTGGACTTCGATAATAAATGAGGCGTGGCTGCTAGGTAAAGGCACATCTCTTTTGTTGATAGGAGAGTGATCTGATTCTCGATATACCAATATCATCATATTGGCCTAATGATAAGAGATTTTGGTGGCCAACGAAGAATGGTTGTTATTTGGTGAAGACTGGTTATTGGTTGGCTAGGCTTAGTAGAATTCAGGCGTGGTATTCTCTCTATGGAAATTGGAAATCAGGAGGAGGGATTATGGAAACTGGTTTGGGATATGGAAGGATTACCTAAACTGCGCCACTTCATTTGGAGGGCTTGTAAGGTAAGTATTGCAGTGAAATAAAGGCTTCTTCATCATCATATCAATATTGTCAGTGTGTTCCAGGGATGCAGGGCTGCTAGTGAGGCTGTTTTACATGCTCTTTTAGAGTGTCACGACGCTGCTATAATATGGGCTCAGAGTGAGTATGCGGGATTGTTAGTTGATGCTCCAACTGCAAGTTTTTCTGAGCGTCTCATGTGGGTGGCTGATAGGATTGGCAGGAAAGAGATTAGCAGGTTTTGTATGTTGGCTTGGGCATCATGGCTTTGCAGGAATGAACGGCTGCATCAAGGTCCCGTGTCTGATCCTTTTCAGGTGGCCGTGAATTACTCAAAGCTATTGGCTGACTTTACTGAGTATGCACATCGAGTATTCAAGCCACCTACTTTGACTATTGGTGCCCTTAATTGCTGGAGACCACCTGCTGTAGGGGTTGTAAAAATCAGTACTGATGCGCACTTGGGGGCTGGCAATACAATGGATTTGGGTATGGTTATGCGGGATGAAATGGTGATTGTGGCTGCTGCAACGCAGAGATTGAAGGCAAATTGGGAGGTGGAACAAGCTGAAGTCGCAGCTGCTAGGCTTGTTGTTCTGGTCGCTTGTCTACGGGGATTATGAATATTGTTCTAGAGTGTGATGCTTTGACTGTAGTACAGACTATAAAGCAAGAATTGCTGGGCTACTCTCCACTGATGCTCTTCTACGATGATATTAATAGGATGAAAGCTGAGTTTGTTTCTTTCAATTTTTGTCACGTTCGTAAGTCAGGCGGGTAATACATTAGCACATTTAGTGGCTAGATATAATGCATGTGAGTCGAGTTATGTATGGACTGAAAATTTCACTCAAAGTTTCATCACTTTAGCGGATTTTAATTTGATTTAATAATATTGCCCGGCTAAGTGGCCAACGTTTCCTCAAAAAAAAAAAAATTAAAAAAAAAAAAAAAAAAATCCGTATACTATTGTAGTACTTTTGAACGGGCCTCTCGCGCTATATTGAAAATCCCAAAACCGTGAAAACAAGCCCTTGTCTTAAATAATACCAGCTTTTCCCCTTCAAGCAGAAATCCGATGGGCTGCCGATGATTAGAGTGTGCTTGCTCCTCGATCTCCGGCGATCCCCCTTTCTCAAGCCTTATCCAAGGTGCCACCGGTGGTTGTAATTTCGAGCCACTGCACCCAGCTGCGAACTGCTGTTTGGTTCTGCTATGTGTTTCTTTACAGACTTTGCTCGCTTTTGGGTGGCTCTTTGACCACCGTTATCCTATTATCAATTTGTGGAAAACAGGTAAAGTAGTGAATATACAAAATAACAATATGAATGTAGGATGGAACTAGGAAATCTATCATTTAAGCCATTTAGCCATGTCCCTATACTTAACTAAACAGGTATAAAATACAGTAACAATTATAAAATTTTGCAGAGTAAATACCAATACAATTGCTATTAAAAATCCGCGTACAACATGACAAGACTGTTCATACACGTAACGAAAGGGAGTAACTGATTGCATCATCTGAATAACTTCAATTTAGTGTCAACTCTGTCTGGCTTCTAAGCATCTTAGTCTTTCCTTCACTAGAATTTCCGGCTCCCTTGAAAGTTTTGAACATATTTTTGTACAGCATAGACAAGATGGCAACCTTACTCTATTTTCTGCAACCACCCCAACTGTGAAGCAGAAATAGTGTCAGTAACTGAAAATTACTGAACAGTGTACATTGGTAAAGGCATTGAAAAGAAGCTATTCTTACCTTCCAAGCATACATCAAAAAGAAGGCGACGGTATCTGCAGACCAAACAACAGCAAAGGACTTCCAAAAGAATGGGATTATAACATTTAACAATGGAATGAGGAGGAAAAGATAGTTGAGTGCTTCTTTTTCTTTGTTTGAACAATCTCGGGCACGAAGTGAAGGAATTGCTGCACCAAAGAAAATATATTTCATTTCCAGTTTCCAGTTATAGAAGTATAATCGAGTATAGTTGTGTTTCCAGTTTCCAAAAGTTACTAATCAAAGATACAGATTGAGATATTGCATATTTGGAAGAATTAACATTTATGAGCAAAATGGGTTTCAATGACCTTCATCCTTGTTTCTATCAACATAGTAGCTTGTCACTCTCAAACTATTTGAATATATAATACTATTATTTGACCCACGTATAGTCCACACTCCAAATCAATAGAGCATTACACCACAAGAAACCAGATCTAATGTACGAGTAGTGCTTTCTGCTCCATTTGACATGTTTAAGTTCATCTAGATTTTGTCAACATCTTAACCAACATGCAAATAACTCAATATAGATGAGTGAGACCTGATTTGCTAAAACAAATGAAGCTACGCAATGAGTAATCCCACATGTAAATTATTTGTCTATCCCTCTCTCTCGTACTTTCTCTCTCCTTTACATCATGATGTCCATCTCTCGTGATTTTTAGGTATGTAGTATTTTGAGCAACCAAGTAGTATAATAAAAGAAGTGAATTTCTATTATCATAGTGGAGAAAAGGACTTACTGAACATCCAAATGGACCACATGCCCATTAATCGCCATATGTCTGGCTCATTTGAAGGGAATACAAGATTGAAGGAGAGAACTCCGCCCAGAAGCATAGATGCGTATCCCTGGATCTCAAAAACTGAGTATAATGTACTTCCTGGCACAGCAGGATTTTTGGAAGCTGTAGAAGCCCTAGGAGCAAAGGTTGCAGCTGCCTTGTTAACTACCTGATTGAACACAGAACATGTCAAGAATTTTTCTGCACAGTGTGTCTCCGCAACAAAGATGGAAGAAAAAAACGCATTTCAAATCAGTCATCAGGATTGAGCTGTCAAAGCCAATGTCATAAGCATTCCCATTGCCACTATGCCTTTAACGCCTTTGAATGATTCTTGCATAAGGAAGGATAAACAAGACCAAAAGTATGCAACGTCATTGATTTATACATCACTTTTTCTAACCCCTTTAACTAAAGCAATTTTTTAAACATCTAAATTCTCACGAATACATTTCAACCACCCTTAAAAACTGTGCTAAGAATGATACTAAACTAAAAAAGAATCAGACCTCTCTGCAGCTGTAGAGAGCTTTGCTAGTCATATGTACTGACAACAGCAAGCACGTTAGAATATTCGCTAGCCCGACAAAAACATATAATCCAAAACCGATAAATAAAACCTCATGGCTCATGCAGTCATGCATGCCTCTCCTCCCTGAATTAAATCTGGCTTTTAGTTAAACAATAAACCAGCCTTCCTTCAGCTTTTGCTATTCACCAAATGACTCCATTGCACAAAAATATAAGCCACATATAGGAGCAAGCAATTTTGCACTCCTCTACAATTGATATCACCCCACATCTTATCCTCTGCATATTTTCAATAGAACCCTGAGGGCCCTTACCTTCTATTGTAAAAAAATCCTCTACAATTAGTATCCTCCTATATTTTCAATGTGACAAACCTATTAAATCTTTGCATTTGTAATACAAGAATGCAACATATGAGATGTTCATTCAGCAATTGAAAACAATACAATAAGAAAATGTCCCTTTACCCCTAAACACCCCTAAAATTTATTAAAAATCGAAAAAAAAAAAACAACTTAAGTTTCACTCATTAAAACCACCTCCCCTAATTCTACTTTCAAAATACGGAGTATATTTTAACTATTTTCTCACTCGATTTTTGTTATTTGAATGTTTTGAAAGTTGAAACAAATTTTTTATCTCCTCCAAACTTATAAGTCATAAACCCAATCATATGCCAATCAAGCTCCCACACTCGACCAATATTGAATTGATCCTTCTCACCCATTTATCAAACACATCAGATCGCCAATGTCTACTAACTTCTCCTTTTACAACCCATACAAGACTTAGTTCAATGCTCACTTTAAAAATCCACATTTCAAGTTTACTCTTGATCCTTAATTATTCCCTCACTTTTCCAACATCACTCATTACTCATAAACTCCAAGTAAACATCAAATCCAACAACCTAATTCAATTTTTGCCTTAATAAGTCCGAAATCATCCAAACCCTAACCAAGAACAAATGCTCTTGTAATTATTATTTCAATTTATTAAACATATTAGGAAGAACAAACAATCACATATCACATTAAGAACAAATAAGGAAAGAATTCCACTAATCAACATTCTTGTAATCAAAGGCAGTGATGACTGATGAGTGATGACTATTTTTAGACAAAAGGTTGTTCTTTTCACCTCCAAAATAGTTAATATAAAATCCAATCATTAATCTATTATCATCAAACACAAAAATTCCAGCAATTAAATTAAACTCGACCCTCCAATATATTCAAAGATTAACTAAGGGTCTGTTCTCATTGACTGAACTGAACTGAAATGAAATGAAATGAACATTTTATAAGAGAAGGAAATTAGGAGCTGAACTGAACTGAGCTGAATTGAATTTCAACGTAAGAGAATAGGCCTAAGTGTTGGGAAAAATAGTATTTCTCTCTCTGTGTATTCAAGATGGGAATCACAAAATAATAGAAATAAAAAGAAACACAAGAGATTTTTAGTAACGCAGAAAACCCAATAATGGTAAAAACCGCGGGACTAACAGTCCAAAACTTCCACTATAATATAATAGTAGGATTACAATATGACTTCACCCAAATTGGATGGATAACAATATTTTCCTCACAAAGTACAATTGTGGAACACTCACTAACTTGTAATTGAAGATGATCTCAAGCTCCTCACTTTTCTTTGTGGCTCTCTCTTACTCTCTTAGAGGTTTTCTTCACAATGCTTGTTGTGGAATGACTTGTATGTCAAGCTCCTCTAAGGTTCTCCTATTTATAGATGTCCAAAGACAGCCTAGAATCTTCCACACAAATGTAGAGAAGAATGAATCTAGTCACATTCTCTTAATCTAGAAAACATGACAAGTTCAAGGTACATACTAAGTTCATGATCATACATAAACTTTCTTGTTCACGAAATTCCAAGGTCTTCACTTCCAATTGACTAAAATTCATCTCCCTTTTTCCCTTTTTTTTAAAAAAAAATATAATTTTGGGAACCCCATAATTGAGGAGGGAGTCCCAACACTAAGCTATTAGCTACAATATAACAATCTAACAAAGATTATACTATATATATCATATGATTCAATTATCAGTATAAAGATAACAAAAATTAAAATTAAAAAAAAAAAATTACTAAACAACAAAGAAGATTGAAACTTTGGGGGCAAAAAGAACCTGCCTTTTTTAGATCTTTCTCAATTGCAGGAGCAGCAGTAGAAGTAGAAGTGGAAGCAGAAGAACCCCTGATTTCATTTTCTATTTCCTCTAAATTGTTAATTTGCAAATTCTGTTCTTGTTGTTGTTCTTCAACAGATGTGGGTGTGTCGAGATTATCTAAGCTTCCATGGATTCTGAAGCTACCCTTTAATGGCGGAAAACTGAAAGAAGTTGAAGTTTTATATGAAAATGAATAACCTTTTTTAACACTAGGAAGAATTGAGAAATGGCAGCTCAAGGGAGAGCCTGGTAACAATACTGTCATTTTAAATTTTTGGTGTTTTTGGAATTTTAATTGGGAAGATGAAAGAAAAGAAAATGGATGAAGCAAAAAAAAAAAAATAAAAAAAATAAAAGACACAATTGGCTAATATTGAGCGAGGTGGGCGTACCAAAGCCGAGCAATTAAACAAGAGCTCGAGCATGGGCCTCCCTTGACCCTTGCCGTTAAATTGACCAAAATTCGATAGTTGCGACTTGCGAGCATTACATTGGGTTTTCTTTGAAAATTAATTCAAAATTACACTTTCTATAACATTTTTTGTGGGTGATTTTCTTATCAATTATAGTTCTGAAAAGTTTTCAACTAGCTAAAGATTGGTTCTTGGTGGATCTAGAGGTGTCAACTCAGATTAGCGGTTAGTGTTTGGGTCGGATCTATTTGGGTCGGGTCTATTTAGGTCGGATATATTCGCTTCAAAAATATCCTTTTAATCCGCATCGGGTCGGATCAGATCACTTCCAGGTCGAGTCATAGGGTCAAGATCTGTCTATTACAGATCGGGTTTAGGTCGGATCAACTTCAGATCGGTTCATATTCGGTTCGGATAAAACCGAATCGGGTTCAAAACGAGTTTGACCAGGTTAATCTTGGGTCAGATGACTTTGGATCGGTTTGGTTTTGATTCGATTGATTTTGGTTCTGTTAAGTTTGGTTTGATTACGAAAGTTGATTCAGTATTCGGTCAATTTTGATTCAGATACTTTTTCGTGTTTGACTGAATTTTGGTTAGGTTGACCAAATTTATTATTCAAATAAGTACATTTTTATTTATTTTTTTTTATCTTGTTATTGGATCGTTATCAAATTATTCATGTGACATTAAAATATGTTAAGTAAAAAAGAGGTAACTGATAAGTTAGGTTTAAAACTATGGTTAGTTTGAAATCATGTCAAGTTCAGCCGGGTTAAAATCGGGTTGAATTAATTTCAGTTCGGATAAAAAGCAAATCGGATTTAATCGGGTGTTTGTCAGATCACTTTCGGTTCGGATTGAGTTCAGGTCGAGTCAAAGCGGTTTAGGGTTGAGCTCAAATTGGGTCAAATCAGTGCCGGGTTAAGTTCAAATCGGATCAAATTCGGATTCAAGTTGAGTTCAGTCCAGTTACAGACTGGGTTTGGGTGTTGAGTTCCTCGGGTAATTAAAGTCAGATCGGTTAAAATTCACAACGGATGATCTTTCGGTTCTGTTCGACTTTGACACCTCAAAAAGGTCTTTTTAAGGGTTGTAACGTGGTTAGGTTAAAGGTTGAAGAAGAAGGGGATAAAAGGCTCAAGACCCTAGATAAGCTCCCAAGGTGTGCAACTTTGCTTTTGGAATATTTGTATTTTCATGCTTGAGGTTTGGCTCTCTGTTTTTTTTAGCTTTATTTATTTTTGCTCTCTTCTTTTTTTTGCTTTTGCATTTTTTTTTTATTTTTATAATTGTGGGCAATCCCGATCATGCAGTCTATCACTCACTTGGTATTCATGTTTCTCAGGCACGATACCGAGCACTTGATAAGAGACGCAATATGAGACGTGTTCATGTCAAAGACATTGAAACACTTGCCCTTTTGTACACTTTTATTAATTTTTTTATTTTTTGCTATTTTAATCTTTTGGAGTCACTCAAGCTTTTTGAAGATACATAAGTAACACACCATCCCATCCCAAGGTTAGGTAGATGTAGGTTGAAAACTGAAAGGTCTGTCGTAAGACGAGGCTCAAAGTGGTTTATGATTAAAGGATTGTAAATTAGAAAGGTGAAAAACAATATGATGTGGCTACAAGGGGTACCTCAAATCATTAGTATACCTTGTGCTTGGTTTGAAATGGATTTTTTTTTTTTAATGTAATATAATGAAATGATCATATATAAGGAAATAAATACTCATTTTTATTAAAGGGAAAAAGAAAAAACCTACAAAATAAATCTAAGGGAAAAGAAAGGTGTCTATGCTAGACTTATTGGGGAAAGGAAAAAATAAAAAAGAAATAGAAAAAGAGGTCATGAAATCTTGGTGAGAAGCTTGCCTTGTGCATTTGTTTCATCATTACCCTTTTTTTTTTTTTTTGTCAATCACATGACTCAAACTCGATTCAACATGCATGGATGGAAGAAGTTAGGAAGAATTAAGGTTGTGATATGGAGAAGCATGTAGAGAATGGAAAGATGATGTAGATGGAGAGATATGAAAAAATTAGGAATAGAATGTACCCCCAACTCAAATGACGGAAAAAACCGACTCATGCATGAACCTAAGACATGGTCATGGTGTATATACATATTAGTGGGTGCTTTATTGGGAGTGCAAGTGACATGTTAAGACTTGTGTCATGACCATGTGGCTAGACTATGTGACTAGACTCGAATAAAGACTTAAGTTTAGACCTCACGTATATGCATTAAACTGGACATGCTGTGGTATTTTAGTCATAACTTTTGATCTCTGACTCTGATTGGGATGAAAACAACGCTAAATTAAAGATAAGACTCGAGGCTAGAGATCCATAGGTTGTACGACTCGTAGTTCTTCCTAGAAATCCGGCTATGACCAAAACTGGTTGACGCTTGTGCAATATACGGGAATAAAAATCCGGGTTGACTCAAAGGAACTATGACTCGATATAAGGTATATTTATTAGCTCAAATTTAATTAAGTAATTAATTAATTGAGCAAAGTCCTTTAGTCATTAATTTGTTATTAAGACTTATTTACAAACACAAGTCAGACCAAACGGTTAGTTTAGTCACATAATAAGTATGCACAAGTAAGAGATGCACAAGTAGTCAAGTAGTCACAACATGATACAATGAGTTTGCAACCTAACCATGGCTCTAGTTCTCTAAAGTTCGGGATATGGATTAGTCAAAGAGGGTCCATGGTTAATTGTCAAGATGCACCACGGAAGCCTTACCTTTTGAAGCGTTGGTGCGAGCGGATAGGACATCGCGAGTTAAAAACTCGCTTCCATGGTTTGGTGAATTCAACATTCTCGGACGTACCCTTTGTTGCACAGAGCGTTCAATCAGGTAGATGGAGCATGAATTCCCAGAGGGTTATGTCCATATATAGAACACATATGGGTTTTAGAAAAGTGAGAAAAACTCAATCGGGAAGTAGGATCGAGCAAACAGTGCTAAAAACTGGTCAAAATTAGAACGCATATTTTTGGCTCGGTATTGGAAGAACTTGGCGCCAGCGAACAGAGGATGACACCGCGATTTGGCTTTGGCGCCTAGCCACAGTAGTGTCTCCTGGCGCCAGAGTCAAATCCTTGGCGCTAGACTCTGTTTTCTGACGCTAGTTCCTACATGCCTCAGCAGCTTTCTGTGCTCGACAAAATTTTCCAGTTTCGCACAACATTATTTCGATTCTAGTTGTGAAAGATATTCCTCAAATTTTCTACGCGTAAAAATCCTATGTTTTTAACTCATTACGGATGGCCTTTCCAATGAGATCTTTTTTTATGCATATGACAATAATGTTAATCAAAATTACGCATATGAAATACTTAGAACTTTTCGAGTCTCATCCACTCATTCTAAATAATTGCCAAAATAAATTTTAGGATTTGAGATAGAAATCCTCCCCAGTAGAGTCGCCAAAAAGTTGTAGGGAATATTTCAAGCATTATCCCAAACTTGAACCCCATTGTGATCATACACTAAAGCATGGTGGCGTCCAAAGGGAAAGAAGATAGAGCAAAAGAGTCGCCAACAAGTTTTAGGAACTTGTAAACCGTTCATGAGGTGAAGGTTGAACGGTTACACCCCTTAATGATCCAGGAGAATGTCAACTCAAATAGGTCTGGAACCATGACTGGTAGTTTGAGATGAAGGTACAAATCCAACCTAAAAGAGATTGAACCTACCCTAATAACAGGCCTCTACTTTATTCTGATCGTATTCGTGTGCGCTTTGGGACTAACATGGAATCAATAGGATTAACCCTAAACCTGTTTAATCTATGTTGGTTGAATATTAATGCACAAATAAAACTATTATTGGCGATCACTTGAATTATAATCAAATTAACCCAAACAAGATTATTAATTATCTTATTAAGCGTGATTACAAGTACAAATTCCCTTTAAACATGCAATAAAAGGTGTGATAAATATAATCAAGCAACATAATAATCATCATAAATTTATAATAACTTTAATCATCATCAAAATAATAATAATTATATTTATCATAATAATGTTAAAGCATAATAATAGCAAGATCCTAGGCATGATACTTACAAGATTAATAACAAACTCTAGCATGTCACTAAGAAATAAAGATCAAATATATAGCCCTAACATGATACTAACATAATATTAAGAAAGAAAATAGGAAGCATCGCAGGAATCATAATAAGCTTATTTGATATTATAACCTTTTTCCTAAACATAATGCTAGGAACTATTGTTGTCATTCAAAACATCAAGTATCCTAACATGATACTAGGAATCATAATAACAACCTACACATGATTTCTATATCATAATATCAATGCAAACAATTAAAGCACTTACTTGGATGCCTCGTATCTCTTTCTAATAACAAAATACACACGTTAGTAACTTTAAGGAAAATAACAAACAATTAAATTAAATAATTGAAAGAGAGATTTGGGACCAAACCCTCAGAAATTAAAACCTTTCACGTCTAGGGCGAAGGCAACTTCGAAATTGGCTAGGTGTTTCTAGATCTTGTGAGTGCGAAATTTTGTATGGGAAAAGCTAGTTTAGAAAATAGAGGGAGAGAGAGAATACTAGAAAACTAGAGAGAATAAGAATCGATAGTTGTTGATGATTGAAAATGGAGGTTTTAAGAGGATATTTTGTTGGGGTTTGGTAAGTCTAACTTACCGCGGAAACGACCCCGACCCAAAGAACCACTTGCAATTAATAAAACCATAAAGCATAACAAATAAACATAAAAGGATAAAATCAGAATTTACCTTTGACGCGTGCTTCGCCCGACCTAATGGGCTCTTACTTGAAAGCTTTAGCTCCGAAAATACTGAGCCTCCAACGGTATCCACCCACAAAGGACGAATACCGACTTTTAGGTCCGCTACCTTGGAGTTAGCAAGGTCCGATCAAAACCCGAGTGATTAAATGAGTTCAAAGGTTTTCACAATGGTGATGCCTTTTTCAACTCTTACTCAAGTGATTTTCCCAATACCCTAACTTGGGTATTTATAGGGAAAAAAAGAGAGTGAAAAGGCTCCATCAATGTGGGAGAATTTGATTTTTCTAATTTATTTTAAAGCTAAAATAAAATAAATAATCAAACTAGTAATAAATTAACAAGTGGCAAGCTCATGAGAGAGGTTAGGTGAGGACCATTTGGAGGAGGGGGGACCAAACTTGCTCCCCACTCCCTCTCCAAAAATCGGCCAACACACCCCTCAAACCTCCTCTCAAATTGCGCCACATGGCACCACACTTGGGCACCAAGGCACCCAAGGTGGGCTGCCATGTGCGGCTGCCAGCAGGCCCAGCACAAGCGTGCGGGCTGCTAGGCGCTGCTGGCCAGCAACCCAGCACGGCTTGTGCGGGCTTCTCGTGCTCTCAGCCAGCAAGTCGCGCATCAAGGATGCGGGCTGCTGCCGAGAGCTGATGCTCCTTGCGCGCGTTGGCCAGCGATGCTAGCATTGGTGCGCTAGCACGCACTAGCCAGCCTAGGCTCGGCTTGGTGCGCATGCTAGCCACCATGCTATATTAAATGCCCCTAGCACTCGGTTTGCTCGGGGCATTCCGATGCTAGGGGTATTTTGGTCTTGTTGATTTATTATTTTCATGTCTCTTCTTTTATTATTTTGACTCAACTTCCGACGCTCGGTTTCGACGCTCTAAGTTCGAATTTCCGACGTCTAAATATTTAATACTCGGGCGACGAATTAATTTCTTCCAAATTAATTCTTCGAGTCGGCTCGTATATTTGCTAGGGTGTGACCCAAAGGGTTCAGTCAAGATTAAGCTGTAATATTAATTATACATTAATATTACTGATCGGAAGCGGCCTCCACCCAGGTATTCCGATCACTTGACCTTACTGAATATATTAGCTTTCTAATAATTCTGAACCCGCTATCAGAATAATACACTTGTTCGAAGGACACAATTCCTTTCATATTTATAGAGAAAATCAGCCGGATGGATAAAAAAACGAATCAGAGTTTCGAAGAGAATAAAACAAACTAGCGCCAGACGCCAGGGTTAGCGCCAGGCGCTAAGGTTAGCACCAGGCGCTAAGGTTAGCGCCATGTGCTAGTCCTGGCGTCAGACGCTATGAACCAGTTTCCACGCGTTTTCTTAATTTGATAAAATTTAGCCGTGTAGAAGGGCAAAATCGTATTTTCCTTAAAAACACTTCTTTTATTTTGATTAAAACTCTAAAAAGTCAACTAAAGTCAATTTATCAATGCTAATTAAATTAGGAATGAAAAGAACCTTCTAAAAGAATCTAGAAGACTATAATCAATTCTAATTGCATTAGGAATGATAAATCAATATTAGGCCCTCCTCTAGATCATTGGGCCGCACATCAAACCGGGCCCAGTTTAGTAATTTGGCCATAACTTCCTCATTATTCATCGGAATTGGGCTTATAATATATCGTTGGAAAGCTCTTTTTGAACCCGACCCAACTACACTATTATTGGACCCTTGCCATTGACCAAACCAAACTGGATTGACTGTTTTCTAAAAATAGGTTTTCAAAAATAAAGGGAAAGAAAAGTAACCGCAACACTAGACTTTCTACTCTTTCACTTCATTCGATTATGATTCAACGCGAAAGGTACTTATCACTGGGTTTGGTTTTGGGGAGACACAAATGGGTGTCTACAATATCCCACCTTGTCATGATCTTACTTTTGCAAATACTTTTTTAAGGTATAATTATAGATGGTGAGGTAGTAGCAGTTTAATGTAGTAGTTTAAATTCAAACTGATTTTATAGAATTTTATTATATAATTGATGACCATCAATATGTTGGAAGTTTTTGATATAAAACAAGAGAGTTGGGAAAAACAAAGAGAGAGAGAAAAACAAATGAAAGGGAAAAGTCTCACATTGGTTGGGGAATGGAGGTTATATAAACGGAGGGTTGAGAGACAATAAAGTCATGTCTCACAAGGGTAATATAGGCATTTTGGGCGTCAGTTTAAAGTTGTCTCATTGAGTTATCAAATGATATCACTGGAGTTTCAATAGTACAAAATACACTCTCATTGGTACAAAATATAGTCTCAGTGGTACTTCAAAAAGTTCCAACAGAGTTTTAATGGAACAAAATATAAACTCAGTGGTAGTGGTCCCCAAAATTTTTTGTCTATTTTTGCACGTGATACATGTCTGAAAAGTTTTAGTGGGGCCCACACCATCTTTTTCACTCTTCCTATCTCTCTCCTCCTTTTCTCTCTTCCTTATACTTTTATGTTATTTTAATGATTGTGAGACATTTCCATTTGTCTCACAACCCTTGATTTATACTTCCTATGGGGAATGAGGGTTTGCCTTGTTTTTATATTGTAGTGCACTACTTAGTTAAGTGAGTGGGAGGTGTGTGTTACACCACACACACTCGCGTGCTCTGGGTCGGGTCAGACTTAGGGTCTTGGGGAATGCGATGTGCGGGCGTGGGTCCTTGTTATCTTTTTGGAAAATTTTTATTTCCTTTCTTTGTTAAACAGAATATTCTTTTTTGACTGTTGGATTTGATTGTAGCTGACTGATTCAATTCCTTGATTACTGCTTCGATGGTTTCTTGGCCAAATTCCTCCCTTGTTTTATGCTAGCCGTTTTCCATTGGATGGCTATATAAACCCCGTCTTTCTTCATCCAGACAACACAACAACACAATCTTCTCTCTTCTCTAAAATTATCTAAACACGAGTTCTTTCTTTTCTGTTTTCTGGGCAAGTATTCTGAATTCCAGTCGGGTTTTTGATAGCACATAAACTCCGGCGCCGTGCTTATCCCGGAGGGCAACCGCTTCTAGTCTACTGCACCGGGAGGTAGCGCGGAATCGTCTTTTAGGTCAGTAGTTCTCCACGGCACGGCTTCTGTCAGTTTGGTTCACGCATCAAGAGATAAGTAATTTCTATTTTATTGCTTGTTAGAATAACACAATAAACAAAGGCTAAGAGTCTAAGGCCTTGTTCTTTTAAGCTTCTGGGCACAGCAGAGCAGAGTAGGACAGAGCAGATTTCAGCAGAGTAGAGTAGAGCTAGGCTTCCACACACTGCGGAGCAGAGCAGAGCAAAGCAAGGCAAAGCAGAGCATAGCAGGGTAGGGCAGAGCAGAGCAGAGCTGATTTCAGCAGAGCATGACTAAGCATAATAGCTCTAAATAACAGGACCTAAGACAATGATGAGATCGAGGGTTTATAGCTATAGATGTGTAAATTCTCATATATATTCGGATGATAGGTACACCTAATGTTATCTTTGTCTTAAATAATATTTCGAGAAAATTAGAAGAAGAGATATATATAACAACCCTTAAGCTCCTATCTACATTGGCATAATTCTAAAATACAATATAGAGTTCGGAGGTGATTTGGTATTTGATGTTGGTAAACAAAAAAATGGTCAAGAATCTTGGAGAACATCCAGAGAAACAAAGACTACCTTCGGCAAGATTCTAATTCAATCTTCTAAGATCTATACTTCTATCTCAAAATTAAATAGTTGACTATTGTGAAAGTTCAACATTAACTATTTACAAAGTTAAATAGCACTTTAAATTTTGTAGCATAGTCATTATCACACGTAGAGACATTAAAACTGCAAATAATTTACCAGACAAAAAAAAAACCTTGCTTATTCAACCATTTTACAAATTATAATAGTCACAAGACTCACAACTATATGCAATACTATAGGCATTTTCTGTACAATATTATTTATAATATACTTGAATACTTTACTAGCTAGTATTACATATTGGAAAGGATATTATGTATACAACATTATTATAATCACAACTTATCAAAATAATCACATCCTTTCATTGTCACTATGATCAGTTTAATAATTATCCAGCTAATAAGTTTCAAGTATTTTTCTAAGTTATTTTACATCATTGTCTAAATTACATATATAAACAATAGTACTGCATTCTGATTAGCCTGGGTGGTCAATGTACAATATTTTTTATTGGTGAACACAAGGGGCAAGCCTCTAGTCAACGTACAATATGAATTGAGAAGTTTTTCCACAATTATATCAATAAAAAGATTTGTGAAATTTTAATATTTTGTAGATTGAAGAGTATCTAACATCTATCGATATTGAATTATTTTAAATAAGTATCTATTGCTTTTGAAACTAAGTTAACATGCATGATAAAATGATTGTCAAGTATGTTGGGAACTGGCATCATCCATACATCATCCTAGCAATTTAACAATACTACTAGTTGAGCTATTGTTACAATTTTATAAAGCATGTTACAAAAAATACATACACCCAAACTCAATATTTCATAATTACATCGAATAGGTAGAAGAGGTCAATAATGGGAATGTCTCAAGCTAAGACCACATGTACCTTGAGCTTGGCTAGCCTTGACTTATAGATGAGCCCGCTAGCTATTTGTAGTGTTTAAAATTTTAAAATGGGCATGGGTCTATCCATCGATGTACTTAAGTCATGTGTCGTGCCAACATGCCTCGTGCTTAAGTAAGTTGCATTTGGAGCAAGTCAAGAAATTGTTGTGTTAGACTAGTATTGACCATTAAAAAAAGCGGTTTTTTGTGCTCATATTGAAGTTATGCCTATTTTTAAAAATGATGTTCATGCACGACTTATGACCCACTAGCATGCTTTTCTTGTTCTAGATTAGGCTTGTGATGAGTTGTGACAGGCTTGGTGGCACCCACTATGTTGTAATGTTTAGCCGTATCTCAATGTACTTCTCAAAATATTGGGCTTGTTTGGTAAATGACTTTTCATTGACTTTTTGATTGGGTTTTGGCTTTTTCATTTGTTCAAACATTCAAAATTTGTGTTTGAGGGGTTTAGGTGGCTTTTAAGCCAAAATGAAAAAGCTACTTGAAGTAGCTTTTGGCTACCTAAGTTACTAATAACATCCAACAACCAATTTTACCAAACGTGTTTTTTAGACTAATAAAAAGTCAAACCGCCGATAAAAAATCCAATTTAAATAGTCAGTCAAACTAACCGATAGCCAACAAGCAGCAGCCAATTGTCAAACAAGACCATTATATATGGTTCAAGATTGAGGATGATTTACGAAAGTATGGTTATTTTAAAACTTATTTACACTTTTGCGTCGGAATGAAACTTAATTACGAAATTACTGTCCACGTAGGCTCGGATAAGTTTTTATTTTATTTTTCAATGTACTAAAACCGCTACTTGAGGTAGCGGTTTTACCCTTCATAAATTAATTAAATGTATCTTTACTTAGAGTACTAATGACAAACCGCTACCTGCCTCTAAAGAAAAAAAATTACCCCCAAATGTATCTCCAAGCCTACGTGGACTATATTTTTGTAAATAGTTAAAAGCTATATTTTTGTAAATCATCCCAAGATTGACCTATGACCTAGCATACACTGTAATGTACCACGTCGACAAATGTTGTGCTTATAGTATTGCCGTATTGCTATTGCGTCACGCTGTTCTATGCGCCGGCTCAGCCAGCGCTATATTAACGAGCCAGTAGACGTCATTACTATATTAGTCTATTATGCCTAGCTATTATTGTATTAACAATTGTATAATAAAGTAATTTATAATTTTCCGTCAAACAAAGTCATAGTAATTGAGATTTAAGAATATTACATTAATACTTTTGTTTAGATACCTTTTTATCTTATCTTGGTGGTCCTGTTTTAAAGAAATTTCCTAGCGTTGAATTGTTGCTTTGATTTATGTGGACAATTCTTGACAATTACTGGACGTACATATAATCTAAATTAATTAATATTAATTATTCATTCAAAATCCATAATACGTCTACTTAATTTGGTTTAACGCGTCTAATTAATCAGTTAATTGCAACCATCCAAAGTTTAGATTTGGGACTAAACTGCATATCAATCCATAATCAGTTTGTACACACGCTAGAGTTATGGTCCCCTATATACCCACATATTTTGTACTGATTTTCGAAAGTTAAAATGTAATTAAGAGTGTCTTAATCAACAAATTTTAGAGCAAATATCAAAGGGGTGAGAGATTAATTCTATCAAATCTTGGACATGTTTCATATAACATTAAATCATGCAATATCACCTTAATGTGGCATGTGGCGCGTGATAAGAGGACGTTGGATATGAGCAATCATATCGTAATCACATTCAAAGATTGTTTCAAGTTTACACTAAAATTAGTTCCAACAAAACTAACAATAGTGTTGATAAGTATTAGGTGACTCGTACTTCGTTGCTTTGTCCGCCCGATCGGGCGGACATTACCCGGTCTGACCGGGCGGAAGAAGAAGAGGTGCCTGGCAAATTCGTTGAAGAAGCTGCTCTCGCGCGCCCGACCGGGCGAGCTTTCGCCCGATCGGGCGGACATTGCCCGATCGGGCCGGGCGGAAGGGGTTTTTTGGAGTACTTCGGTTGTTGGAAAAGACGTGTTCTCGCGCCCGATCGGGCGGGCCTTCGCCCGACCGGGCGATCTGGGTTTTTCAGCGATTACGAATTTAATATTTATCATATTGTGATATTGTAACCTAAGTATATCTTAATTAGGAATCACTACTATATAAACTTCCTATTATCATTATTAGGGTAACGAGAGAGAAACAAGAGAGAGAATACTTTGAGTGATTAAGTTCTTCATTGTAATCTTTGTAATCTTTGCCAGTTTATAGTGAAATCATTCGATCTCGGTGCCCGTGGACGTAGCTATCACATCGATAGTGAACCACGTAAATTCTTGGTGTTGTTCTTATTGTTTGCATTGAATTTCTTTATTGTTTTCTTGTTTGTTTACGACCTTTGCTTCCGCTGTCGCACAACAATTGGTATCAAGAGCTCAGGTTCAATCCTTGGAGAGTTTCTTGAAGATAACAATGGCAGGAGATTCAACAATAAGAATTGAGAAGTTTACCGGGAAAAATAGTTTCGGGCTATGGCAAATTAAGATGAAGGCTCTGTTAAAACAACAGCAGATATGGCGTCCGTTGGCTCCAAAGAGTACTACTTCGGAGTCAGGAGACGGACCGACTGACTCGCAGTTAGAAGTTATGGAAGAGAAGGCACACTCTACCATATTACTTAGTCTTGATGATCAAATCATCACGGAGGTGGCTGATCAGGAAACGGCGGCTGGATTGTGGCTGAAGCTGGAGTCATTGTATATGACTAAGTCGTTGACCAACAAATTATTACTGAAACAGCGGTTGTTTAGCCTCCGGATGCAGTCAGGTACTTCCTTACGGGAACATCTAGAAAAACTTAACTCTATTTTGCTTGATTTACGTAATTTAGATGTTAAAATTGATGATGAGGATGCTGCGTTGATTTTACTTGTATCTCTACCGTCTAGCTTTGAGAATTTTGTAGAGTCTTTTGTTGTTGGTAAGGATTCTATAACCTTAGAAGAAGTGAAGGCAGCACTTCATACTAGGGAACTCAGAATGAAAGCTACGAGTGATAATGGGGATAATGGTAGTGGGTTGTTTGTTAAGTCCGGAAAGTCTAAAAAGAATAAGGGGTTTAACAAGGGGAACAATGCTGGGTCGGGTGCTGGAAACGGCAAGGATGGATCTAGTAAAACTACTACTAAAACATGTTATTACTGTAAAGAACCGGGTCACTTTAGGAATAATTGTCCGGTGAGGAAAAACAAGTCCCAGGCTGCTGTAGTTGAAGAGAAACCGAATGAGAGCTATAATTCAGAGGAAGATTTAGCATTAGTCAGTTCTGCTAGGTCTGATGATTTATCTGATAACTGGGTTCTAGATTCAGGGTGTTCGTTCCATATGTGTCCACGTCGAGATTGGTTTGATACATATGAACCTCGCAATGGGGGCATGGTTATAGTCGGTAACAATGCTCCATGTAAGGTCACAGGTATTGGTTCCATGAGGTTGAGGACTGTTGATGGGCGGAGGTTAACTTTGACTAATGTACGGCATGTTCCTGCTTTAGGAAAGAATCTGATTTCATTGGGTACCCTGGATGACTTGGGGTACAATGGTGTGTTTTCAGATGGGGAGTTGTGTATTTTCAGAGGTTCTGAGTTGGTACTTAAGGGTATCAAAAGGAACACCCTCTATGTTTTTGAGGGTGTTACACTGCCTAGTTCTGCGGTTTGCGCATCTGTATCTCACCAGGAGATGACTAAGATTTGGCACATGAGGCTTGGTCATATGGGGGAGAAGGGGATGCAGCTATTGTCCAAGAGGGGTCTTCTATCCGGGGTCAAGGTTGCCAACCTTGAATTTTGTGAGCATTGTGTGTTTGGTAAGAAACACAGGTCAAAGTTCAGCAAGGGTGCTCACATTACTGATGCAGTGCTCGATTACATCCATTCAGATTGCTGGGGTCCATCTAGAGTTGAAGGTATGGGAGGTTACCACTATTTTGTGTCATTTGTTGATGACAAGTCCCGATACACATGGCTTAGGTTGCTTAAGTCAAAGGATGAGGCCTTCAAAGTTTTCAAGCAATGGAAAGCTTTGGTGGAAAATCGACAAGGAAGGAAGATCAAGAAGCTACGAACGGACAATGGGCTAGAGTTTTGCAAAGACGAGTTTAATCAGTTCTGTGCAGATGAGGGTATAGGTCGGCATCATACTGTCAGGAAGACACCACAGCAGAACGGTGTAGCAGAACGGGTTAATCAGACACTGCTAGAGAGAGTTCGATGCATGCTCTCTAATGCAGGGCTTGGGAGGAGGTACTGGAGTGAAGCTGTGTTAACAGCTTGTTATGTCATTAATAGGGGTCCTCATTCTGGAATTGATTCCAAGATTCCGTTTGAGATCTGGAGTGGTAAGTTGCCTAATTTTTCGAATTTGAAGATTTTTGGTTGTGTTGCTTATTATCATGTTATTGAGGGTAAGCTGGATCCACGAGCCAAGAAGGGGTGTTTTGTTGGGTACGGGGATGGTGTGAAGGGGTTTAGAATTTTTTCACCTTCGGAGGGTCGGGTCATTCTTAGTAGGGATGTTACTTTCGATGAAAACACCATGTATTCAATTAAAAATGCAGAGATTTCAGATTTGAGAAGGGAAGGAGACAATTTATTACAGACAGATGGGGTACTTGAGGTACATCAGTCTACCATTGCTGATTTACCTCGGGTACAATATATTGATGATGATGCTGATGTTCCAGTGCCGGGTACTCCTGAACCTGAGATTACTCCTACTCATTCTAACTCTGGGGATGAGGTGGAGCAATCTAATCAGGGGTCATCTAGTCAACCTGACACCATTCTTGAGATGCCTAAACGAGTTATCAAGAAGCCTGTTAGATTGATTGAAGAGATGGAGGGAAGAAATTGCTGTGTTGATGCGATGACAGGTTATGCATTGAGTGTAGCTGATGATGTAGAGTCATTTGAACCTGCCACATATAAACAAGCAATTAGTTGTAGTGAGTCTGCGCAATGGCTTGCCGCAATGGGTGAAGAGATGCAGTCTCTTTACAAGAACAGAGTGTGGGAACTGGTAAAGGTACCGGAAGGGAGGAAGCTTGTGGGTTGTAAATGGATTTACAAGAAGAAAGAAGGGTTGTCGGAAACTGAGCAAATACGTTTTTAAGGCTAGGCTAGTTGCTAAGGGGTTCAGTCAGGTAGAAGGGGTTGATTTTGTTGAGATATTCTCACCTGTGGTTCGACATACTTCTATCCGTGTGTTATTGTCAATTGTAGCACATTTTGATCTTGAGCTGGAGCAGTTGGATGTTAAAACGGCTTTCCTTCATGGCGATTTGGAGGAGGAGATTCTGATGAAGCAGCCCGAAGGATTCGAAGTTCCTGGAAAGGAACACTATGCCTGCAGATTGCTAAAGTCATTGTATGGACTTAAGCAATCCCCCCGACAGTGGTACAAAAGGTTTGATTCTTTTATGGTTTCACAAGGTTTTGACAGGAATTCATATGATTGCTGTGTGTATCATAGTAAGCTGGATAATGGTTCCATGATTTATCTTTTGTTATATGTTGATGACATGTTGGTTGCCACAAAGAATAAATCTGATATTGCTAGATTAAAGGAGATGCTTAACTCGGAGTTTGACATGAAAGACTTGGGTGCAGCTAGGAAGATTTTGGGTATGGAGATCTACAGGGATCGGGCTAGAGGTAAGCTTTTCTTGACTCAGAAAAGCTACATTGAAAAGATTTTGTCTCGTTTTGGGATGGAAAAATCGAAGCCTATAAGTACGCCAACTACTGTTAGTTGTAAGTTGTCTTTGTCTATGTCACCTCAATCAGAGGAGGAGTTGTCTTATATGTCTAGAGTTCCATATGCAAATGCGGTTGGTTGTTTGATGTATGCTATGGTCTGTACTAGGCCGGATATTGCGCATGCCGTTAGTGTTGTAAGCAGGTTTATGGCTCGACCTGGGAGGGAACACTGGCAAGGGGTGAAAAGGATTTTTCGCTACCTGAGAGGGACAGCTGATATTGGTCTTGTGTACGGGAATGATAAGGAATGCTTGGTCACTGGGTACAGTGATTCTGATTATGCAGCTGATGTGGATACCAGGAGGTCTGTGACTGGTTATGTGTTCACTTTGGGTGGTTCTGTGGTTAGTTGGAAGTCTACATTGCAGTCATCAGTTACGTTGTCAACTACTGAAGCTGAGTATATGGCTTTAACTTCTGCAGCTAAGGAGTCTATTTGGCTCAAAGGCCTAGTAGGTGAACTGGGTATTGCACAGGATTTTGCTACAGTGTATTGTGATAGTCTAAGTGCGATTTGCTTAGCTAAAGATCAAGTACACCATGATCGGACGAAGCACATTGATGTCAGGTATCATTTCTTACGTACTGACAAGAGGATTAAGGTGAAGAAGATTGGGACTGCTGACAACCCGGCTGATTTCTTCACTAAGCCTGTTCCGTTTAGCAAGTTTAAACATTGCTTAGACTTGTTAAATATTGATTACTACGTGATGTAGTAGGCCCTGAGGGGCGAAGTTGGGGAGCTCCTGGTGTAGGTGTGTTGGCCTTAAGGTGGAGCTTGCCCGGGGCTTGTGATGCAGGTGGAGCATTATGAGTTGTTATACTTGGAGACGAGTATGTGATGGGTCTTGGTTGAAGACTTATCGGGATGTATGGCTTATGCATGAGTCTTGCATCGGGTTTGGCTTGAGATGTTTTTCACTATGTCTTGATGGGGTCGTTTGCTGACTACGAGTTCTCGTCAAGGTGGAGATTGTTGATAAGTATTAGGTGACTCGTACTTCGTTGCTTTGTCCGCCCGATCGGGCGGACATTACCCGGTCTGACCGGGCGGAAGAAGAAGAGGTGCCTGGCAAATTCGTTGAAGAAGCTGCTCTCGCGCGCCCGACCGGGCGAGCTTTCGCCCGACCGGGCGAGCCTTCGCCCGATCGGGCGGACATTGCCCGATCGGGCCGGGCGGAAGGGGTTTTTTGGAGTACTTCGGTTGTTGGAAAAGACGTGTTCTCGCGCCCGATCGGGCGGGCCTTCGCCCGACCGGGCGATCTGGGTTTTTCAGCGATTACGAATTTAATATTTATCATATTGTGATATTGTAACCTAAGTATATCTTAATTAGGAATCACTACTATATAAACTTCCTATTATCATTATTAGGGTAACGAGAGAGAAACAAGAGAGAGAATACTTTGAGTGATTAAGTTCTTCATTGTAATCTTTGTAATCTTTGCCAGTTTATAGTGAAATCATTCGATCTCGGTGCCCGTGGACGTAGCTATCACATCGATAGTGAACCACGTAAATTCTTGGTGTTGTTCTTATTGTTTGCATTGAATTTCTTTATTGTTTTCTTGTTTGTTTACGACCTTTGCTTCCGCTGTCGCACAACAAATAGGTTTATAAAAAGTAAGATGATTTTAAATAAGTTCGTTCAAATTAGATAATACTCCGTATAAGATAAATGTTGAGTATGTAATAATTTAACAGTAATAAAGATGAGAGTAGATTTTAAGGGTTTTATTAACTATTTTTCCAAATTGATAACGTACTTCGATTGTGTTACAAAAGAATTGAAGCTCATATGTTAACGGAATTGAAAAATGAAGGTATATATGTAGTTGAAAATTGATAAAGTGTTGAATTAATAAGGTAACTAAGGGCTTGTTCTAATTTACTGAGATGAATTGAAGTGAACTGAACTGAACTAATTAATTGAAACTGAACTGAACTGTTTATGAGAGAAGAAAATTAGTTGTTGGTGGTTGTTGAGATCGGTGAGTTAGGTGGGGTCGTGGTTTGGTGGTTGTTGGGTTTGTAGGTTAGTGGGTTCGGCAGTGCTAGGTTCGGTGGTTGCTGGGTTTGTCGGTGCTTTGGTCGCTGGGTTTAGAGGGCGTCGGTGTTGGGTTTGCTAGGTTCGGTGGTAGGTGGCGGCGGTGGCCTGGTGGGTGGATTATATACAACTAGGTGGTGCTGGGTTATTTATTTTAAATTTGGTTGAATTTATTTTTTTAGTTGGATTAATACTTAAGTATATACTCTTATCTTTCAATAAACATGCTTAGGATCTTTTGCCTAGGAGTCTGCAATGCCTCTAAAAAATGCAAATAACAAGAACCATAGGTAGTATATATTTCAAAACACTGTCCGCTACCCAAAATGCCACTGAGTACCCCTAAGGCCATGTTCTCATACGTTTATTTTCAATTCAGTTCAGTTCAGCTCCTAATTTCCTTCTCTTATAAAATATTCAATTCAATTCAGTTCTGTTCAATTCAACTCAGTTCAGTTCACTTCAGTTCTACTCAGCTCAGCTTAGTTGAGTCCAGTTTATGATAATAAGCCCTAATTCCCTAAAAAAATTAACAAAGATAGATATTTTACATCCTATTAGGCAATTAAAAAAAAGTATGGCAAAGTTAGAGTTCTGACGTAGTTTTTTTCAGTTTACAAGTGATTTTTTTTTTTTTTTTTTTTTTTTGAAGTGGCAAAAGAATTCAATTAGATAATTTGATTCAGTCAGCATTTAAGAAGAAATGATGATGTGGACGAAAACAACACAAGGCAGAACAACTGGATCTGAGTAACATTAATGGAGGTGCCAGCCATCTGATTAGTGAATATATTAGCCATTTGGAGTTAAATTAATAGTAATGATTAGGTTTAATCTGCACCAAGCTTGTGATTAGTTTAATCGAGTTAAGTATTTTATTTTTGACTATGATAAAAGACCAAAGCTAGATGCCTAGATTTGCGCATGTGCTCCTTCCATTGAGTTGACGACAATCTTAAAATCATTTTTTATTTTTATTTTTTATTTTTATTTTTATTTTTTTTGTTTTAATGGACAATAGTTTATAAATTTATGACCTTGTACGAGTGTGTTGGACTTAATGATTTTGATGATGACACAACCTCACTTACTTACAAATTAATAAGTGCTTGATTGTTTAAGTGTGTACTCAGTTACAAAGACTAGGAGAATGAATTGTCTTGTAAAAATACCATGAAGAACCAGAAGGCCAGAAGCAGAGCTAGCCATATAGAAGAGTTCCCTCACAGGAACTGACGCTTCAAAAATGAAGACTGGAGAAGAGAAGGTTCCCTCAGGGAACAGAAGCTTCAGAGAAGAAGCCTCATTAGAGAAGAGAAGTTCCTCCCAAGGAACAGAAGCCTCGGAGTAGAAGCTTCATCAGAGAACATGAAGATTAAATATATTTTTATATTTTAGGATTTATGTAAGTATAAGATATTAATTTGCACTCGAAAAATCTGTGTGGAATTGGACTAAAAAGATAAAATTGTGCATGCTAGTTTTTAGGAAAGTGGTTGAGTCTTTAACGATTATCTTTTTCTTAACCAAAAAGATTTTATTTATGATTTTCTAAAAATATCTTCTGCAAATAAAATTTCCCACGTTTTCTAAAAACTTGCTGCCTACTCCTCCATGATTTTCTTCAAATCATGGTCTTGCACATTGAGGAGTTCATGTTTCCTTGATTTTAGGAACATGATCTTCCTAGTGGGTTGGAGTAGTGGCGTAATGGATTTGCTGCACAAAGAAGTTTTTCCTAAACGAATTTTGGTCTATAAATAGTTGTTGATTTCAGATGGAAAAACTCACCCTTGCTCACATAAGTTTTCAAGCTTCAAATCGAGTCAAGTGTCAATTCCACACAAGTTCATTAGAGTGTTCTTAATGTTCTTATACTAGAGTTTGTTTTTCTTTCGAGTTGTAATTTGGGGAATGGGGAAGTTCGAGTGAATTTTTGTGTATGAGAAAGAGAAGTGAGAAAGAGAAGAGAGAACAGAGAAGTGAGAAGAGAGAAAGAGAAGAGAAGAGTAACAAGTTGGGTGACTTGTTCCTCAGGGTCTCAAGTTCGTAGAGGAACTTGAGTTTGAGTCATTAGCTTGTAATAGGATCATTTGCCCTATTATAGTGAAGATTCTTTTCCCAAAATCCCAAGTGGTCGTTGTTTTTCTCCTTGTTAGGGCCAAGGAGTTTTCCACGTAAAATCTCTCTTGCATTCTTTAATTCCTTTAGTTAATCTTTCAGTTCCTTTAGCTAACTTAATTTAAATTCCGCAAAAAGTTTGGCTAATCTCTCATACTACAATTCAACCCCCCCCCCCCTTCTTGTAGTATTCTTTGAAATAACAGAGTGGCAAACTGAAATTGTGAAGATTGAATGATTGATGACTATTAATATAAATATGTCTCTTTGTTTGTGTTAAAAAAGAATGATTGATGACTAGGGGGATTGGGTGAGTAAAATTGAGATACCTGAATTTAGATTAAAACTTGTTAGAAACCATCAAATTTGGCTCGAATGTTAATTTTGATAGTTCAAGTTCTACGTGATTTAGAATTTAAACTCATTAGGAATGTCGAATCCAAATTTCAAACTCATTTGATAATTTAGGGGCCGTTTGGATGGGGTTAATCATCAAAGGGAATGGGAATCAACTGCCCTCATTCCCTTTGTTGTTGTTTGTTAGCCCATTTTTCCCATTCCCTTTACTCTCTTCATTCCCCCAAATCCCTCTAAATTCATTCCCCACCCCCTTGGTATTTCCATTCCCATTCCCCACCCACCTTCACACCTACCAACACCACCGGAAAACCAGCCCTGACCATCGCCGCCCCTCCCCCGACCATCGCCGACCTTCCCCCGAGCCTCGCCGCCCTCCCCTCCCCCGAAAAAACCACCCCTAGCCACGCAAAACCCTAGCCTCGATCTCTCTCGACCCCGAAAACCGTCGCCCAGTCCTCCCACCACCCTTGAAACCCTAGCGCTAGGGTTTTGAGGTTGGTGGGAGGGCTGGGCGACGGTTGTTGGGGTCGAGGGAGATCGGGGCTAGGGTTTTGCGGAGCTATGGGTGGTTTATTTGGGGGAGGGGAGGTCGAGGCAAGCACGGCTAGATGCGAGGGAGGCGCGACGAAGGGCGGGGAGTTGTGGAGGAGGTGCGGCGAGTGGTGGAGTGGCTGGGTGGTGGCTGGAAATGGTGCAAAATGAAGTAATGTGGTGGTGGTTGGACTGGTGGTCTTCCATTCCTTTGTTATTCAAAACAAACAACACCCCAAAATTGAGGGATTTTCATTTCATTCCTTGTCTTTCTCTTTGTTCATTCCATTCCGATTCCTCCGTGCGAACCAAACGGCCCCTTAAGTTCTATGTAATAATTAATATGGGAATCGTTTTAAAGTGGTTTAATCCTCAATCTATTATTAAATTTTTTGTACATGTTTACTTGAAACAAATATAAAAGTAGAAAAGTTAAAAAAGTATATAAACTGAAAGTTCAAGTTGGAAATTCCCATATAAATGTTCATAGATTCTACATTAAATAGTACCTACAAGGCTAGAAAGTTTAAAGTAATAGTAAAAAAAAATCGTTTTGCAACATTTTCTTATATAATTCCTCGGTTCTATTAATATTGCATCAAGGAGGAAATTACGCCTGCCAAAGCACATTTTATATGTTAAATATCTATAATTGTGTAAGAGTAAAAATTATAAAAAGTTGATACTGTGAAAGCATTTTACGAGACGAATCCAATAAGATCCCACATTACTATATTTTACTTAAGGTATAAATCTGTATTATAAGGTCAAATAGAGTGATGAATAGTGCAAAAAGTCCATTGTTGCAATATTAATAGAACGGAGGAAGTATAAAGCTACTAAATTACACTCCTAACAACCACTCATCCTATTTTAAAGTTTACAGAGCTTTTTTGGTGCAGCAGGCCACACCGTGTGGCCTGTTGCCAAGTCAGTAAAAATAACGGATTACTAGCGCATAACGGGGTTACTGTTCACTTGTATAACGAGGTTACTGGTTTTGTCAGGGTTACTTGTATTTTTTTTTTTCAGATGTTACCTGTATTTTTTTTTTTCAAGGATTACTTGTATTTTTTTTTTCTTCAGGGGGTACGTGTATGAATTACTTATTCAGAGGTTACTTGTATTATTCAGGGGTTACTTGTATTTTTTTTAGGGGTTACTTATATGGATTATTTATTCAGGGGTTACTTGTATTTTTTTTTTCAGGTGTTACTTGTATGGATTACTTATTCAAGGGTTATTTGTATTTTTTTTAAGAGTTGCTTGTATTTTTTTTTCAGGGGTTACCTGTATTATTTTTTTTCAGGGGTTACTTGTATGGATTAATTCAAGGGTTACTTGTATGAGTTACTTATTCAAGGGTTACGAGTATAAGTTACTTATTCAGGGGTTACTTATATGAGTTACTTCAAATGTTACTTGTATGAATTACTTATTCAAGGGTTACTTGTCACTTATTCAAGGGTTGCTTGTAAGCCCCATACCAAACCAGTAACATCCTACAAGTAACCCTTGAGCAAAACTAGTAACACCCTACAAGTAACCCCTAACCAAATCAGTAACACCCTACAAGTAACCCCTAACCAAACCAGTAACACCCTACAAGTAACCCTTGACCAAAACTAGTAACACCCTACAAGTAACCCCTGACCAAAACCAGTAACACCCTCACTAAACCAATAACACCTTACATGTAACCCTTGACCAAACCAGTAACACCCTACAAGTACTCTGACCAAACTATTAACACCCTACAAGTAACCCCTAACCAAATCAGTAACACCCTACAAGTAACCCCTAACCAAACCAGTAACACCCTACAAGTAACCCTTGACCAAAACTAGTAACACCCTACAAGTAACCCCTGACCAAAACCAGTAACACCCTCACTAAACCAATAACACCTTACATGTAACCCTTGACCAAACCAGTAACACCCTACAAGTACCCTGACCAAACTAGTAACACCCTACAATTTTTGACGTAGAATATTCGATCTAAGATTCCACGAAGAAAACGAGCTCACATTTCTTTGGTTATCAATAAGTATAAATTATAAAAGGTTTGGTTTATACCTTGCTTCAAATGTATAAACCAAACCTTACTTCAAATGTCATTGATCATCTTAAGGATAATTAATCACAATTTTTCACAGCAATTTGACACCCAATTTCTACAATTATGGGCTTTAATTGCAGCAATTTGGCAAAGAGGAGAGAGAAAATGGGTGGAGTAGAGATATGGTTGTTGGTGATGTGTGGTTTGGTTTGTAGATGAAGCTAAGAAAAGAGGAGAGAGAAAATGGGTGGAGTAGAGATATGGTTGTTGGTGATGTGTGGTTTGGAGAAGAAGATAAGAAAAGAGGAGAGAAAAGAAAAGAGTTGTGGTATTTAAAAAAAATAAATAATAATTGTGGCCGGCCACACCCAAAAATTTGTGTAAAGTTTATTATATCATGTATACTCCGGCCACCTTTCTTAATTACCGCACTAAAGGGTGTGTTGCATTTAAAAGAAAACGGAGGAAGTAGTTGATTGACTGTTCATGTTTAATAATTACTGGCTTACTGCTAGTAGCTTATTGATCATTTAGCTTTTTGGTTATATCTTACACCAAAGAGATAATAATTAACATTAATTTACTAAACACTTTATATTTTGTTACATATAAGCATACAAGACAAGCTAGTTAAATCAGTTAACACAACTAGCTACGTACTATATCATTCAATTACAGGCTAATTATAATTATCAAATAAGGCCTTAATTAGATTTATCTCCTAACCGTAAGTAAATGTAACTAAGGGGTACCACTCCCTCTGTTTGAAAATAAATGCCCCATTTTAATCGACACACTTGCGAAAGAGAAACTTTAACCAATAATATTTTAATTTATCAATAAGTATAAATTATAAAAGATTGATTATCAAAACCTATACATTAAGATATTCTAACATGTACTCACATGACTAGATTTAGGGCATGTTTTCTACAATTTAATTTAAGTTCAATTCAGTTCAGTTCCAATCAGTTCAATTCCTAATTTCCTTCTCTCATAAACAATTCAGTTCAGTTCATTTCAATTCCAATCAGATTAGTTTAGTACAGTAAATCTGAACATGTCATAATCTTATAGACAAGCAAAAAGTTATAACCAAATTCAAAATTTCAAAATGATGTATGTAAATAATGCAAAAGTCAAAGTAGGTCATACTTCGTACTTCCTCCGTTTCTATTTAGTTAACACGTTCAATTTAGGCACACATATTAAAGAGAGGAGAGTGAGTGAAAGAGAATGATAAAGCAAGTGGGGTACACTTAAAAAGTAAGGTATAAAACTTACCTAAAAAAAACGTGTCTAAAAAAAAACTTCCTAAAAAGAAATATGTGTCAACTAATGGAGTAAGAAACGGAGGTAAGTATATCTTAAGACATGTACTCCCTCCGTGTTTTTTTTAAGTGTTACACTTTCCATTTCCAGCCGCATTTTTTAAAGTGTTACACTTTCTTTTTTGGCAAAAAGCTACATTAAAAATATTATATCTCTCTTCTCTCGTGGTCCCCACCTAAACCTACAACTACTTTATTATTATATCTTTCCTCACACATTCATTACTTTTCAATAAACTATCAACCCAACTATCTTTATTTTACAATTTTTTAATACTCTAAGTACCCCACTTACCTCTTATTTTATTTAAGTCAATTAAATTGCCTAAAACTATGTTCTGTTCAAATTGTAACACTTAAAAAACACAGAGGGAGTATCATGGTTTACAACATGAGGTCATACCATGTCATCGTGCACCAACCCATGGTATACACGTACAAAGCACAACTCTTTGGAACATATGTCAAAAAATATCAACATCCATAAATCTTATGTAAAGCCCGATACTATACAAGTATACAAAGTCTTATGCAAGGCAAAAATGCGTATCGTATCCAAAAATTAAATAAATTAATTAATCAACTCTAATTACAGATTACACCCATAATTAGTAAGGATTACTATATAAATGCACCCTTTCTTCTTTGCATTTCTTCAACACTTCAACATTTATCATCAATCTTTCAAATTTTCTTCCTTTTTTTCTGTCACAAATTTCTCTCTTTTCTTCTGCAAAAATGGTGGATTACATTACAAAAGCTAAAAGATGCAAATTTGACAATTCTGCTAATTTTGGCTCTGTTTCAAAACATGATGATGGAGTTGCTGCTGAATTCTATCAGAAATCTGCTACTTCCTTCAAAATTGACAAATCTTGTAAGTATTTCATACCCTTTTCAATTTTAGTCTTATGGTTTAATTTGTTGCTTTAATTTACCATTTTTATGACAAAGTTTTAGAAATTTATGAATGTTAAGATTGCAAATTTCTGGGTTTTGCAGAATTATTTGTTCTAGTATTGCTTCTTTTCTGGGAACATGCTGGGTATAATCCTGAAATATAAAGCAGGGTTTAAAAGTTTACTGTTTGATTATGGCAATAATTTCAGTTTCAGATTTGTTCTTCTAGGTAGATAATTAAAAATAATAGAAAAAAATGAGAATATTCTGTTCAAGAAAAGAGACATTTGAATAAATAAAACCCAGAAATGTTAAATATATTTTTGTTGGTGTACGGAGTTTTTAATTAGTCTACCTAGTGATGACAATTTTTTAACAAAATATTGAAAAGTCATCATGTATTTTTTTTTTTTTTGAAAAGTCATCATGTATTATTTTCCTTCTTTCTAAGAAGTTCAGGCTATGATAGTCATGTTATAGTTCTTAATTAATACAGTACAGTGTGACTTAGTTTGAAAGTCTATTCGGCATATTTGTTAACTTGGTACTCTATATATGGAGTAATCAAAATTTCGTTTACATCATTGCCCTAGGTATGTACAAAAGTCGAGTTTAGCATCTGTTGCTTTTTTCCCGCCAAAACTTTAATTTCATAATTTATGCTATAGAGATATTGTTAGAGGTTTTTGAATACTGATACTTTTTTGTACATGTGAATTGATCAGGGGATCAAGCTGGGTCTGCCTACATCAAGTTGGCGGAGTGTCACTTGAAGGTGCATTTTTCATCCTCAACAAATTTGTTTGTTTTCTGTTCTGCTCTTTTAATTATGCTATATTGTGTGGATCAACTAAGATGTCATGTACTCAAATGTTGATGTTTCGAATGTTTCAGTCCAATAGAAATCATGAAGCTGCTGGTGCTTATGTAGAATCGGCAAGCTGTTATAAGAAGATATCTCCCATACGTGAGTGTTCTTTCATGTATCACTAGATTGCATTCACTTGGTAGAAAGTGGAGGATTGCTTGTGTACCAATTTTGTCATCTTACTATTCTAATTTAATATTTACATCAGAATCAAGAATCAACCAAAAGAAAATACAGTTTGAAAGCTGATTTCCATCGAAAACTACTTATTGTAGAAACCAAAATCCAGCCTTTTATCTTTCTATACAAACCAGACACAACCTTTGCCTTAATATGCAGTGTTTTGTTTATCTTGTTTAGAAATTTAAAGACTACTATTTAATACCGTGCTCTGCTGAAAATTTTGTAAAAGCATATTGCTTTACAAGTACTTTTATTCTACTAGATATATGCATGTTTCATATTATATGTGATGAGATGATTTTGGTTGTGACATTTGATTTTTCTGGTTATAAACAGAAGCCATATCATGTCTTGAGCAAGCTGTGAACCTTTTCTCGAGTATTGGGATACTTAGTATGGCTGCAAGATATTGCAAGGTAAAGTCTGCCTGGCTTGTCTTGTAAGAGTGGTGACTGTTGAGTGTGAATTATGAAAAACATTAACATCTGAAGTTGGTCTTTTATTCATTCAGGAAGTAGGTGAGCTGTATGAGCAGTTGCGAGATTTGGAGGAGGCTATCAAACATTTTAAGCGGGCAGCTGACTTATTCCAAGTAGAAGCTGCAACAACGTCTGCAAGTCAATGCAAGCAAAAAGTTGCTCAATTTTCTGCTCAATTAAAACTGTAAGTTTTATAATTGGTCATTGCAATGAACTAGCTTTGTGTGTAGTAATGGTGAAGTAATGTAAAAATGAGTTTTGGCATGAACATATTTACACATATAACCCGATATCTTTTACTGATGCAAGCTTTTGCATAAGTTAATGGAAAGTGAAATCATATGTATTCATTTTGATTACAATTGAAGTTGTCAACAACAAAAGTCACTTACTACATACTTTTTCAGATATATGAAGGCAATTGAGATTTTTGAAGAAGTAGCACAGGAAGCTGTCAACAGCAATCTGCTGAGGTATGGAGTTAGAGGGCATCTGCTAAACGCTGGTATTTGTCATCTCTGCATAGGAGATATTGTTGCAGTGTCCAATGCATTGGCGAGATATCAGGTTATTAATGTTAATCCTCTTTGAAGGTTGTGTTATGGATTTTGAGTTCTTTTAATAAGCCTAGGTTTAATATAGCTTTTACATGTATGCAGAATTTGGATCCCACTTTCTCAAGGACTCGAGAATATGAGCTTTTAACAGTAAGTTTTTTATTGCCTTTGTCACTGTGTACAAGCTGTTTTATATATATTCTTATTGTCCTCGGACATTCACATTAAGTACCTCAACACTCATTGGTAGAACACTTGACTGTTTCTTTGGACCAAAAAATATGGAAAATTTCATCATGTAGTTGGGTCTTCTACTTGCACGCTAACCATGTCTATCACGATTCACGAGTACTTGAGGCCTTAAAACAATTTATGTTAACAATACAAACATAAGTGGAAAATGCAGGCTTGGAACTTAATTCTGACAATTTGTTTTTGATTCCTCGCTTGCCATTTCTACTACAAGTTTATCAGACTGCATTGCAAACTTTGTTTGTAATTATGTACTTCAATAATTTATTCATGTAACTCATAAACACTATTATCTTGTTGATATTTCAGGATCTGTTGGCTGCATATGACAGGAAAGACGTTGAAAAGTTTACTGAAGTTCTGATGGACTACGATAGCTTAAGCCCTCTGGTAACTTTCTCCTTCTGCATCTCTCATTCCAATGCTTTTTTATCTTTTAATAAATTGTAAGGTAATGAGGTTATGTCATGTATCTAGTAACACTAGTCAGTTTTTAATGAACCATATCTGAGAGTTTACTGCGAGTGCAATGATTTGCTAAGATTGGCTTTCATCTACAGATGATCATTTCAGCAATTACACTTCACATCTGATAACTGATGCTTTTTGGTGTGTAGGATTCTTGGAAAACTATTCTTCTGCTGAGAATCAAAGAGAATCTGAAAGCTAAAGAGCAGAACGTGGATCGAGCCTGAATCATGTCAATCGAAATACATTCCATGCCAAGTTGAAGATTGTTAGTTTCATAGTGTTATATGATTGTTCCCGGTTGTAAAAATGTATACCAGTAGATTCTTAGCTTTCTCATTCTTCATAATTTAATCTGGCACCGGCTATCCTAGAAGAGTGCTTACCGTAGGCTAGAGTTGATGCTTAACTATGAGCTAAACTTTTGGGGTGAAGCATTGGGAATATCGCGCCTAGAAGAAATTAGGGGATTCGACAAAATTTTAACATTTTGGCTGATATAGTTCAAAACATGTTCTATATGTAGAAAAAAAGGTGATTGTTTTTAGAATGATTCATATTATATCTCATCCATACAATTTTAGTTGCAACACGTTTATTTTCTTAATAGAAAATTTGTAAATAATAGCAACATCCCCTTTTATTGGTTCGTGTTTTTTATGTCGTTGTTTTACTTGTTTTCCTCTTAAGTTTTGATCATGTTTCACTTCCATTACCACATACTATTTAGTATGTAGCTAAATGTTGCTAATGCATGTTTCTAGAATACATTGCCAAACTAACATTGTTCATTCTATAAATAATTGGGCCTGGGCTACAATTCCTTGGCAGGCCATAGGTGTTAATGAGCCTAAGCCAAAGAAATGGACCTTGTGATTTTGGACTGCACACAATCTCTAATTCTCTTGGAATGCTTATTAAGTTCTCATAGAGCCATAGTCGGCCATAGGCCATGTTTGGTAATTGGTTTTTTAATAGCTTTTTGGTTAGCTTTTGGCTTTTGGCTTTTTAAGGTGGTCAAACAACCAAAAAATGTGTTTGGTAATTGGCTTTTTAGTCAGCGAAAAAGCTGGCTTTTAAGCCAAAATGGAAAAGCTGCTTTGAGTAGCTTTTTTGTTGACTTTTGGCTTGTTGGCCCACAAATTATCTAATAAACAACCAACAATTAATTTACCAAACACTTTTATAAACAGCTAGCTTAAACAGCCAATTTCAAAAGCCTTTATAAACAGCCAAACATTCCAGCTAGTCAAACAAGCCAAGTAAACCAGCCAACAACCATTTGCCAAACAAGGTCATAGACTCATAGGCATGCATATCTATTAACTACGGAGTAAAACTAAAATAAATCATTGCTGACATCATCAAACTCTAGATTATCCTATGGTCTATGGGTCATCCTCACATAAAATATTTTCCCTCCATTTTTAAGTGTGATGTCATCATTTTTTTTAATCTACACTATACATTTTTCAAACAGAAAATAATTGTCACTCTTTTTTAAACAATTGATAAAATTTAATTTTTATGCATAATAATAAACTTTTATGAATGTGCACGAGTATAATCTAGTAACTAGTATATCATCAATAATTCAATCTTTCTTCATATCTTTGCAATGGGCTGCGCACAATGGTGAATACTTTTTTTTAAATAGTTTACTTTAAAAAAATATTTCATTTGGATAAATATGGAATATGATTGTCAAACTGGAAAGAAAATACATGAGGTATAAATAGTTTACTTTAAATTTTGCCAAAAAAAAGAGAGAGAGAGAGAGAGAGAGAGAGAAGTTTACTTTAAATTTTGCCAAAAAAAGAGAGAGAGAGGAAATCGAAAAAGGCGGGAAATTTTTTCACAAGGTATAGTAATGAATGACAAGTGTCATGGAAGAATTTATTTTTATTATAGTTTAATAGATTTGGTAAAGTTAGCAAAGTTTATGTGACTTATAATTACCAACTTGGGTTCCAAATTTTCCTTACTATGCTCTTTCATTTTTTTTCTTTTCTATACTTTTTTTTAAAAAAAAATTATTTACTATAGCAACAAAAATCACAAACAAAGAGAAAATTAGCATTAGGTGTATCCTTCTTTCGTTCTCTTTAGTAAGAAAAAAAAAATAAAGAAATAATTGTCATGATTAATCCCAACTTTGCCTCATTTGTCATTATTAATCCCAACTTTAATTTGGTTTATTATATTTTTATTAATCTAAGCTTTATACTCCTTCCGCTCATAACACAACGGGGTATAAAGTTCGGATTAGACATGGTATATGATAACGTACTAAGTTGTAAAATTGGAAAAATGTAATGGGATAATGAAGGATAAAAGAGAGAAAATTTTACACAAAAATGAAAAAAAAAGCGATTTTAGTAAGATTAATAATGAGCAAACTTAAATACAAAGTAGGACAACAAAGATATGCCATAGAGAGAGAGCATGGAAGAAACTCATTTTATATCCATAGGAACATTTGTGATTTGTTAAATTAAATTTCTCATTTTCATAAAATTTGCAAACATGTTATTGCTTGTATTGTATCCATAGGTAGGAACTCATTTTATATCCATAGGAACATTAGAGGCTAAATGTTTATACACATGGTTATATACTTGTATTGTATACATATAAATACAGAATACTTGTATTTTATATTTTTTAAATGAAAAGTAATGAGGTTATTAGTATTATTATGGCAAAAACTAACGCGTTTCGAGATGTTAAATAAGAGAACTAAAAGTAAAAATATTAAATTTAAATTGATATTAGTTATATTGATCAATGCGTAATTTTGTTATGTATTCTAAATATAATACTATCTTAAGTAATATACTTCGTATTAAATAGTTCTCTATTATATTACGAAGTATTATCTATCAATATTATTACAAGTATTATTGTGAGGGAATATAACTTTGGTTGTTATTTTTACCGTAGGTTTAGGTTTTTGGGATGTAATGGGGACCCACAAGCTCACTTTGAAACGAATATATTCATTCTTGAGAATAAATTCGAAAGCACATAAAGATGCTTGAAATTTAAGCAAACATGGATACTATGCCAGACTACTTTGTCACAAGTTTGTGGTTGTTTTAACATTATCAACTAAAAGTTAAACTCTCGCTTTTTTCTCTAAATGTTGGCGCATACACTATACTTGATTAATTTAACATATACTCTAATTTCTATTCAATTCATCTTATGAAAAGTTTGAATGTCAACTTTTCTTACGAGTGGTAGCCATGCAATATTATACTATCATTCCTATTTTGGTCGTTCTACTCGCAAATTAAAGTCACCAATTATTTGGTGCTTGATTATTATCTAGCCAGGCTGTTTAAAGAGCTAGATCTCAATTTTTTGCTTTACTTGTTAGCCTTTTTCATCTTGAAAGAAATACGTTTTATATACTTGTATATGACTACTATATAATTAATGTGTCGGTTTTATATAATTGTTTAAACAACGATATATTCATTTTCTATTTATTGCTTAAAGCAAATAAATACGGTACACACTATTTGTTTTGATATTTATTTTTATGAAAAATTGCTAGGATTATGATGGTACCAATTAATTTGTTCTTGTCATCTTAATCTGATCTTTACTTTTGATAATCAAGTAATGGACATAAATCAATACATCAAATAGTTGCCTTCTCGACATTTTAATCTTGAATTGAATGAAAGTCGTTTCAGGAATTTAAAATCAAAAGGTGACATGATCTTATTATTTATCAAATTAATACGACGTCATCCTCACATTTCTCTCACGGTTGCGTTCTCTCCTCCCCCCTCCCCCCCCCCCCCCCCCCCCTTCCTTCCCTCCTCTATGACTCTATCCCTAATTAGCTTCCAATATTGTCGTCTTTCCTTGAGATCCCTTCTCCGACCTTCTCGTCTATCTCAATCTCTAGCTCCCTCTATTGGCCAAGGTGTCTAACATCTACTTCTTCTCTCATTCACTTGCATTGCTTTCAATAGGTGGTGGCATTATTGCAATTGTGGGTTGCATTGGTGGGCAAAGAAAAGAGAGGAAGACAAGAAGTTGGCCTAGGGATGGATCGGAGAAGTAAGGGGGAAATATGTAATATCAAATTAATGGTATTAGAGGTTGCCTATAAAAGGTAAAAAAATAAGTTTGTGACATGTCTAGTTTAAAATAAAGGTAGGAGACGAGGTATTATTAGTATTAGTATATATTGGTACATACTCTAAAAAAGGTATTGGTATATATTGGTACATACTCTAAAAAAGATACTCAGTATTGAAGTAATATATGGGATTCATTTTGTGATGGTTGATTTGGGTACCATAATTAACAAGTGTCTATAAAGTTGAGTCTATATTGTGAAGCCAACCCCAAAACAATGGATTACTACTTCAATTGAGAGAAGGAATTGATTAATACAAAAATATACTAGTGAATTGAAAATTGGGACTGTATAAATGATTCTCAAATTTGCGACTTTGCTATCAATTTATGTTTCAAGATTAGCAAAGCAAAAGAGGATCAATACACTACAATCAATTAATTTAAGATGGTAAGAGAGAATTGAAAATTAACTATCTGATCTTAACTAATTATTCTTCAATTTCATAGACTATATATAGCTAATATATGAAAACAATATAAATCCAAAAGTTAATCTATCATTCTGGCCAAATTTTATTTCATTTGTAATGACATCTTCAAATTTTCTATTTTTTGTGAATTTTTTTTCTTTACCTACCCATGCATGTACCACTTTATTACTACTAGTTTTACTTACTACGTACTATTCTACAAAACATATTTAATTTGTAGTTGTATAGGTGGTTGCTAGCTTGTTACTTGTTAGTTGTCCTAGAAGATGTAAGTTGTGTGGGTAAATATTACTCCCTCCGTTTTTAAATACTTGTTCCATTTCTCTTGGACACGCATGCCGATGCTAATCTTTGATCACTAATATCTTTAATTATCAATAAGTATAAATTCCAACAATTGAAAATTAATAATCTATTCATTGAGATGATTCCAACAAGTACCCACAAGATTATATTTTTTCTTATGTATAAATCACAAACATTAGTCAAAGTAGGACAAATAAATAGTGCAAAAAATAGAAATGGAGCAAGTATTTAAAAACAGAGGGAGTAGTTGTTAACAAATTGATTGTTAGTTATGAAGATTGATGATCAATAATAAGTGTTTAGCGGTTGACTAGTTTGTTACCTCTTAAAAATGCCAATAACTACTTTAATTTTAATTATCAAAAGTTGCCTTCAGCACTAAACATTACGCCTACCACTACATTGTCAAACACTCAAATTTTTTATTAAGTAAAGCTGGCTACCTAAATTAAAAGATAGGCAAAAGCTATTATCGAACCCATTCTTTTTTTACTATTCATTTTTTTCTAATACCTACCAAACCTTCTCAATTTTTTTTTCCCATATTCGATCCACAGTTTAGATAATAAGACAAGTTCAGAAAATATAACTTCTTTTAAATGTTGATAAGGGCTCATAATTAAGAACCACCCAAGTTCAATTAACAGCTAAATAAACAGGTTATTAAAATAATGCACCCTTAGTTTGTATTAAATAAAAAATCAGTAAAAAGATATAAGCTGAATTTCTTAGTTGTGAAAAATTAATAAATAAGGCCCTGTTCTTTTCACCTTAAAAAAATAATATTAAGTAAAAATAATTTCAGTTCAGTAAATAAGTTCAGTTCAGTAAAAATAAGTTCAGTTCAGTAAAATTAATTTCAATTCAGTAAAAATAATTTCAGTTCAGTAAAAATAAGTTCAGTTCAGTAAAATTCAGTTTTCTTAAAGAAGAATTATAATAGAAAATCAGTAAAAATAATTTAAGTTCAGTAAAAATTATTTCAGTTCAGTAAAATTAAGTTCAGTTCAGTAAAAATAAGTTCAGTTCAGTAAAAATAATTTCAATTCAGCAAAATTAAGGTGAATCAAACAGGGCCTAAGAATAAAATTTTATTGGTAACATTGTTGAAGAGGCTGTCTTTACAAGTCCTTAATATTTAAGATATAGGAAGGCGAATCAATACTGAATTGTCAAAGAAGGAAGCATATATTCTTCTTGGGGATATGTGGATGAACCACTTCAATTGCTTCTTTAGATAGAATCTCTCTTCAGTTTGCGTTTTTTTTTAAAAAAATTATTTTATTTCTTTTATGTTTCTATATGATAGTAATCATTCTTTCAAATACTCCATATATACTCTATACTTTTTTAATGAAAGAAAAAAAAAAGAATTGTAGTTCTAAATTTTTGTCATACAATTATTAGCTAGAGATATAAAAATCATTATTTTGAAATTTATGAATTGAATTTTGGATTTTTTTCAAATAAGAATATATAAACTTCAAGAAATTGTCTTCATTCTAATATAGAATAATTAAATCAACCTTGTTATTTAATATTTATACCTTGAGGTTTCAACCAAAAAAAAAAAAAAAAAAATTATACCTTGATCAAGGGTTGTAACAAACAATAAGAAACCGAGGTAAGTTTTTTTAAGTGCATGCACATTTATTTTTTGGCATTAGGGTCCACATCTTCTAGGGCGTAATTAAAAAAAAAAAAAAAAAAACCCTGTATAAGAGGAAATAAATAAACAATAAGCCTTATTTCAAAAAAAATAAATAAATAAATAAAATAAACAATAAGCCTTGTATAAACTAAAACAAACTTTTGTTAATGTTATTGATAGACGGTCAGTTTGAGTACGTATTATGAGTAATTTTTAAAGGTAAAATTTGTATGTTACAAAAATGGTAACTTTTATAAAAAGTAGTACGAAGTATATAAGGATAATTTTAAAAACTTTTAACGTAATTTTAACCTGTCTTACAATAAGCTTATGTAATCCCGACTTATTCAAGAATTTGTTATTATCAAATAAAACATAAGTACTCGTATTTTTTATCAATAAAATTATTACAAGTATTTTTTTACCATAACAGGCACCATTGCATTGTCCAGAGTGTTACTCTCTTTCAATCAATCTAAAAAGCAAATCTACACATCACATAGAAAAGTAGAAAACCTATACTATAAGATCGAGAACATAGGAATTTATATAATATATGTAGTAGTACTGTTACACACAAAGCAATAATATCACTACCTTAATGGTTTTGAACTTTTTTTTTCTAAAAAATAAATATTATAATTTCTCCACTTTTATTAAAGACATTATTTGGATTTTTACACTATTAAAATATGAAATAATAATAATAATAATAGTAATAATAATAATAATAATAATAATAATAATAATAATAATAATAATCTCATGTGAGCTCAGGGGCGGAGCCAATTAAGGGACATGTGGGGACACTTGTCCCCCCATTTTCAAAAAAAAAAAAAAATTAAAAAAAAAAAATAAAACAAAAAAAAATGAAAGAAACACGCTGAGACCGAAAGAAGAAGAAAAGAAATTGCAAAAACTAAACCCTAACTTTCTCAATTCTTAATTTCTCTCTCTTCAAAGTTCGAAAATTGGAGACATGGAGTTCTCAGGCAGTCAGGCTTGTCGGCGGCACTTCGTCCGTTCGTTGGTTCGTTCGCGCCTTCTCCCATCCAGTGGCGGTGTGGCCGGGTGTCTTGCTGTCTTCGGTCTTCCGCCCTTAATTGTCTCCGCCCCTGCTCCCGTCGCCGGTTCCGTTCAACCAAATCACCAGTTCGTGACTTGGAGTTCGACAGACGACAGTTCGTGTCGCCGGTGTGCGGTGTCGCCCGTGTTGGTTGTCTTGCTGTCTTCGGTCTTCCGGTCTTCGCTAGACCTAATTCACCCAAATCAATGGATGTATGTAAATCTGAATTTCAACTTATTACTTGTTTAATTGATGAATTTGTTGTATATATCAACTTATTACTTGCTAGTCTTGTTTAATTTCGATTGAGAATTATTGTGGATTTGACGATTTGTCATTTGTGGGTATTGAAGACGACGAATTTCAACTTATTACTTGTTTAATTGATATTATTGTGGATTTGTCATTTGTTGATTTGTGGGCGTATTGAAGTTTTGAACTTTGAAGTATTGAATTTATTGAAAATTGAAATGTTTAATCTCTGAATTATTGGTATTGAAAATTTGTTTTATAGTTTATAATTTTTTTCCCCTGTTTTTGTGATTCTAATTATTGAAATGTATAGTTGAATTAGAAATTTAGAAATTAGAATCTTAGGTTTTGTTATTAAGTAATGATGTGGATTGTGGAAATTGATGTATAATTTTCAATTTAATTAGAAAATCTCAAAAGATTCTCCAAATTCAAACAAATCCAAGGCAACTAAACAACCCGATCTTCGACAATTCTTGTTTAAAAGAACGAAACTCAATGAAAATGAGTCCAATAACTCACCTTCATTTAGCTCCCCTCAAAGTCAAGAAAATGGTATCGAAATGGGTGGCTAAAGTAATAGTAATGTACCATTAGAGGAAGATTCAGTGTACGATTTTGTCCCCCCAAGTTGAAAATCCTGGCTCCGCCACTGTGTGAGCTGCAATTAAGTTAGTAAAATAAAGGTATGCAAAATCGTATTATATTCATTTCAATATGTATAACTACTTTTAAACTATTAAGTATTTATTTTATGTACATAAGATAAATAAATATATTCAAATATTGTATACATTCATTAATAAAATAAACTATATATATATATATATATATATATATATATATATATATATATATATATATATATATATATATATATATATATATATATATATATTTGTAGGTAAGACCATAAGATGAAGGGTTGTATCATATTGAAACCCTTTATGAGACAATCTGATCAGAATTAGCAAGCTAGACAGTTTAAGAGATCGAGGGAAATAACATAATCTATATGAGTACATGCAAATTAAACATAAATCTCCAAATAGTTAAAAAAAAAGAAAGGAAATATACATTGACACATTTTAATTACGTAGTACAAAAACGTTCAGTAAAAAAGCGGAATCTTGTAGTGTACCCTCCTAAGGACTGGGAATTAAATATAAAAAAACGCTAATTTGCATGGGAGGGACAGTCTTCAATTCCACAAAAGAGATGTAAAAATTATAGTATAGTCCCCACTAAAAGAGATAAATTAAAGATAGAGTAGAAGGAAGAATTGTAGTTAAAAATAACATAAAGTTAAGGACCAGCTCCATTGCTCACCCTTAAAAAAACCGCATCCTATTCTCTTCCTTATTTGCATATCGCATTTGTTCGTATTCTTGAGAGAAAGAAGAGAGAGAAAGAAAACAAAAAAAAAAAAAAAAAAAAGAAAGAAAGAAGGAAAGAATGTTCCACCACCCTAAGAAGCCTTCTTCTATGAATTCAAATGAAAGGACTTCTTCTATGTGTGTTCAAAACGACTCCGGCCTCGTTCTTACTACTGACCCTAAGCCCCGCCTTCGTTGGACTGTCGAGCTCCATGAACGCTTTGTTGATGCTGTTACTCAGCTCGGCGGCCCTGATAGTACTTTCCTCTTACCCTCTTTTATACTTATGGAAATTTTAAGATTTTGGTGCAGTGCGTTATTACTTGTCAGTTTTAAATATCGATGTAATTAATATTGTTTATAAGTATTTGTATGTCTTATAATTTTAGTAACGTTTTTTTTTTTGTTGTTGTTTAATTTTCATACTAATTTGTTGGTGCGGATTAAATTTATGCAGAGGCTACACCAAAGACGATCATGAGAGTTATGGGTGTTAAGGGTCTCACTTTGTACCACCTCAAGAGCCATCTTCAGGTTTGATTATTTACTCATAATTTTTATAACTTTCTTGTAGCAATTTCTATAATATTAAGCCCTAATAATATCTAACAACACTATTAATTAATTAATTAATTAAATTTCAATCTATATCTTTTTTAAAACCAAAATTATGAACTTGTTCTACAAAATTCACTAATTTTCAAATATTGTGAGAAGGTCATTGAACTTTATATTAACATGATGGTGCAACTATTGTATATTAAAAAATTTCTTAAACTAGTACTTCATATATATTATTGAATATTACTTTTATGTTGAGATTCTTATGTTTATAATTGCACTTAATATTATTCAAATTTTCATGTTTTGATTCCCAACTAAACTTTGCATCTTGTGTTCTTATAATACAGAAATTTCGGCTGGGAAAGCAGCCTCATAAAGATTTCAATGATCATCACTCGGTTAAGCAAGATGGTAAGAGAGGTGACTAATCATTAATTAATGTTAATTAAATTAGCTAGGGTTTATCATCTTCAATTCATAATTTTATCTATTACATGTTGAATTAAATTTTCTACATGCATGTCATATAGTTGTATGTAAATGAAAGAAAAACTAACTCATTTGTGATCTTTGTTTGTTTCATATTCGCGGTTGTTGCAGCTACGTCGTTGGAGCTTCAGAGGAACACTGCATCATCCTCCGGATTAATGGGTCGTACTATGAATGAGTATGTGTTTTTACCATTTATATCATGTTTTATTTATTTCATTCACCGCAACAATTAGTAAGTTAGCAGTTTATTTTTTTTTTGTCATTTGAACAAAAACTTTTGTAAGGCAACTTCTCATTGAAGTAACCTTACAATTGTTTAAGAACCACTCCCTCCTAGAATATCTTTTTATCTGGCATCTTCTTTTACACTTTTATCTTTCTCTTTCTTTTAATTTATATCTTGGATTTTTAATTTGATTTTCATTGTTATTTATAAATTGTTCTTTTAAATTAATAAATATAATTTTTGTTCCTTTTGCAACTATGGCAGCAGCAATGTGCACATTAGTGATGCAATTAGGATGCAATTGGAGGTGCAAAGGAGGCTCCAAGAACAATTAGAGGTGAGACTAATATATATTAATTCAAATAAATATATAGCTCCGATCCTCTAAAAATCTAATTCTTTTTTCCAATAAATTAAGCATATCAAACATCGATGAAAAACGTTTTTAGAAAAGAAATTTACTCTTATTCAGAATCAATTGTCACGTTATCTTACATTGCATATGATTACATGGTAATATTGTATGCATGATAGTTAATGTATACAATTTGACATACTACTCTACATGTACTCCATTATTTTTAATGAAAGTTGTAGAAAAAAATTATGATGTGCTAATTATTATATTGATTATTATTGTTAATGGCAGGTCCAAAGACATTTGCAACTAAGAATTGAGGCACAAGGAAAATACATGCAAAACATACTAGAAAAAGCTTGTCAAACACTAGCAGGAGAAACCAATATGGCAGCTTCAGCAAGCTATAACAACAAAGGCAACAACAACATCCTAGGCAATAATAGCCCAACAATGGCCGGAGACCACTTAGAAGGACCTATGAAAGAATTCGGCCCGATGAATTTCCCATCTCTCCAAGACCTTAACATCTATGGTGGTGAGCAAGCATTAGATCTTCACTCGAGTTTGGACCGTTCTTCATCACTTGAGAACTTCATGCAAGTTCCAAGTGATAGCCTTTGCTTAGGAAATAAGAAGAGACCAAACCCTTATAACAATGGGAATAACAATAATAATGGTAAGAGTCCTTTAATTTGGTCCGATGATCATCTTCGTCTTCAAGAACTTGGACCTCCAACCGCGGCTAATTGCTTAGGAAATCCTCAAGATCATGAAGACCCTTTTAAGGGTACCGATATACAAATTGCACCACCATCTTTGGATCATCATAGGAGTGGTGCTGAGCATCAAATCGATTCGATCTCGGAGATTTATGAGTCTAAGCCACTCCTAACTAGTGATATTGTTGTTGGGGGTGACAAGAAATTTGAGTCGTCGCCTAAGCTAGAGAGGTTGTCACCGGCTAGTCAAGGCACCCCTCTTGGGAGGAATTCTCCCTATGGTTGAGCTTTGATAATTTTGGTAGGTTTAAGCATAATTTATTTTCTTTAGATCCAAAACTTTTTTTTTTTTTTACTACAAACAATTATTCCATCCTTTGGAGTTCTCAATTTTTTTGGTCCGTTATTAGTCATCTAAGTAGAATATAACGACTTTGAAGAGTTTACCTCTCTAACTATTTACCTTTTATACTTCATGCTAAGGTATGCTTTCATTGATGTTAATAATAATGGTATGCTCGGCCGTTCATAGATCGATCTTTTTAAATTTTGTTGAAAGGCATAGAGGACTTGGATGATCCAATAATGTAATCCGATCCGCCTAATCAATCTTGATGGAAAAACAAGATTTAGGGCTCATATGTAATTGATATACAACCATTGTATAGGAAATTGGCGAGCCCTTATTTAGTTATTTCAATATTAACGGGATAATTTTCAATATGTAAATAAAATATATAATACTACGTATAATTATTACACAAGAATCTGTAGAAGTAGACAACTAGTAAACAATTTGAAGTTCAAAAGGTGGAATTTGTACACCTCTAAGTAAGTGTAGGATCCTATGTCCTCTTCATTACCACAATTATAATAACTTTGAGGTCAAGGTGATTTGTGGTTTGAATTTTAATGAAGTTGTTTCGATAAAAAAGTGTAAAAAGTAATTTCAAAATAGACATAATGTACTCATTTTGTAACTTCTTAGATTAAAAACCCGCAACAATTTTAATTTTTTAAGGGTGTAGAACACACATCCTTTTGATGTATAATAAAGGCTACTTGAATTGAGGTGTTATTTTAAAATAGAGTAACCTAAAAATGTTATAGGTGCATGTGGTTTTTCTGCTGCCAATCAAAAGAATAGAGAGATAGATTTTAACTTTTAATTTTAAATGATGGTGCTTAGCCAGTAGGCGAGGTGGCCGGGCCTCTTGCCCTCTTGTCTACGTTGATCTTATTGACGGCATGCATATATACTTCGTATACTTCCTCTGTTCTAAATTCAATCGTGATATTAGATATTTGTTCTCTATTAAGATTGAACATTGTTACATCTAGTGTCATTTCAATTAAATAATGTTTGTATGTGTAATTAAAATATTTGAGAATAACTTTATGATATTCTTACTAATTGCATTTACAACAATTATGGATATCGTCTAAAAGTCATGTATAATGGTAATGGACAAGTTTATTAGAATTGAAGTGAATAATTCGGAATAAGAATGACTTGTAGTAGAAGATGAAATGTTATATGTATTCAAAGGGATAATTGGTATGCTTATGATAAAGTGCTTAGAGTGATTTTCTTATCGTAGAATTATTGTTAGGAATCTACCAGAGTATTTATATTTACTTGCAACATAGCACTTTTTTCAACCGTCTTTGAAATTATTCTGAGATTCAATTAAATGCAAGGATTGGAGATGGAATTTTATCACAACTTAAAATAAAAACATTTTTGTTCACCGTTTTATTTTTCAAAATAGATCTTCCTCTAAAAGGAATGTAACTGTGCTACAATAATTTGGGCATAGATTGTGTTAAACTTTACTAGGATTCTTCACTTTGGTGGTCCATTTATACAACTTTGGATTATGTTTCACAATGTAGTAGTCTTTTCTGACCAACACCTTTTTCTCGTTAGTTACTATATCATGGCAATATATAAAATGTGTACTTGGTTAGTTAGTTTGCTTCCAATCATTGCTAGGATAATAGTCACTCATAATTACTGCTAAAGCATAAAATGTTTGCTAGTATTTGTGTACATACATTAAAAGAAACGACTGCTTAATTATTGCTAAAGTATGAAATGTTTGCTAGCTATTAGTCAAGGGAACATGATTAGGAAACCAAGATTAAGTATACTCTAAAATTAAGTACATGTAGGGTTTATCTACTTTTGAATAATTCAACATGTTATATAAAAGAGACTTAGAGAGTTTTTTTTTAGAGAGTTAATAGGTCAGACATATCATTCAAATTCAATTTAGTTCAAGTCGAATGAATTGGTCATTATAATGTATGAGCCATTCATAATAAATAATGGATCAAGTGTAGGTCATTAGATTAATTCATATTGAAATTATTGTTAATTCCTTTGAAGTACACAATTTTTTTTATATAAGAAAAAAAAAAACTTTAGTCATAAACCGTATAAATCTTGAATTAGGTCAATCTTTTTTAGGTTAGTATCGAGTTATTCAAATTATAACAATACTTCATTGTATTTATGCCATATCAACAAGTACCTCCTCTGTCTTGTCTTATTTGCACAAACTTTCTTTCGCAACTTTACCCCCATTAAAATTTACACAGTACGGACTAAGGGTCTGTTCTCATTGACTGAGCTGAACTGAACTGAACTAAAATAAATATTTTACTCCGTATAAGAGAAGGAAATTAGGAGTTGAATTGAATTGAAATGAAAATAAACGTATGAAAACATGCTCTAATAATAGAGCAAATAAAATGAAACAGAGAGAGTAGTCTTTTCCAAAATAATGTCACTACAAAAGATGTATTCAAGATATATATGAGGGCAGGGCCAATATTTAGCTTTGTGGAACAGAAGATGATCCTCTTGAAATTAGTGCCAAATTTCAGTACATACTGGTACTAAGTACTAACAACTTAGGAAGATCCTCTTTGTTAAAGCAAAGTGAATGTTGCCTTCGCTAGAAAAGAAGCCTGACCCAAGAGTTTCTTTTTTGTTAGATAACATGACTGCACCTTCGTTTTTTCATACTTTTCTCCCTTTTCTTTCTTCTTTGGTTCTCAATCAAACATCGGAATTTGTGTCCTTAGCATTATAGTAGTACACAAGTACAATTTAATACTTTGAATACTTTGATCTTAAGCGATAATTACCAGCACACAAGTACAATTTAATTGAGTGATGTAATCTTTTACAATAACACTAATGACTTTGTAAGCGTATAAAGAAATTGAATATATCTAGAATGTCTGGCCTTATAGCGGCGACTATTTTTATAGTGACCATACATGTAACTTAAGACTTCGATCCTCATTTCCCCATTCCTGTGATACGGTAGGGGACACATACCCCTCATATCTTACTAATTAAAAAATTATATATATGTGAAATACACATTGTTGACTCCCAATGTTGTACTACCTCCGTTTTTTTAGTTGACACATTTTGACTTTAGTGCAACTCACACACCTCCCTATAACCGTGTTTTGTGCTTTATACGTAATGAAAAATATAGTCATGTGTGATCTTATTAGATTCGTCACGTTATATACTTTCAAAATATCAACTTTTCATAATTTTTTCTTATCGATAATTAAAGATATTAATGATTGAATAAGTACATTGGAAAACGTGACTAAAGAAACGTGTCAACTAAAAAGAAATGAAGGAAGTATATATATATAATTTTTTTGGTAGATAAGATGAATGGATCTAACAAGCCAAAACCCCTCACTAGCAGGCTAGACAATTTAGGAGAGTGGGGGTGGGGGGGGGGGAGGGTAAGGGAATCCCACTCCACAAATTGTCACTAGTGGGGATTGAACCTCTAATCTCATGGTTGGAAAGTGCTCTCCTTTCCACTAGATCAAACTTAGCTTAGTTCCTAATGATAATTAGGCTATTGTTTAGCAAATGAAATTAAAATATGGTATTATACAATCCCTTTTTATACTAAGAATCATTATCGTTGTACATGAATTCATTGGTATTAGGTTATGTAAACTCTCATAATTCACCATCGTCCCTGCTTATTAAGGTATCGTCTGATGTGTACATTTTATATATTATTTTAACCCCGTCCCTTGGTCATAATTAGTAGTGTTTTTGGCTCTTTCGGGCCACTTTTATTACTAATTTGTGTGTTCTAGTGTTTTTCGTAGTTTTAGTTGTATTTTACAGGAAATTGCACTCTTGGAGCATTTTCCCGGGCCTTATTGGATCGACTACGGAAGCTAGAAGGACACGACCACCTTTGGAGCCCAAGACCGGTGAGATCCAGTGATTAAGGGCTCGGTAATCGGGATACCGAGGTATATGGACCGAGTGATCAAGACCCCAAGTGGATATCCGGATTGGGCCAAAGAAATAAGCCCAATCGAAGCTCCGAGCCTCGAGGTGAAGCAAGGGCCCGATCGGGCAGCTTAGCTCGATCGGGCAAGGCACGCAAGTGTGCTGGTGCGTGGCCAAAGGCGCGCCCGATCGGGTGAGCTGCTAGCTCGATCGGGCGCGGCTGAGAGAAGAGCTGTGCGAGAAAAAAAAGGCGCGCCCGATCGGGCGCGTGTTTCTGGAAAGGCTCTTTTGACGAGCAATTAGTTTCTAATTAGGAGTTGTTTTAGTTTTGTTTTAAGTACGTTTTTAGGACGATTAATTTGACTTACCTTCTTCTTGGACTTTCTCTCTCTACTTAGTTTTCTCTCTCTTAATCTCTCTCTAAACTCTTGTTCTTAATTCTTTCATTAATTCCAGATTATTTCGGTAACGATTTCTCTTCCCTTAATCTTAGTTATTTATTTTATTCCTTTCATCATGATTTACTTTATTACCTTGATTAGTTTAGTTTTTATTATGTGTGAGTAGTTTAATTTCTAGGGTTTATGAGGATCTAATAAATAATATGAAGGGGTAAATTATTGTTGTTGATTATCAATGCTAGATTAATTTCCTATTGATTGATTTAATGCTCTGTGACTAGATTAGGCCTATCTTTTATGCATGAGTTTGACAATATTGATTCAAGAATCGAGAGATGAGAATTAATGTTTAGGTCTAGTTTCAATAGGCAAGTTAATTTATAAATGGTTAAGTCAAGATTCGAGAGATGAGATTTAATACCGATAAATTAATTGTGTGATTGTAATACGTAGCGAGAGCCCTTTACAATCTGGTTAATTGATGCATTGATGATTGACTATTATTGATTATTAGTATTGCGTGATAATTTCTTATTGGATTGTTTTAATGTTTTACAATTGCGGCTTGTAAAAGTATACAATATTAAATTGATGAATCGAGCAGATGTTAATTTGATATTAAAGGCTATTTTCAATAAGAACTTAGATCTAGTAAATTGCGAGAGCCTGTTAGATCTATGTTGATTAATAAATTGCGAGAGCCTGTTAATCATGTTATTTATGCAATGTCAATGATTAATTACTATGTTTTACCCTGGAGTATTATTTATTGGTGAACCTATGCCCTAGATCCTTTCACATATTATTTCCTTCCTATTCTCAACCTTAGTAGTTTAGTTTCCTACTTAATTATAAATATTGGTTACCTAAATAATTTAGATTATAATATTTAATTAGGAGTAAAAAGACTTGTTTCCTTGTGGAGATCGACCCTACTTCCCTATCTACCTTAGTTAGTGATTTAGGTAATTATTTTTTATTAGGGGATACGACTTTACCCTGTCAAAATTTGGCGTCGTTGCCGGGGAAACGGTTTTACTTTTATTTCTGATTGTTTTTGTAGTCTAGGTTATTTCTCTTTTATCTCAGAGAGCGTTAGTTCTCTGAGACAAATCTCATATTTGCTTCTAGTTTTTGTTTATGCCCAGGTGTTCCAGATCAGGTTACATCCTATTCGATCCTAAGATCGAACGCTCCTACCATAGACAGAAAAATTTCTACAAGCAAATTCTGGCGGATTCTGGTGATAATAATAATCATCGAGACCCTCCAACTGGTTCTAGCGATTCAGAGGCATCATCAGACGCAGAATCAGAGATGGCGGTACCAAAGAAGCTTAGTGATTACTCACAACCAAAGCTTACAGATTTTCCACATCTCACCCCTACTCCGGCTCTTGATGGGGTTCAATTCGAAATTAAACCTCAATTTATAACAATGGTAGAGAGGAAGCAATTCAGTGGAGCAAAGGGTGAAGACCCGAATCTTCACATTGCCGACTATTGTCAATATTGTAACACCATCAGGCAATCTGGGGTCACTCAAGACCAAATCAGAGAGATTCTCTTTCCCTTCTCTTTAACTGGAAAAGCTAAATTGTGGTTTAATGGCTTAAATAGAACTACACTTGGTATAACTGACTGGGAAACTATTGTTTTGAATTTCTATAACAAGTATTATCCTGCAGAGAGAACAGCAGTACTACGGAGTGCGATTCAGAACTTTGCCCAAGAAGCCGATGAGTCTTTATATGAGGCTTGGGAGAGGTTCAAGGACTTACAAAGAGAATGCCCTCACCATAATTTAGCACAATGGCAGTTAATCCAAGCCTTTTATAACGGCATTGGAAATTCTTCTAGAATAATTTTAGACTCTACAGCTAGTGGGAGATTTATGAATCTTAATGTTGATGATGCAGGTCAGGTTATTGAAGACATGGCGATACATAATTCCCAATATGGGAATCCCAGAGGATTTGCTGATAAGGGAAAACATAGTGTGGACTCTGTATCCTTTTTGCAAGCTCAACTGACCTCTATTTGCCAAAAATTAGATAATCTGAGCACTGCTAATGTAGCTAATGTTTCTGCAATTAATAATAATTCTAATGAGGCTTTCTGTGAAAATTGTGGTATTGTAGGTCATTGGGAGCAGGATTGCAGGAGTTCCGTGGAGCAAGTTAATGCCTTCCAAGCTTATAGGCAGAATAACCCATACTCCAACACTTACAATCCTGGGTATTGAAATCATCCATACCTTTCCTACCGGAGTACTAATGTTCAAAATCCACCACCACAAGAACCACAGGTGCCACAGCAACAGCAGCAGAAATACTATCATCCCAATGCTAGCCAGAAGAATCAACCACAACAACCCCCCTCATCTTCCGACCCTTCTTTGGGGGAAATTAGAGCAATGTTGGTCAATATGCAAAAGCACATGGAGAGCAGGGATGCGACAATTGATCAAATTCTAGCGCATAATAAAATTGTAGATAATCAAATTGCGCAACTCTCCGCTACTCTACAAGCACGCCAACAGGGATCCCTGCCGGCACAGCCGACTAGGCCTACGGATCAAGCATTTGCAATTACTCTAAGGAGTGGTTCAAACTATGAAGGGCCCTCTATTCCCAGAGTTGATGAACCTATTTTATTAACTAATGCTAATCTTGATTCCATTAAACCAAACAATGTAGTTGATAGCCCTGCAGGGCTAAAGGATAATACTAACATATCTAATTTTACATTGCAGGGTAAAACTCCAAAGAAGATGGCTACTCCGGACAAGAATAAGAATGCTCAAAAGCCAATCATCAAACTTCCTTTCCCCAATCGTCAATTGAAGACAAACTTGGATAAGCAGTTTGGTAAGTTCCTGGAGGTGGTTAAAGATTTGAAGATAACAGTTCCCTTTACTGAATTGATCACACAAATCCCCTCGTATGCAAAATTCATGAAAGAAATATTGACGAGAAAAAGGTCTATTAGTGAAGTAGAGACAGTAGCCTTCACTGCAGAGTGTAGTGTCGTACTTCAAAATAAGTCTCCACCGAAATTAAAAGATTCGGGTAGTTTTTCTATCCCTTGTCATATTGGAAATCTCTTGATTGATAATGCATTATGTGATTTGGGTGCTAATGTTAGCGTCATGCCATTATCTGTGTGTTCTAAGTTGAATATGGGTAAGTTAAAAGCTACCAATATAACTCTACAAATGGCCGACCGTTCTTTCAAATACCCCTTAGGTGTTTTAGAGGATGTCCCCGTTAGAGTAGGTAAATTTTATATACCTGTGGATTTTTTTGTTCTTGATATGGCTGAGGATATGCAAACCCCAATTATTTTGGGTAGACCATTCCTTAACACTACAGGAGCAGTCATTGATGTAAGAAGTGGTAAGCTAACACTATCAGTAGGGGACGTTAAAGTGGTTTTTAATCTGAATAATGCCCCCAAAAGCTCCATGACTGAGGAGAAATGTTTCAGTGTTAATGTGGTTGTAAATTATTCTAACAAGCCCCAAGCTCTTGAAAAAGATCCCTTGGAGGCGGTATCTTGTGTTGCATCCTTTTCAGATGAGATAGACAAATGGCAAAAGGAAGTCGATGCAATAGAAAGAGCACTCTACAATGTTAGTCTTGGTTTCGAGGATGAATAAGTGGAACCGATCGAGCAAGTTGTGCGAATCGAGCCTACGGTAAGTGTTCCGCCAGATCGAGTTGCAAGTGTTGAACGCAATGACAATTTGAAGCAACATTCGATCAAAGGAGGGTTTTTAGTGCGTAGCATTGAAGATCCCCCAATCCAAGTCAAGGAGGACCCACCAGATAAGGCGACTTGGCGTCCCACAGGTTATGTCAGGAAGCTGCATCGCAGCCTAAACATCGCTAGACCGGGTGAGAAACCACCCGATCAAGCATTAGGCCAAGGGTCCTAGAAATTGTACTTGGTAAGAAGGTCGTGCGGGACCTAGATAAACCAGCGCTTTACGGGAGGCAACCCGTATTTCATGCTTTCTGTTTTCCTTTTCTCTTATTTTTTATTGTTATTTTAGAGAGGTGAGGAGAGTGATATTTTACCATTTTTAAGTGTTGTTGTACAGGTATGAATTTGACAGGTAAAAAGACTTAGAAAAATTTAAAGAAGAAAAGAAATCGGAGAAACTCCAGGGCTTGGTCTGGGCCCGATCGGGCGAGGCTCGCCCGATCGGGCGCGCAAGCAGAGCTGATTTCTTGGCTAATTTCGCCTGATCGGGCGCGACTGCCCGATCGAGCGCGAGAGGAGACTTGGAAACGAGTTCTCTTTTCGCCCGATCGGGCGCAAATCGAGTGAGAAGGAAAGATTTATCGGGCGAAGCTCGCCCGATCGGGCAAGAAAGTGGCGAAAATTCTCTTCGCGTTCGCGCCCGATCGGGCGAGCTCGCCCGATCGGGCGCGCAACTTGTATTCTGGAAATCCCCACATTCGCCCGATCGGGCGAGGCTCGCCTGATCGGGCGAGGCTCGCCCGATCGGGCACGCCATCAGGCCGTCCCCCCCTTTATTTTCTTTCCTCTTCTTTCTTTCCTCACTTTCTCCTTATTTCATCTTCTTCATCTCACTTTCTCTCTCTAAAACCTCCATTTTTAAACCTTCAACTCACACTTCAATCCAAGATCTCCTCCAATTCTTCCATCCAAACTTAAAAATTCTTACATTTTCCAACTCCTCTCATCTTCCTCTACAATCTACACTAAATTTTCAACACTTTCTCTCAATTTCTTCCCAAACCCTAAGAGAGAGAAAGCTTCAATTCCTACTACTTTCACATAAAATGGCTTTCAAGAGGTCTAGAACTGTAAGGGGTGAAGGATCGAGGCAACAAGCACCTAGCATTGACCCGGAGTTGCAAATTTCGGGGTGGGAGAGGATGGTCATCACCACCCAAGAGCAAAGGCAAAGGATGCTCAACCTCATCTCACGGCAGGTAATTCCTACCCGTTTTATTCATCATCCTACGCTTTCTAGACTAGGAATTGATAAACATGTTGAAAAATTGTTCAAAGGAATTGGCATGAGTGGTTTGTTCACATTACACTATGATACTTATGATTATTTGACTTTAGAATTCATTTCTAGTTTTAATGTCATAAAATCAAATGCTTTAATCTCTCATGTTCAATTTCGATTGTTTAATAATGATATTAGATTAACTTTGAAAGAGTTTGGAAAAATTTTTGAGTTGAAATCTGATAGGCCTCTTGAACCACCCCAAGACAACATTGTCGTTGTCTATCAATCCCTTACGGGGGATCCTAACTTGAACCTCCAACACGCTAAAGGCACTTAGATACAACATCCCGTGCCAAAGATTTGGCAACGGTTTGTTGGCCTTACCATTTTTGGTAGGCATGAACCCGCCAATGTTAGGCGGGATGAGCTTGAATTACTAGGGTCATACATGGTCCCTAGGAGTGAAAAGCTCAATATAGTCCACAAAATGGCCACCCACTTCCAACGGGTGGCCAATGCGGCCGAGGTGGGTAGGTCTAGGGTACCCATTTACTTTGGTGGCCTAGTTACGCATATAGCGGTCAAACACCTTATCTTTGTCCCTAACGATGATGGTAAGGTTGTCGGCCCAACTCTTATGGACCTACCCTATCTAGGTAGCCTTAACAGGGTTAATGTCATAGGAGGGGATACTTTGTGGGTGATTCAACGGGAATCGGGTAGGAGGGATAATGCTTTCACTTTACCCCACCCCACCTTGACCAAATTTGAGAAGGGGAGGCCTTCTTACACTTTTGTAGTTAACGGACAAGGTGAGGTGCAACCACCTCACCCTTCACCCCAACCCCATCAATCACCAATTGACCACTCACCTCCTCACCATTCACCACACTATCCACCACCTCCACCCTTTACATACGATATCCCCACTTCCTCTACCAACTACAACATAGACCCTAACGCCCCTTATGACTTCTCGGCTTTTAGGAGCCAATTGGATAAGATTGAGATGGGGCAAGGGAGAGTTGAGGGTTTGGTTCGGGATTTGGATGCTAGAGTAGGGTCTCTAGATAGAAGGGTAGGACATGTGGAGAGGAACCTAGGGAGGGGTTTATACCCCATGTATGATGATTATGCCCGTCGGGGGGCTATTCCCCCCGAATCGCTTGTCCCCGATTGGTTCCAATATCCGCAGGGTGGATATACGAATCCAAGTGCCTTTGGTACCTACGTCGACTACTCATCGGTCCATGGTTATGGGACCGATGTACCTTTTGGCGGGCTTGGGGGGAATGTGGACCCTAACTACTATGCTGGTGGTTCGGGGTATGGTGGTGGTGGCTCTAGCCATGGAAGAGCCGGTTCTAGCCATGGCGGCGGCTATTCGAGGATGGATGAGGATGAGGAGTAGGCTACTCTCCCAAGTCAATGAGGGCATTGCTTGATTTGGCTTGGGGGGGTGTTCTTTCACTTGAAAATTCTCTTCCTTTTCTCTCTTTATTTGCTTTCATAGTATAGATTTTCTTGCTTTCTAGGTTAGATTTCTTGCTTTCCTAGTGTAGTTTTATTGCTTTCTTTATATATAAAAAATACAAAAAAAATTTGAAAAATAAAAAAATCCAAAAATACGTTCCAATGAATTGTAAATCATGCTTCCCTGTGCCCCTTACTTGAGAAAAATTGTTTTGATTCTTGGTTTTTGATGATAGGCATTGTGGATTAGTTTATCATGATTTGATGTTTGATTGTCTTGAAACCTTTAACATGCGTCAATTTTGTCCAACTACTTGTGAATATAGTGCTTGACTAGTTGACTTGGTTAGGAATGTGTGATAGTTCCATAGTTCATGGTATGTCAATGAATTTGAGTATTGGTTTGCAACTATTAGTAATATTTATATAATTCATTATTACGCACATTGTGGAGGGCGAAGGCATTTATTCTTTTAGGTAGCCTCCAGACATTGTAGATACATTTGTTCCCTTCTTGCTACCCATGTTGTTGCCTTGACCTTTTTGTTGTTTATTAGCCACATTACAAGCCTATTTTGCCCCATTGGTTACTAGTCCCAAGCTTGGCTTGGGGGAGCTATTAGTGAGTGAGGTGAAGGAGTTTGTAGTTTGCTTATTATTTGCACAACTTGGGTGGGTTTTTGAGAAGTTGTTTTGTTGTTGATCATGTTTATTTTTGATGAGTTTGAGAGTTATATTTTCTTGAAAAAAATAAAGCATGATGTTATAAAAAAAAAGAGAAGTTCAAAGAAAAAATGTGCGAAAAAAAATAAGTGAACTTCAATAGAAAAAATGTTCAAATGTTCTATTTGGAGGTTGATCAAAGGGAAAAAAATTGAGCCTCAATGGAAAAAAAATTCAAGTTTGGAAAATAAAGTTTGTTTATTCACTCTACTTCTTCGTTATTATATCTTATGAGTGAAATTGTAAGAGTTGGGATTATTTATTATGATTGGAGTTTATTTGGTTGATGTTAGAGTTGGTTATGTAGGAGATGTATGATCATTATTTATTTTGATCATGGGTTTATTAGGATATGGCTCCTTTAAGCATAGCTTTTCTCTCACTTATTCCCAAATTTATCCAACCCTTTACCCTAGCCTTACATTACAAGCTTTAAAGACCTTCTGACCTTTGTGCATATAATTGTATGAATGTGAAAGTGTTGTTTATCAATGCAAGTTATGATTTGGCATATTTCGAGTCGACTAGTAGGATTGAGCATTCATTGTTTTATACACACGAGAGTGTGAGTTGGGAGGGCATTTTTCACATAAAGGGGTTGGATGGAGAGCGATCGAGTACATCTTTTACTCACCACGTAAATTGAGAGTTGAGTGTGTGAGCACTAGTCTTTAATTCTATATGCTCTTGTGGTTTGCTCTTTTTGACAATTGTTAGGGAAGAAAGGTAATTGGATGGATTTGATTGGTTGACTCTGAAGCATGTTTATTTGATTTACCCTGGATCGTTTGTGCTTGATTTGTACTTTTGGGGTGAAGCATATTTATTGATTCATTGATGAGATCTTTGCTTAGGGACAAGCAAAGGCTTGGCTTAGGGGAGTTTGATGTGTCCATTTTATATATTATTTTACTCCCGTCCCTTGGTCATAATTAGTAGTGTTTTTGGCTCTTTCGGGCCACTTTTATTACTAATTTATGTGTTCTAGTGTTTTCGTAGTTTTAGTTGTATTTTACAGGAAATTGCACTCTTGGAGCATTTTCCCGGGCCTTATTAGATCGACTACGGAAGTTAGAAGGACACGACCACCTTTGGAGCCCAAGACCGGTGAGAGCAGGTGATTAAGGGCTCGGTAATCGGGATACCGAGGTATATGGACCGAGTGATCAAGACCCCAAGTGGATATCCGGATTGGGCCGAAGAAATAAGCCCAATCGAAGCTCCGAGCCTCGAGGTGAAGCAAGGGCCCGATTAGGCAGCTTAGCTCGATCGGGCAAGGCACGCAAGTGTGCTGGTGCGTGGCCAAAGGCGCGCCCGATCGGGTGAGCTGCTAGCTCGATCGGGCGCGGCTGTGAGAAGAGCTGTGCGAGAAAAAAAAGGCGCGCCCGATCGGGCGGCCTCTAGCCCGATCGGGCGCGTGTTTCTACAAAGGCTCTTTTGACGAGCAATTAGTTTCTAATTAGGAGTTGTTTTAGTTTTGTTTTAAGTACGTTTTTAAGACGATTAATTTGACTTACCTTCTTCTTGGACTTTCTCTCTCTACTTAGTTTTCTCTCTCTTAATCTCTCTCTAAACTCTTGTTCTTAATTCTTTCATTAATTCCAGATTATTTCGGTAATGATTTCTCTTCCCTTAATCTTAGTTATTTATTTTATTCCTTTCATCATGATTTATTTTATTACCTTGATTAGTTTAGTTTTTATTATGTGTAAGTAGTTTAATTTCTAGGGTTTATGGGGATCTAATAAATAATATGAAGCGGTAAATTATTGTTTTTGATTATCAATGCTAGATTAATTTCCTATTGATTGATTTAATGCTCTGTGACTAGATTAGGCCTATCTTTTATGCATGAGTTTGACAATATTGATTCAAGAATCGAGAGATGAGAATTAATGTTTAGGTCTAGTTTCAATAGGCAAGTTAATTTATAAATGGTTAAGTCAAGATTCGAGAGATGAGATTTAATACCGATAAATTAATTGTGTGATTGTAATACGTAGCGAGAGCCCTTTAGAATCTGGTTAATTGATGCATTGATGATTGACTATTATTGATTATTGGTATTTGCGTGATAATTTCCTATTGGGTTGTTTTAATGTTTTACAATTGCGGCTTGTAAAAGTATAGCAATATTAAACTGATGAATCGAGCAGATGTTAATTTGATATTAAAGGCTATTTTCAATAAGAACTTAGATCTAGTAAATTGCGAGAGTCTGTTAGATCTATGTTAATTAATAAATTGCGAGAGCCTGTTAATCATGTTATTTATGCAATGTCAATGATTGATTACTATGTTTTACCATGGAGTATTATTTATTGGTGAACCTATGACCTAGATCCTTTCACATATTGTTTCCTTCCTATTCTCCCAACCTTAGTAGTTTAGTTTCCTACTTAATTATAAATATTGGTTACCTAAATAATTTAGATTATAATATTTAATTAGGAGTAAAAAGACTTGTTTCCCTGTGGAGATCGACCCTACTTCCCTATCTACCTTAGTTAGTGATTTAGGTAATTATTTTTTATTAGGGGATACGACTTTACCCTGTCATCGTCCAAACATTTTTTCAAGAACTTTAATTTCCATAATTGTTTAGGGTAAAAGTACCCCATCTACGTGGACCAATCCCGTAGCGACACGTGGCCCAATCAAAGGGTGACACGTGTCACTATGGGAAGATGTCGCGAGTCCAAGGCATAAAGAGCCCTTGATATCAGCATTAAAAAGGCCTTATTAAATCATGGCCCAAATTTCGAGAGATCTTCATGAAAGCTGCAAAACGGCGCCACCATATTACACGTGGCATCGCGTGATTGCACAGCCAATCACGTCACGGAATTTTAGGGTACAAACCCTAAAGGGGCACAAATTCTCACCCCTATAAATACCCCAATCATTTATGATGGGAGGGGTGAATTACGACATTACAAGAAAAGAGCATTAAATAGCTCAACTTCTCTCTACTTTCTCTCTCTAGCCTTTTCCGTTTCAGATCTCTAACTTGATCGTCGGAGGCGAATATTCCAATAAAGGAATATTCGTTCATTTTGCAGGTGTCCAAGTCTCATTGTCTGGAGAGCTCGACCAGTATCCCAAGGAATTACAAAAAAACACCCGAAACAATAATTACTCGTGCAAGTACTATGAGTGTTTAGCTTTGTTTTTTTGGTATGGAGAGGGCCCACCTATCGATTTGAAACCTTTCATATATTAACCCTGTTAGGTTAGCGTACTATATCTGTAAGAAGTGGGGAGAAACAGTTAAGAAATTTCAACCCAGTGTATCTCTAATGAAGGCTGGCTAATCTCACTACTTCATGGTGAACTTGTGATGTGCAAATCTTTCTACATAACTTCAAACAATATAAAATAATTTCAAAACTTATTCCACACAAATCAAATAAAGTTTAGTCTCATCATTCAAGAGAATTATTAAACATAATTCCAAGAGCATATCCATGAAAAAAAACACACACACACCAAGGGCATTTTCCAAATAACCTTGGATTATAGATTCAAGTTCCAAAGCATAAAATAGTTTGGGCATAAAATCTAACAGCATTTGAAATAAATTAGCCCACAAAACTCGATCGAGCATAGGTAAAACTAATCACACACTCTTGTTCAGGTGGTTGTCCTTCCTTCCATGTATTTGATTGCTTGAGATTCTTCCAAACTTTTTGAAGACTATGAAGTGCCATTGTTGTTGGAGACATCAGTGGATACCCTTTTAATATAACTTCTATCTACATCACATTAATAATTTACTAATGTTCAATCATTTCATATGATATTCATATATAGTATATATGTTCAAATTATAAATATATAATGATGTATATATGCTTTATAATCTGCCATTATACCAAGATCATAAGCAAGATTTTACATATTTCACAATATGGGGTGAAACTTGAATGCAAGTTTTTACCGACTAGTGACTACCCTGCTTACTTTATGTCAACATGAATGAACTTACTTTGTCCTGATGAAATTGATAGTTAGTTTTCACTTTTTATAAATTTAGCATATATATCTAAATTGAGGTGTGTTAATAACATGTTGTATTGTCATGTACTCATTTACCAATAAATTTTCTAAGCTATTCATTCTTTTGCTTTAGGAACATTTGAGTGTCAGTATATGTACCTAATATAAGAGTTTATATAATTAGCATATTTATACTATTATAGTTATGCATAACTAATTCTAGGATGATTGCAATGCAAATATACATATTATGCAATATTCTTTTTTTTTTGTTTACAATTATTTATTTTTAATTAGTTCATATATCCTACTTATTACTCAAATGTAATTATATCATGTATAGTACAGGTATATCTCAAAGGTATGTACAACAATAACTATGATTTAATTTACATAGTAAGGTCAATCAGATCCTAGTTGAAAACTCCTATAAACCTAGCTAGCTATTAATGTCCTAAAGGGGTTATGGGGTGGGTTTTGTTTCTTATATTATGAGGATCAAACCTCGCACCTTGAGGATGTGAGGCGACCTCTTCTACTATTACACCCAGCAGTCTCCCTCCTAAAACAATAACTATGATGTCTGGCTATCTATGAAAATCTACTTGATCAATGAGTTTAAAAGAAGGTAATAAACATGGCATACCTCTTCCTTCTCCAGATTGAGTTTGGTTGCAATAAACAGTTGGACTTTATCAATTGTTATTGCTTGATCCCTTACAAAAAACAATAACACAACATATCATGTCTCTAGATTATATTAACCATAAGATATAAATAATAAATGAAATCACTACCTTTTCTAATACTAATTGCCAATGATAGACTCACTATTTTTACATCACTATTTATAAGTTGATTTCGTGACTCATTTTGATAATTGTCAATGATAGATTCCCTATTTTACCTCACACTTTAGCATCAAATATCCAAACACTATTTATGATAGATTCACTATTGAAAGTTCTCTTAAGAAATCAATTAAAAACAAACACTACAAAAAAATTGTCTTTTTATAGTGATTATTTTATAGCAATTGTACATTCGCTACAATATGCAAGTACGTTTGTGAAATAATTAAAGAAACCATATCATTTTACAATCGCCATGGTTTTCCCATATAAAATTGATATGGAAAACATAATACTACCTCCGTTAATTGTTATGTGCAACTTTGGGGTATTATTTGTGAGATATAAAATATTCCAAAGTTTCACATAACATTTAACGGAGGTAGTAATACATATCCACACTATTTTTGCACATTTATAAAATTATGAGAAATCGTATCATTTACAATCGACACTAAATCCCTAAAATCGATACAAAAAGCCTATTCTACACTAGATATTTAAATATTTTTTGACAAAGAATACATAAAATATGTCATAGTTTATTGCTGAAACATTTAATATTAGAGTTTGATGTTGCATGTTTAAATCTTGTAAAGATGATATGTATGTTTTTTTTTCGAAGAAAATTGTTCAACATTTATAGCGATTATAATCGCTACAATAATCACCATGATTGGATGTAGTTTTTTATATCGATTATTGAGGCCAACCCCAGCGATATTGAAAACCACTACTAAAGGCTAAGGCAACGGGGGATATTGTATCGAATGACTATTCGTTGGGAAAGCATTTTGTTGCAATTACAATCAATACTAAATCATAAAATAATCGCTACGAAAAGGTTATTTTCTTGTAGTGAAATTCATTACACCCTAGCCCCATCAAATCTACTCATCATACTTTTATCGTATGATAACAATGATAATCAAATATCAACTTATCTTCTAAAATTTTGTAATATATCAACATTAATGAGCATAATAAATTGGGAAGCTAAGTAAAGGGTATTTTATACTATTAGTTAATAATCTATTATATACATGCATGAATAGCTCTTTCTTGACAACACCTTTTTGCGTACACCCGGGTGCATATAGAGGTAGGTGCACCTATGGATGCGTGGATTTTTACTCATCTGATATTTTTTTCTCGTGAATGAATGTGTTATACAAATGAATGAATATTTTCATGACATGATGAGGAAATGATGAAGAACTACATTATCAAGAAAAGAAACATTTTTATCAAAAAGTAATGCATGATATAAGTCAAATACTTACCACACAAGAATATGGTGGCTTGTCAATGGTGGTAGTATGCCTCCATTCCTATCATTAATAAAATAAATTATAAATCAACCCAAATCTAATGAATAAATTTTTAAAGTTTTGCTAAACAGAGTATGATCTTACCCGCCTTCAGAAGGAGATAACTTGAAACGAACTTTATCGTTCGCCTTTGGTCGCTCTGATGTAATATTCACTACTTCGTCTTCATCTGGTAGCTTCGGTTCTGGTACTTGAATCAATGGTGGTAATTCCGGAATCGGACATAATGAGATTGCAATCTGAGGCTTTGCCATCTTTGGCTGACATCGCTTTTCAATCTTCCTAGCAGGTCTAAGGTTTACAGGTTTCTCTTCATTGACAACTATTTTCTTTGTCTTCCCCTTATTATCTTTTGGATTAAAAGCTACAATTTCTTTACCTTTGCCCTTCGAATCACGAGTAGCTCTAACATTCTTCTTGTTAAGATCATAGGATGTTGGTGGTACAATTTTTATACCTTTGCCCTTTGAATCACGAATAGTACTGTGGGGAATATTTCAAGCGTTAACCCCATGCTTGAACCCCACTGTGATCATACACTAAAGTACGGTGGCGTCCAAAAGGGAAGAAGATAGAGCAAAAGAGTCGTCAACAAGTTTTAGGAACTTGTAAACCGTTCACAGGGTGAAGGTTACACCCCTTAACGATCCAAGAGATCGTCAACTCCATAAGGTCTAAAACCAAATCAGGGTTCGGGGATGAAGGTACAAATCCAACCTAAAAGAGATTGAACCTGCCCTAATAATAGGTCTCTACTTTATTCTGATCGTATTCATGTGCGCTTTCTGACTAACATGCAATCAATAGGATTAACCTAAACCTGTTTATCTATGTTGGTTGAATATTAATGCACAAATAAATCTATTATTGGCGATCACTTGAATTATAATCAAGTTAAACCTAAACAAGATTATTAATTATCTTATTAAGCATGATTACAAGTATGAATTCCCTTTAAACATGCATAAAAGGTGTGTTCAAGCAATAAAATAAATATCAAGCAACATAATAATAATCATAATAATAATCATGAATAATAATTATAATCGAAATAATAATAATAATAATAATATTCATAATCATCATAAATTATAACAATTATAAACATAATCATGTTCATGTTAATATTAAAGCATAAAAATAGCAAGATCCTAGGCATGATACTAACAAGATTAATAACAAACCCTAGCATGTCACTAAGCAATAAAGATCAAATCTTTAACCCTAACATGATGCTAACAATCATAAATATTAGGAAGAACATAGGAAGCATCGCAACAATCATATTAAATATTAAAATTACCCTAGACATGATACTAGGAATATCATAATAACAATATAAACATGATTTCTACATCATAGTATCAATAAAAACATTAGAGCACTTACTTTGATGCCTCGTACCTCTTTCTAATAACAAAACACACACGTTAGTAACTTCAAGGAAAATAATAATCAAATCAATTAAATTAAATAATTGAAAGAGAGATTTGGGACCAAACCCTCAGAAATTAAACATTTCACGTCTAGGGCGAAGGCAACTTCGAATATGGCTAGGTGTTTCTAGATCTTGTGAATGCGGAATTTTGTATGTAAAAACAAGGTTTAGAAAAAGAGAGAGAGAAATATGAAATAATCAAGAAAACTTGATGAGAATTGGTGAATGATTAACAGAGAATTAGAGAATTAATGATTGCGAATGAAAAACTGATTGTAGGTGAATATTAATTAAAACTGATTTTTGATGATAATTGGTGAATGAAAACGGAGTTTTTAATACGCTATTTATAGAGAAAATCAGCCAAAAAGATAAAATATCTAAACAGAGCACTTGGCGCACGCAAACGAGATTGGGGCACGCAAAACAGAGCTGGCGCCAGCACCAGCTAATTGGCGCCAGGCGCCAATGGATGGCGCCAGGCCTGGTTCCAGACGCCAGGCCTGTTTTTGACGCGTTTTCGAAAATCAGATAAGTTTGCCGTACTGGAGGATAAAATCGTATATTTTCCTCAAAAATGCTTTTTGATTTTAATTAAAACTCTGAAAAGTCAACAAAAGTCAATTTATCAATGCTAATTGAATTAGGAATGAAAGAACCTTCTAGAAGAATCTAGAAAACTAAAACCATTCCTAATTGCATTAGGAATGATAAATCATATTAGGCCCTCCCCTAGATCATTGGGCCGCATATAAAGCTCAAACCGGGCCCAGTTCAGTAAATTGGCCATAACTTCCTCAATATTCATCGGAATTGGGCTTATAATATATCGTTGGAAAGGTCTTGTCAAGCCCCATACAACTACACTATTATTGGACCCATATCATGGACCAACCAAACTGGATTGTCTGTTTTCTTAAAATAAGTTTTTAACAACAAAGAGAAGAGAAAAGAAATTAAAACTTTCCGCAACACTAAACTTTCTACACTTTCGCTTCATTCGATTATGATTCGACATGAAAGGTACTCATCACTGGGTTTGGTTTTGGGGAGACACAAATGGGTGTCTACAGAAGCCCCCACTTTGACTGAGTTTGGAGAAACGCAAGTTTCGAAAACAAAAGTCAAAGTATCGATAGGGACAGAGAATGATTCAGAACGTTCTGCGACCCTAAACCACTCTTGTAACGCTGATACCTGCAAACTAGAGTTAGTTAAACAGATAAAAGAGTTAAGAAACACGTATCTTGCACCGTCGAGCACACGTCTCTGAAAGTAACCGATTGGTTTTGATGACCTCCTGCAAGCTAGAGAATGTCATCCCGCTTGAAAACTGCTACGCTTGTAACTGCTTCCAATATAGAAGATTGCTTCGCCTGAAACGATCCTCCTCCGCTTTGATAATATTCCACGTCCAAGGGAATACTATCGAAGATTGCTTCTCTTGAAACAATCCTCAGTTGTTTGTGACAACTCTCCACAATCTAGGGAACGCCACCTTGCTGTTTCGATGTTCACTCGTCTCTGAACAAAGAGCTTCTTTTTGATATGTTCACGCGCCTCTGAACAAAGAGCTTCTTTTTGATATGATCTTCTGATGAATGATGTGTCCACACGTCTCTGGACAAAGAGCTTGATAATAGGATGCCCACGCGTCTTTGAGCAAAAGAGCTTGTAAATAGGAGATCTTTGATGATATGTCAACGCGTCTCTGAACAAAAGAGCTTTTGAATGATATGCCCACACGTCTCTGGAGCAAAAGAGCTTGATGGAAATGTTCACGCGTCTCTGAACAAAAGAGCTTTGATGATATGCCCACGCGTCTCTGGAGCAAAGAGCTTTGATGGAAATGTCCACGCGTCTCTGAACAAAAGAACTTGAAAAGGATTGTCCACGCATCTCTGAACAAAATAGCTTGATTGACATGCCCACGCGTCTCTGGAGCAAAAGAGCTTTTGAATGATATGCCCACGCGTCTCTTAACAATAGAGCTTTGATAGAAATGTCCACGCGTCTCTGAACAAAGAGCTTGATGGAGATGTTCACGCGTCTCTGAAAAATAGAGCTTCGGTACTTGAACGTTTGTTGCGATAATATTCTGAAGAAAAATTTCCGAAGACCAACGTTTGTCGATCTCTAAAGCTCGCCTGAAATTTGCTTCCGTTAAAACCAGTATGTCGGTGTTTCCGTGATGAGCCAATTCTTAGGTGCTTTAAGCTAAATGAGACGATCTTTCATCAAGTCGACCACTTATTATAATTGTAATCAAACTGACTACTTAATCATGTCAAATTGCTTATAGGGGCTAACTGGCGTACCAAGGAACCCGAAATTGTCGTATGAGATCGAAATCACCATTCTGAGAGGCTTCGAGCTCTGTCGCTGCTGAAATATCTCTAGCGCCAAGAATTGGAATAGAGTCCTCCCTATTCTGTTGCACCTGTATTTATTTTGACTATAGAACTTTGCCAATCTCTTTAATTATCTTAGGGTTGACCTAAGGTTTAGCATTGACTCAACTCATTGACTTGACACGACTCAAGCTATATACTTGACTCGCCGTGATTAACTGACTCGAGGTTGACTCGACTCAAACTGTTTGACACATGTGTTAGACTCAAAAATGCAAAAAAGCAAAAAATTTTCGTCATTTTTGTGTTTTGTGGAGGGTACCGACTTTCTCCTGAAAAAGAAAGACGCGAAAAAGAATCGAACTTTTTGAAGGTGCATGTTGAATGAGCTTAGTCAAATGTTGTTTGATACTATCTCTCAAGGTGCAAGGATTAACCCATCCTAGGCTATCTTAGTTGACTCAATGATGAAAGTATTTGGGTAACTTAGGCACGGAGACTAAGCACTTCGTACTTTGTGATGCAATGATGAGTGATGTTGATATGACAAGGCATGCTTCAATGTTGTGTTAAGATTTCATGACAAAGGGTTCCTAAAGGAAGTATATTAGGTCATGTATCTGTGCAGTGTGTGAAAGTGACACTAAAGTTAGGCCGCAAGAGCTAAGTGTGTGGAAAGATATTATTTGTTAAAAGAGTCAAATAATGGTGACTCTTAGGCTAGGTAAGCTAATGATGTAGGGATCAAGCCCCCAAGTCTAGCTCTAAGTAAATAGGGATGAGCATAGGAAATCCCTTGATATGATCATGGTGTAAGTGTGTGAATTTAAATATGAATGCATGTTTATTACGGCCGCACCTCGATGTGAGGTTGCCTACGTATCCGTTAGGAATCAGGCCGAACGTAGCTCTAGCCGAACCTCGCACAAGTGTGTATACCTCAAAAAGGTCTTTTAAGGGTTGTAAAGTGGTTAGGCTAAAGTTTATAGAAGAATGGGATAAAGGCTCAAGACCCTAGATAAGCCCCCAAGGTGTGCAACCTTGCTTTTAAATCTTTGTATTTTTATACTTGAGGTTTCTCGCTCTTTTTTAGCTCTCTTTTCTCTTTTGCTTTAGCATTTATTTTATTTTTATAAGCGTGGGCAATCCCGATCATGCGGTCTATCACTCACTTGGAATTCATGTTTCTCAGGCACGGTACCGAGAACTCGATAAGAGACGCAATCTGAGACGTGTTCTTATCAAAGACATTTTCATATCAAAGACATTGGAACACTTGCCCTTTTGTACACTTTCATTTATTTATTTTTGCTTTTATTTTTATTTTGATCTTTTGAAATCACTCAAGCCTTTTTAGAACTGCATAAGTTGCACACCATCCCATCCCAAGGTTAGGTAGATGTAGGTTGAAAAAAGAAAGGTCTATCGTTAGACGAGGCTCAAAGTGGTTTATGAAGAAAGGATTGCATATTCGAAAGGTGAAAGGAGATATGATGTGGCTACAAGGGGTGCCTCAAATCATTGGTATACCTTGTGCTTAGTTTGACATTTTTTTATTTTTTTTTTTGATGCAATATAATGAAATGATCATATATAAGGAAATAAATGCTCATTTTATTAAAAGAAAATATATAATGATCCTACAAAATAAATCTAAGGAGAATAAAAAGGTGTCTATGTTAGACTTATTGGGGAGAGGGAAAAAATGAAAAAGAAATAGAAAAAAGAGGTCACGAAATCTTTTCGTTGAAGCTCGCCTCTTGTCTTGTGTTGTTTCCTTTATCATCACTCGCTCTTCTTGTTAACTGGAGGCATGGGAAGCTTGTTGTTATCAATCAAATGTTGGATAGCCTCCTTTAGCTTCCAACAGCTCTCAGTAGCATGACCCCTACCTTGATGGTACTTGCAGTGTTCGTTTGGATTCCAACTAGGCAATCTTTTCTTAAGTGGGGGATCTTGAATAGGTCCAATGGGAGTAATGACTCCTTTGGCACGGAGTCGATCGAAAGCATTATCGTAGCTAATTCCAATAGGGGTGAAATTCTTTCTTAGTCGATTACCCATGGCTAGGATCTCACTAAGGTTGAAAGTACCAACACTATTACTAGAGTAGGTGTTTTCGGAAGAAGAAGGATAGTCGTTCTTCTTCTCTTTACAGCCACTGTTACCATTGTTACTAATCTTGGCCTTCTCGTCGCGCGGAGGAACATGAAGGAGACTTGAATCAATGAAGTCTTGAACATGGTCCTTGAGGGAGAGACACTTTTCAATAGTGTGACCGCGACCTCTATGGTATCGGGTCCCACTTAGGTGGCCTGGAACCGGATCTTTGATGGGCCCTATGGGCATGACTAGTCCTTTGTGGTGTAACTCCTCGAAAGTCGTTTCATAACTCATACCAAGTGGAGTGAACACTCTTTTTGATCTTTGGATTCGTGGTTTAGAGGCGTTCATGGCATGTACTTCATTAATGGGAGAGGAAGAAGAAGGATGGTCGCTCTTCTTTCCTCTCGCATTATTATCTTTCAGAAGGTCATCTTCAATGTCAATGCCTATGTTATACACAGCCTTGAAAGTATTCAAGTTGTGTTGGTACTTTAAGTTCTTTGAATACTTCCCTTGGAGATTCTTGATAAACATCCTCACGGATTCTTTTTCAGTAGGAGCCTTGACCATATTAGCAGAAGTTTCCCTCCATTTGTTGAAGAAAGAAGTGAACCCTTCGTTTTCTTTTTGTTTTAACATCTCAAGTTGTCTGTGGTCTGTTTCGTCTTGGATGTTGCACTTATATCTATCTATGAAAGTGTTTGTTATTGACTCCCAAGAAGAGGTTTTCTCTTTCTCAAGGGAAAAGAACCATTGTTGACAAACGGTTTCGAGAGATAGTGGAAACAGAGAGGGGAAAACCTTGTTATCGATACCCTTAATGCTCATTATAGTTTCAAAAGCTCTTAGATGAAAGTAAGGGTTATCTATTGCCTTGAATTTTGGGATGTCAGTGGCGTTGAACTTATGTGGAAGAAGTTCCTTGTCCAGCGAGACCCCTTGTGAACTCATGCCCTGAAATTTATAGTCACTAGATAGCTTGCTCAAACTTTCTTGCATAAGGTTCATTTGTTGTTGCTTCACGGGATCATCGATCTTGAGTGTGAGTAGCTTCAGTGTCTCAGTCACGGTAACCAGTTGGTTCCTAAGGTCATTGACTTCTTCTTGACTTGCCATTATCTTTTTAGCCTTCCTCTTTTGACGAATCGGTTTATCAAAAAGCGAGACCTGAATAAAGAGGTTGTCCTTGATTAATCGCCCTTCTCTCCTCGACCAAGTACTGTGGAAAAGGAATTTGGGGATATTCATTGTTAATTATTTGACTCAAACTTTATTAAACATGTAATGGATGGAGGAAGTGAAGAAAGATGGAATGGAATGTGAAGAAAAATGATGTAGATGGAGGGATATGAAGAATTAGGAATAGAATGTACCCCAACTCAAATGACGGAAAAAACCGACTCATGCATGAACCTAAGACATGGTCATGGCGATGCATACTCAAAGTATGCTAAGACTAGTGAGTGTAGGTGACACGTTAAGACTCGTGTTATGACCATGTGGCTAGATTATGTGACTAGACTCAAGCAAAGGCTAAGTTAAGACTTCACGTATATGCATTAAACTGGACAGACTGTGGTATTTTAGTCATAACTTTTTATCTGTGATTCTGATTTGGATGAAACCAACGCCAAATTAAAGATAAAACTCGGGGCTACAGATCCATAGGTTTTACGACTCGTATTTCTTTCTAGAACTCCAGTTATGACCAAAACAAGTTGACGCTTGTGTAGTATACGGGAATAAAAATCCGGGTTGACTTAAAGGAACTATGACTCCATTTTAGACATATTTATTAGCTCAAATTAATTAATTAATTAATTAAACAAATTCCTTTAGTCATTAATCAGTTTATTTAGTCTTAACACAAGTCAAACAAACGGTTAGGAAAAATCACATAGAGTATGCACAACAAATAATGCACAATTAGTCAAATAGGCACAATATGATGCAATGAGTTTGAAACCTAACCATGGCTCTAGTTCTCTAAAGTTCGGGATATGGTTTAGTCAATAGAGGGTCCATGGTTAATTGTCCAGATGCACCGCGCGGAAGCCTTACCGTGAAGGGTTGGCGCGAGTGGATGGGACACCGCGAGTTTTAGAAAAAACTCGCTTCCATGGTTTGGTGAATTCAACATCTCGGATGTACCCTTTGTTGCACAGAGCGTTCAATCAGGTAGATGGAGCATGAATTCCCAGAGGGTTACGTCCATATGTAGAACACATATGGGTTTCAGAAAAGTGAGAAAAAATTCAATCATGAAGTAGGATCGAGCAAACAATACGAAAAACCGGTCGAAATTAGAACGCATATTTCTGGCTCGGTATTGGGGGAAATTGGCGCCAGCAATCAGAGACTGGCGCCAGCTTTTAACTGTAGCGCCTGGCGCCAATACTGGCGTCTGGCGCTACGGTTAAAATGTTGGCGCCAATGATCTGGTCATTGGCGCTACTTCCCACATGCCTCAGCAGCTTTCTGTGCTCGATAAAATTTTCCAGTTTCACGCGGTGTTATTTCGGTTCTAGTTGTGAAAGATATTTCTCAAATTTCCTGCATGTAAAATCCTATGTTTTTAACTCATTATGGATGGTCTTTCCAATGAGATCTTTTTTATGCATATGACAATAATGTTAATCAAAATTACGTACATGAAATACTTAGAACGTTTCGAGTCTCATCCACTCATTCTAAATCATTGCCGAAACAAATTCAGGAATTAAAATAGAAATCCTCCCCAGTGGAGTCGCCAAAAACTGTGGGGAATATTTCAAGCGTTAACCCCATACTTGAACCCCACTGTGATCATACATTAAAGTACGGTGGCGTCCAAAAGGGAAGAAGATAGAGCAAAAGAGTCGCCAACAAGTTTTAGGAACTTGTAAACCGTTCACAGGGTGAAGGTTACACCCCTTAACGATCCAAGAGATCGTCAACTCCATAAGGGCTAGAACCAAATCAGGGTTCGGGGATGAAGGTACAAATCCAACCTAAAAGAGATTGAACCTGCCCTAATAATAGGTCTCTACTTTATTCTGATCGTATTCATGTGCGCTTTCTGACTAACATGCAATCAATAGGATTAACCTAAACCTGTTTATCTATGTTGGTTGAATATTAATGCGCAAATAAATCTATTATTGGCGATCACTTGAATTATAATCAAGTTAACCCTAAACAAGATTATTAATTATCTTATTAAGCATGATTACAAGTATGAATTCCCTTTAAACATGCATACAAGGTGTGTTCAAGCAATAAAATAAATATCAAGCAACATAATAATAATCATAATAATAATCATGAATAATAATTATGATCGAAATAATAATAATAATAATAATAATAATAATAATAATAATAATAATATTCATAATCATCATAAATTATAACAATTATAAACATAATCATGTTCATAATAATATTAAAGCATAATAATAGCAAGATCCTAGGCATGATACTAACAAGATTAATAACAAACCCTAGCATGTCACTAAGCAATAAAGATCAAATCTTTAACCCTAACATGATACTAACAATCATAAATATTAGGAAGAACATAGGAAGCATCGCAACAATCATATTAAATATTAAAATTACCCTAGACATGATACTAGGAATATCATAATAACAATATAAACATGATTTCTACATCATAGTATCAATAAAAACCATTAAAGCACTTACTTTGATGCCTCGTACCTCTTTCTAATAACAAAATACACACGTTAGTAACTTCAAGGAAAATAATAATCAAATCAATTAAATTAAATAATTGAAAGAGAGATTTGGGACCAAACCCTCAGAAATTAAACCTTTCACGTCTAGGGCGAAGGCAACTTCGAATATGGCTAGGTGTTTCTAGATCTTGTGAATGCAGAATTTTGTATGTAAAAACAAGGTTTAGAAAAAGAGAGAGAGAGATATGAAATAATAAAGAAAACTTGATGAGAATTGGTGAATGATTAAGAGAGAGTTAGAGAATTAATGATTGCGAATGAAAAACTGATTGTAGGTGAATATTAATTAAAACTGATTTTTGATGATAATTAGTGAATGAAAACGGAGTTTTTAATACGCTATTTATAGAGAAAATCAGCCAAAAAGATAAAATATCAAAATAGAGTACTTGGCGCACGCAAAACGAGATTGGGGCATGCAGTTTTTGACGCGTTTTCGAAAATCAGATAAGTTTGCCGTACTTGAGGATAAAATCGTATCTTTTCCTCGAAAATGCTTTTTGATTTTAATTAAAACTCTAAAAAGTCAACAAAAGTCAATTTATCAATGCTAATTGAATTAGGAATGAAAAGAACCTTCTAGAAGAATCTAGAAAACTAAAACCATTCCTAATTGCATTAGGAATGATAAATCATATTAGGCCCTCCCCTAGATCATTGGGCCGCATATAAAGCTCAAACCGGGCCTAGTTCAGTAAATTAGCCATAATTATTTCCTTAATATTTATCGGAATTGGGCTTATAATATATCGTTAGAAAGGTCTTGTCAAGCCCCATCCAACTACACTATTATTAGACCCATATCATGGACCAACCAAATTGGATTGGCTATTTTCTTAAAATAAGTTTTCAAAAAACAAAGACAAGAGAAAAGAAATTAAAACTTTCCGCAACACTAAACTTTCTACACTTTCGCTTCATTCGATTATGATTCAACATGAAAGGTACTCATCACTGGGTTTGGTTTTGGGGAGACGCAAATGGGTGTCTACAAGTACTAACATCATTCTTGTTATGATGATAAGATGTTGGTGCTACAATTTCTTTACCTTTTCCCTTCGATTCACAAATAGTACTAACATCTTTCTTGTTAAGATCATAGGATGTTGGTGCTACAATTTCTTTACCTTTGCCCTTCAAGTCACGAATAGCATTAACTCTTATTAAGATCAAGTATAATTTGTGCAAGCTCTTCATCTTTAAGCAGATTATTTAGGGGCTTGTTCAAATTAGTTTCTTTTATTTTTGTTGCATATGTAATTTCATCTTCAGCATTTGTAATTACATCTTCAGCATTTGTAATTTCTTCCTCAGCATTGATTTGATTGGTGTCTTGGTTACATGATTACAAGTCAAGATTTTCTTAACTATCGTTTGAAAATTACATATAAATTGAAGTTCTTGTTGAAGAGGAAATAAAAATAAGCTAAAAAAAATATCAATGCAAATATGAATGAAGTATTTTATATATGTGCAGAATTAATTGTCACATTTTCTCAGTAATTATATTTATGGTTCATAATATAATGGTAACTATTTTCCTATTTATTCTTAACATGTTTTTTCATGGAAATTTATGTAATTGGTGTAGAGAAAGAGTATAGTGTGTGGGTATAATAGTAGACTAAGTAAAAGAGAGTGTAAAAATCTGAGTGGGCGAAAGAATAATGTGTAAAAACATAAGAGAAATAGTGCAAAAAAAAGTGTAATAATGTGAGGTAATGCGAGATATGGGGTTTGCCAAAATAAAATTAAGTGAAAGTTAAATGAACTTTAAGCAAACATGCTACATAATGTGGGAAGTTTTTAGAACATTACTCACATTCTTCGTGATAGACTCTAGATTGCTTTCATCTTCATCAAGCATAATGACATTTGGAGGTTTGTTTAAGTTAAACAACGGATTTCTTTGTGGTCTTCTATTAACAATTGTTATATCTTCATCGTTAACCTGCTTATTAGATAACTCAGTAACAAAAATCTTTAGTTAGAGAGAAAGTTATTTTTTTTAAATGCATATGATTACTCAAGAAAATGAAATATATATATATATATATTGAAGGGAAATGATGAAAGACTAGTGTAAATCAAACCATACATATGGAATGAACAATTATCTTGTATACACGATTTTCACAGGACATGTGTATATCCATTTAAAACTTCTATTGAAACATGTGGATAAAGTTAGGACTATAACTTTTGTTGATTAGTCTATGTTTCTTTAAAATTATAAAATCAAAGTTGATCAGTAAAAAATTATTTTAATCAACCAAGATTTCAACCTTGATTTGCATCAATTTTGGTAATCAAGTCAATAACACAAATATTTATTACAAGATGCTTGGGACAAAAGCAACAACACTTTGGAGAACATTGAAAGTTGAAACTCTTAAACTCTTGTATGTATCATCCTACCATAACTCTAATTCCAAGTAAATTTGGTAAATAGACTTGTATTATTTTATTTATTTATTTTTAATAGAAATTGGTTAATAGACTAGTATTGGTGTATTGGGTAACATACAACTATTTACTTATACTAAGAATGTTGATTTGCATCATATAAAATCAAGCCCCAGAAGAAGACAAAAATATATAATATTTTGTTAGGAAAGTAAGAATAAGATGACAACACTAACTAGATACAGGGTACTTATTTTCGCTTTTAAAAATTGCTATGTATAATTAAAGCTAAAATATGATGTAACTCATACAAAGTAAATCTAATAATTAAAAAAAATTATGATTAATAAAAATTAGTTGTGCAAAAACAAAAACAAACGTAATTCGTAGATATTACTTTTGATTGATAATATAAACCAAAGATAACATACTTTGTATACGATCCATTGGAAAAGATGAGAATCAACTCATATAGGCAAAAAAAGAAAGTAGAGACATTTTATGACATGGAAAAAAAACCAAGCAAATAAAACTTGTAATAAAAATCATATAATACATTATTATACCTGATTTTGTTGGAGTATAACATTCTCTATTGGAGGGTTTGATAAAGATGCTTCATTCTTGTGACAGGATTGTTCACCATTTTTACTTGGCACATTGTTGTTAAGTGTTGGAGTACACTTCCATGCAGTCCTATTAAGCTTTGAACGTTTTCTTGTGGTGTTATTGTGATTTGGTAAACTATCAGTTACCAAGGAAGAAAGTGGTGTTTCTTTTCTTTTCTTTTGCACATTTCGACGAGCTGGTAACATTGAATGCATCTCCTTGTATTTCTGCCTAGCTTATGCTAATAATTTGTCACACAAAACTTGTAAACTATTGTCAATCCTGTAATTTAAAGACATTGTTCATTCATGTAATTTAAAGTGAGTGTGTGTGTGTGTGTGTGTGTGTATAATTGTAATTCAAAATAGGATGTTACAACTATATATGAAGGGGTTTTTTTATTTTATTTTTATCTTGAATGTAATTATTACAAATATTATAAAAATGATAGTCATTTTGACAAAATAGACTTATCACATCAAATACCCTTTCACAATTCCATTTTATTATATAGATTTACTGCGGAGTAGTATTTTTTTTATAAAAAAAAAAAATCAATGATAGTTTGAATTTATAAACATGTATTACTTTAGAAACAAGCAAAGTAAATACAATAATAATTTAATTTTGTAATTTTATGATATTATCCCCCGACCTCCATATTAAATGAATTTTCCCGCAAATTAACATCACATTCTTTAAATAAAACAAAAAAAAGACAAAAAAACAAAAAAGTTAAGCATTTATGATAAGTTGGGCAAGTAATTTCAAACACACCAAAATGAAAAAATGGGTTAAGGACCTAAGGTTATTGGGCATAACAGTATAATTTGATATATGTACTCCCTTCATCATAATTTTTTTTTGTCACTTTGTTTCTTTACTAATTCAAAATCAAGGATATTGAATTGAATATCTGTAAATTAAAAAAAATAAAGATAATTACTCTTTTTAAAAATTTGAGTAATTGTTATCGTCTCTTCTCCATTCAACATAACAAATTAAATGACTTAATTAAAATTTATTTATACCATTATTAGGTTAGAATGGAGGCTACTTTATGAGTAATTGTAGCAAACATTGTTAGGGGACATATATAATAATGGAGTTAAACAAGCAAGCTAACTTCAATAAATAAATACGGAATATGGTACCTGATTTTACTAAGAGCTGCGGTACCCAATTCTACGTTGCACACATGACAAAACTTCAGGTTTTCATCATTTGTAATCTTATCATATATACACCTTTTATAAACTGCAAAATAGTTAAGGGTAAGATTAGTTATCACTTATAGCACAATACTTTATAATAAGAGGGTTATACCTTGCAAATATTATGAAATTTTCACATTTTCTTTTCTGTGCTACAACACAATCTAAACCACGCCCTTAAAATTTCATTGTCATAGATCTTATCTAATTGTAGTTATGGCTAAATTAGTTATTTCAATTATTGTAAAATTAGGAGGGTTATACCTTGCAAATATTATGAGGATTTAACCTTTTCCTTTCTATGCTACGACACAATCTAAACCACACCCTCAAAATTTAGTTCAACATCCGTCAAATTGCTCAATAAATTAAATGGTCGTAAATAAAATAAAAGAAATACTAAAAGGGAAAAAAAGTATTTAGACTTAACAAACACTACACAACCTAAACTATCAACAAAACTAAAGTAACGTAGAATAATTTGGAGTAAATTATTAGAGATGATAAATATGCGCAACACTTGTAATTAAAGCGAAGAACCTTATACAAAATTAATTCTCAATTACTTATAAACCACAAAATCCAAAATAGTTACACATAATGGACACAAGCAAGTAGGTTGGACTGTAGTGATATTGTGCATGAGTGGATTGTCCACCTCTTACCCAATTCACATAGTGAAAGTGCTTCAATCAACATAACAATATTAATGTACATAGCCAAGATTAGGGGGGGGGGTAATCTATTCTAGCTATTTTCATGCATAAGAAATCAGAATAATTTTGCTTCATATATATCTTATAAATTAAATACAAGTAGATGTAAATTGAAATAAGATATCCTACTACCCCATTAAAATGACGATCATTTTCTCGATCTCCTTCCTTGTCATCACTTTTCTTCTCCTTCTACCCATTCCTTTTTATCTCCTATTCTGTCTTATTCAATCAAATTTTAAATATAATTATATTTTGTAAGGATTATTTTGTTTTTTATATTGAAAACTTCTCTAATCATTCTATAGAAAATAGGGAAAACCAAAATATGCTTAAATCTGATACAAGGAGGGAAAACTCTTCTTTTTTTTTAAATAATAAAAAAAAACCACACACAAAAGAGAAAAAGTCCACAAAATCAATGAACCCCCAAATTCCAATTTGAGTCGTCGCCATGAATTGAATAGTCCGATGCTCTTGATTCAGGGTAAAACTAGATTCAATCAATCTTTTACTTTTAGGTTTATGAAATTGATTAAGAGAAAAACAGTTACCTTAAAATGCTCATCGGTTTTAATGATCATCAATTTGTAAATTTTACTCCGGCGATCGAAAACCTAATGTTTTAGATTTTGGTGCTTTTACTTCAATTGCCTCTTTGTGTTTTTGGAGAACTTTTGTGAAGAAAAAAAGAGAGAGTTTTTAAGAAAACGCTCTATTCACATTCTTCTACCTGTGTTTTTATGAATTGATCACACAATTCACGCTATATAAAACATAACGCACAGACATGAAAGGAAATATGTGATTCTCACACTATCAAAATAAGGAAATTAAGATTAGGATTTCAATAATTTAAAAATGAAATCACATATGATTTTAGTACCTTTTAGTGATAATTGCCAACAATTAGTAAGATGAAAATTAATGTTTATAATTAATTTGCACTCTTTAGATACCACTTGCAAAAAATGCCTAATCAGAAGCTCTATTCTTCGAAACTCATTCTTTAAATAAAGAGACAAACTCAAGTTAATTAGAGTAAGCATCTTCTTTTAGAAAGCCACCCAAAGGCCCGCTCCGTCTGTTTTTTCATGAAAAATGATTTTCCTTCGTCATTTTCTCCTCTTTTTTTTCTTTGCTATTTTGTTAATAGGTGGAAAACAATTTTCTTAAAGTGACAATTGTTTTTATGAAAAAGAAAATGATTTTTTTATTCTTTTGTAAAGAAGGCAAACTATATTGTTCTTTTCAGTCCCCAAAATTTAGTGGTTTTTTTTATGTCTCTTAAAAGACCACGATTGGAATGTCACAAGCTCTCGAGCGTCCACATGGAAAACAAAGACTATCCACGTGGTTCGAATATCCTCCTCCAATGAACAAGTTAGTCCCCGAAATAAGATAAATTTTGAGACAGAGAGTATAGAAATGTTAAAACATTATACGAGCAAAGCCTCGTTATATATAATAACGTAACATGTCTCATCAATAATTGGGTGGGGTATGTATTTATTCCTGTACAGGATGACGTGTGTAGACACCCAAATGTGTCTTCCCAAAACCAAACCCAGTGATGAATACCTTTCATGTCATTTGATTATCGAATAAAGCGAAAGTGTGAAAAGTCTAGTGATGAGGATGTTTTTATTAAAATATCTCTTCTTTCTGTTTTTGAAAATATTTCTTTTCTTACCTTATTTTTGAAAAACGTGCATTCTAGTTTAGTTTGGTCCATGATAATGGTGTAGTTGGATGGGGTTTGAAAAGACCTTTCCAACGATATATTATAAGCCCAATTCCGATGAATAATGAGGAAGTTATGGCGGTCAAAATACTGAACTGGGCCCGGTATGGTTTTTATATGCGGCCCAATGATCTAGAGGAGGGCCTATTATTAACTATCATTCCTAAAGCTATTAGGATTGATTAGAGTCTTCTAGAATACTCTAGAAGGTTCTCATAAATCCTAATGGAATTACGATTGATAACACTACGTGAAAAATGAATTTGGCACCGGTTCAAACCCGGCCTAAGGCACCGGTTTGAACCGGTGCCAATGTGGGGGGTGCCAAAAAGGGGTTTAAAAAGGTACCGGTTCAAACCGGTGCCAAAACTTGAAATTGGCACCGGTTAACCGGTGCCAAAAATGGATTTAAAAAAAATGTGGAATTGTTTTTGGCACCGGTTAACCGGTGCCAAAAGTGCCAAATATTTTAATTTTTTTTTTTTGGTTTTTTTTTTTTAAGAACATCAAACAATTAAAAATAGACTTAAATTATTTAGAACATCAAAATATAGATCGAATTTCAATCAACATAATAAAAAATTTACAATATATAATCAAAATAATTTTACAATATAGATCAATACAGTAGTAGTTCAATTACAACATATAAAAAAAATATTACAATATAAATAAAAAAAATAAACTCAATATTCTTGCATCTTGATTCTTCCATTTAAGATCTAACTCAAGATACCTGCACCAATTAAAGCAAAAAAAAAACGATTAAGATAATTAAGCTTCCAAAAAAATTAAACACAGAAAAAATTTGAAATCGCCAAAAAATTAAGCCGAAAAATACCCAGAAATAAAAAATACCCAGAAACGGAAATAAATTGAAATCGAAATAAACTAAAATCGAAGTAAATTGAAATCGAAAAAAACCCAGATAAAAAATATAAATTAAAAAAACCCAGAAATCGAAAAAAAATTGAACTCGAAAAAAAATTGAAATCGAAAAAACCCAGATAAAAAATATAAATTAAAAAAAAACCGAGAAATCGAAAAACAAAAAATCAAAATCGAAAACAAAATATATTAAAACCGAATAAACAAAAACAAAAATCGAAAAAAAATTCAAAGTAAAAAATAAGAAAAAATATAATCCATATCGAAAAATAAAAAAATCAAAAACGAAAACAAAATATATGAAAATCGAAAAAACAAAAATCGAAAAAAAAAATCAAAATTGAAATCGGAAAAAAATAACCAAAAAATCGAAAAACAAAAAATCAAAATCGAAAACAAAATGTATTAAAATCGAATAAACAAGAAACAAAAATCAGAAAAAAAAATAAAAATTGAATTCGGAAACAAAATAACTCAGAAATCGAAAACAAAAAAATCGAATTAAAATCAAGAAATTATACCCTAACCTTGCTCATGCATGTGTTTGTGGTGGATTAAACCAATTTTTTTTTGATGAAATCCATAAAAAATTAAAGAGAAGAGATGGTGGCGGCAGCTTTGCGGTGGTGTTGTTGTTGTTGTTGCGGAGATATTGTTGTTGTTGTTGCGGAGATGTTGTTGTTGTTGGTGTTGTTGTTGTTGGTGGGAATGAAGGAGAGCTAGAGGAGAGAGAAGGGAGAGCAGAGGAGAAGGGAGAGGCGGAGTGAGAGGAGAGAGAATAGGTTGATTGATTTTAGCCTTTTAGGGTTAGGCGTTATATAATTGGCCGTTTTTTTAAAAATAATTAAAGGCCCGGTTCACAAAGGCACCGGTTCAAACCGGTGGCCTTTATGATTTTGGCACCGGTTTGAAGTGAACCTGTGCCTTTTACTCTGGTTCAGCTTCCCACCAATTTTGTAGGCCATTTTTGGCACCGGTTTGGACTGAACTGGTGCCAATTAGGGGGTGCCTTTTTGATATTTTCTACTAGTGTAATTATGTTTTAAAGAGTTTGAAATTGAATAAAACTACTCCTTTTGAGAATCCTTGTTTTGTATGAAGTGGAATATATTCAGATTTTATTTTCATGACTCATAATATTTATCCAAATTTTATATGGTTGGATAGATCTTGAAATTATCTTTCCAATGATATATTATAATATTAAATCCGAGCTATAACGAAAAAGATATGAATGAGACATGAAACTTTATTCAAAACTGACACCCTTCCACTATTTCGGTCATATCTTTTTATCTACAAAATATTTTAATCTAATTCTATGTGTTTGAAATTAGACTTCAAGAGCTTTCCAACGACATATTATATGCCTTATTTGGACTTCCGGATTAAATGATATGATAAAAACAAAACGTATGAAACTGATTATTAGCGCCTGGCGCTAAGGCTTGGCGCCTGGCGCTAACCTTCAGCGCCTGGCGCTAATTTTAGCGTCTGACACTAATTTACGGCGTTGACGCTAATCAAGTTTTATGCGTGTCAGAACTCTTTTTCGATTTTCTATCTTTTTGGCTGATTTTCTTTATAAATAGCCTTCTAAAAACCCTGTTTCATTCACCAACTCTCATCAAGATTTTCTTGATTAGTCTCTCTCTCTCTTTTCTAAACTAGCCTTCTCTCAAATACAAAATTCTGCATTCGCAAGACTTAGATACACCTAGCCATATTCGAAGTTGCCTTCGCCCTAGATGTGAAAGGTTTAATTTCTGAGGGTTTGGTCCCAAATCTTTATTTCAATTATTTGATTTAATTGTTTTTAATTATTATTTTCCTTGAAGTTACTAACGCGTGTATTTTGTTATTAGAAAGAGGTACGAGGCATCCAAATAAGTACTTTAATGGTTTTTATTGATGTTATTATATAGAAATCATGCTTAGATTGTTATTATGATTCCTAGTATCATGTTAGGATGTCTTCCTTAATTTGATGTTTAGGGTGACAACAATAAATTCCTAGTATCATGTTTAGGGTAACTTTAATATTAAGTATGATTAAAAGTATGATGATTTCTATGTTCTTCCTAATATTTATTCATGTTAGTATCATGTTAGGGTTAAAATTTTGATCTTTATTGTTTAGTGACATGCTAGGGTTTGTTATTAATCTTGTTAGTATCATGCCTAGGATTTTGCTATTATTATACTTTATTTTTAACATGAACATGATTATGTTAGTTATGATTAATTTTATTATTTTAATTATGATTTTAATTGTTATAATTTATGAACATGATTATGTTAATTATGATTAATTTTATTATTTTAATTATGATGATTATTTTAATTATGATGATTATTTTAATTATGATTATTATTATTATGATTATTATTATGTTGCTTGATATATTTATATTTATTGCTTGATCACGCCTTTTATGCATGTTTAAAGGGAATTGGTACTTGTAATCACGCTTAATAAGATAATTAATAATCTTGTTTTGGGTTAATTTGATTATAATTCAAGTGATCGCCAATAATAGATTTATTTGTGCATTAATATTCAACCAACATAGATAAACAGGTTTAGGTTTAATCCTATTGATTGCATGTTAGTCAGAAAGCGCACATGAATACGATCAGAATAAAGTAGAGGCCTATTATTAGGGCAGGTTCAATCTCTTTTAGGTTGGATTTGTACCTTCATCCCCGAACTACCAGTCATGGTTCAAGACCTATTGGAGTTGACGATCTTTTGGATCGTTAAGGGGTGTAACCTTCACCCTGTGAACGGTTTACAAGTTCCTAAAACTTGTTGGCGATTCTTTTGCTCTATCTTCTTTCCCTTTGGAAGCCACCGTACTTTAGTGTATGATCACAGTGGGGTTCAAGCTAGGGGTAATGCTTGAAATATTCCCTACATCGTGCTCTTAGGTTTTATAATCTAAAAGAATTAATACTCTGATTGAATGTCTAATACTCGAGTAATACGTGTTACGAAAGTCGTTGTTTTCCAAGGTAAACTCATTTCATGAGCTTTCAAGCCCCATTATTTTGAAAGAACTTCTAGTTGAATTGCCACGTATAAGGCTCTAATTGGCCATGGGGGCCGAGTTGGATTGCCACGTGTAAGGCTCTAACTGGCCATTATTTTAACTTGTTTATGAATTCTTGATCGTGAGTAGATATGATGGCACGCATGTGGTTATACTATCGCATTTGCGAGCGAATGTGGGTATGATTTTGATATGTTGTGTGTATGAGTATTTAAAATCGTATAACCCATAAGTGATGCTTTTAGGTATAAAACAATGGTTCAATCAAGGGTGTGTTCCTTAATTTGTTATGAATAATTTGATCTTAAGCGATTACCAGCACACAAGTACAATTTAATTGAGTGATATAATCTCTTACAGTAACACTCATAACTTTGTAAGCGTATAAAAATTGAATATATCTAGAATGCCTGGCCTGGCCTTATAGCGGCGGCTATTTTTATAGTGACCATACATGTAACTTAAGAGTCTAATACAAGACCGGATGAGTCTTACTCCCTCCGTTTTTAAATACTTGCTCCATTTTAATTTCTTTTTCCTGACGTTTTTAAATACTTGCTCCATTTCCTTATTTGGAAAGTTTTTACAATATTTAATTAAATTCTCTCATCTAATGGACCCATCATGAATCATATTCTATTAATTTCATATTTTCTCTCATCCAATTCTCTCCACTACTTTTGCTTTTTACAATTTTTTTATTCTTCCACCTACCCCACTACGTCCATATTTTATTACTTTCTCCAATTTCTCTTAAAATTCCGCGCATGGAGAAATGGAGCAAGTATATAAAAACGGAGGGAGTACAATGTAACATTGTTGACTCGAATAAACAATACAAGAGGGGGGTGAATTGTATTATAGAGGAACTAGGGTAATTTTTGTGGAATTAGTAAAGAAACTTAAATAAAAACTAAAAGTGCAAAGAGAGATTTTACGTGGAAAACTTCTTGGCCCCAATCAAGAAGAAAAACCACGACCACACGGGATTTTAAACTCAACTCTTAATAATAATAATAGGGAAAACAACCTATTACAAATTAAGACTCTAACTCGAGTTCCTCAACGAACTCAAGTTCCCTTTCAACTGATCCCTCAACCAGTTGAATACTCTCAACACTCTATTTTTCTCCTTGCTTCATTCAAAGCAATAAACACTCTATAGTTTACCCAAACTCTAACAGTCTAACCCAATACAACTCAAGATTAACTCTAAATGCTAAGTACAAAGACACTCAAAGACTGAAGTGGATTATGACTCTTTCCGAAAGTTAGAATATTGCAATGCTCAAGTGTATTTTGCTTAACAGAAGACCAAGTCAATTTATAGAAAATAGAGGAAGTTAAATATGTCGTTGCCTCAATCTCCACTAAGCCAAAACTTCCTTATAATTAGGAAGTGCAAGTAGTTGGAGCTTGGGCAGCAAGCAAAACCGATTTAACAGGAAGTGGTTTCCCTGTTCCCTAAATTTCTCAACCTCTTTGACAAAGTAAAACGCACGTTGAAATAATTATTTTCCAAAATCACATTTTCCAAAAGATAGGCTTAAGTAAAAACAAAAAATCTTTTTAACAAAAAGATATTTTAACTAAAATATATTTTTCGAAATAAACAAGTTAAAATATGGAAAATAAAATCTTAATCATATAAAATAAAATCTATTTAATCCTATAAATAATCAAAGTACTTAGTATGAACATAAGAAGCCTAAAATACAGAATAAATAAAATAGACTTCTTATAACTCCTTGAAGCTTCGACTCTGGAGCTTCAGTTCCCCACTCAAGGAACTCTGATGCTTCAATTCCTCACTCAAGGAACTTGTCTTATGATAGTCTTCTTTATTCCTTCCTTAGCAGATCTAAACTTGCTCCATGCGTCATTCTTACTCTAGAATTTCGTAGCATAAACCTGTGATCAATCACAACTAAAATCGAAGGTTAAACTAACATGGATTTGCTTAGGTTCCTTTGAGACATCATCAAAACTTGGGGTCAACAAATATGATCCAATTGCCTAAGACCAAAATGGTTTATTGTGGACCTCATGAAATTAAACATGCAACTGAACATGAGATGCCCATGATAATCTTTTGTAGGCTTTAATCTTGGAAGCTCAAATTGCTTGGAAGTCATTTGGACTCCCAAACTAGTGCATTGTCATTTGGTAGTAGGAGTGTCAATTCGGGTGTCCAGATTGAGTATGGGAGATCAGGTCGGTTCATGTCAATTTTTAGAGTTGATTCATAATAAGTTATTGTGTTCTTATAAGTTAAAATCTGACCGCATATTTTTTAAATCGGTTTCGAATCGAATCAGATCAAATCGAAAGTGGTTTTGACATCACAGATCTTTTGATAGAATCAGTCATGTTGTTGGTAAGCCATGCTATCACCATGTGGTTACATGTATCCCATTGATCAGCTTTTGCATCATCAGATGCATCTTTCTTCATCAGACCTGTCTCAAATCCTAGCTTCCTCTTAGAGGCAAGGTTTATCTCCATGGATCTTCTCCATTCTCGTTATTTCCCTTCACCAGTCAGCTTCTCAATCGTCACAGAATGCTGCCCATCTCCATGGTGAAGATACAGGAGATTTAGCATATCAGCTAGAGAAATTTTTGACATCTTGAGAGTAAAGGTTCAATCTTTTGAGAAAAGAGAGCAAAAAGAAAAAAACAGGTGAAATAGGCAGAAAGATTTAGTCTTTATGCTGAGAAAATAAAAGGAAAGAGGTTTGAGCTTGAACTTTCACTTTTTGCTTGTTGAATCGAGCCTCGGCTCTAATACCATGAAAACAGAAATAGTCTTGATATTGAAGGCAACATCAAGAATAATGGAGAAAGTTTATGGCGGCTCTGAATATTATTTTTTGTGTTGTTCCTTCAATTACACCCTATGTACATATATATATCCCTAGAAAGATTTGACCTAGTGACTCAGCTATTATAGTTGTACTACAGGACAACTGACACTAAAGAACAAGAAAGTAGGCATTACACCCATACTACCCATATTACACTCATGATAGCTATTACATATATCTTCATTAGATCCAGTAGCCTAAAAGACCAAAATGATTTATTTTGGGCCTCGTGAAATGAAACATGCAACTTTGAGATGCCCATGATAATCTTTTTTGGGCTTTAATCTTGGAAGCTCAAATTGTTTGGAAGCATTTAGACACCGAAACTAGTGCACTGTCATTTGGTAGTAGGAGTGTCAATTCGGGTGTCCGAATTGAGTACGGTGAGATCAGATATGTTCATGTACATTTTTAGAGTTGATTTATAATAAGTTATTTTATTCTTACAAGTCAAAACCTAATGGCATATATTTTTAATCAGTTTCGAATCTATTCAGGTCGGATCGTGGTTTTGAGTTTTGACACCTTTACTTTGGCAGTAAAAGAAACGGAATGAGTAACGCAAAGGAGTGGACGGGAACACTGTAGGTTCTCCTTCCTGAATTTACTTCCACTCTAGTAATTACTCTCATGTTTTCTCTCTCCTCACTCGCTCTCCACCGTACTCCAATCATTTTCCGGCGACAATTCACCGTCTCCGACGCATCATCACCGGCGATTCCACCGTCGCAAAATTCAATCCTCACTTCTTCGAAATTAAACCTAAGATTTCCAACATTCATGTCGAATTTTCAATTTTCTGGAATTAAATCAAGCACAGAAGCTATTGTTGATGAAGATGATGATAGCAGCAGTTCAAAGAGGAGAGAGAAAGCAAGCATACTTCGTGTTGGTTTAATTTGCGGCGGTCCTTCTATGGAGCGCGGAATTTCGCTCAATTCTGCTCGTTCAGTTCTTGATCATATTCAAATTCAAGTAGTACATTTTAATTTCCTTTGTTCAATCAATTTAATTTATTTCATTTGGAATTTGTATGATTTTTGTGATTTTGATTGTTAATGAGAAGATTAATGTTGTTTCCTATGCAATTTTCTCAATGAATTTGACTAATTTGATACGGAGTATATGATTGAGTCATAAACTTTACCGTTATGATATACAGATATATGCAGTTCTACTTAGGATTGAATTTTAAATATTTTTCTTAAAATGGAATTATTTTAGAAATTTATGTCAAAATCACTTAGTGTCACTAATATTAATTAGGGTAGTATATATTAATTTTCTGAATTATAACCTATAGTTTAAAAGATGCTACAATCTTTGTTGAAATCATGATGAATTAGTAATGGAGTACATGTTTTAGTTTGCATTGTTGTACATTGTTTTTCATTTTTTATCTAAATATTTTTCGGTGTTTAGAGAGACATAAAGAGCATGATATAAATCGAAATGATGACTGGATTTGGAATGCACATTGTGGTACAATTCTGTAAGTGTTGTGATATGCTTTGTTGATGATGTTATCAGGGAGATGATTTGCGTGTTAGCTGCTACTACATTGACAGTGAGCTCAATGCTTATGCCATATCTTCTGCTCAGGATAACTGCTTAGCTTACTTGTCTATTTTTATACAACTATTGTACGAATAAACAAAGGAAGTATGGAATTATGTTGAGTGCATTTGATGATTCGGTTCCATGGAAAGTTGAGAAACCTTTAAACTACTACCATGCTACGGTGCTTGTAAGTTGTAACTGCTCTGTGTAAATGAATCATTTGGTAAAAACCAATATTAAGCTGTTTGGATGAACTATTTTAATGTTAATTTGTTTTATAGAATGAGCGTTTACTGTCAAGAGCTTATATGATTTTTACTACGTATCTGAGTTACAAAGAAATGAAAGGAAATCATGTTGTTTTATGGAGAATATGCTCACTTGTGAAGTTGGGGGTTGGAATTAACACTGTATTTAGATAACAATAGTGAAGGGAAAGGGAGGGGAAGCAAAAAGGAGGGGAAGGAAAAAGAAGGAAGGGAAAGGGAGGTGAGGGGACGGAGAAAGCGAGCTTCTATTTTTCTTCCAAATCTCTCCAACAATGGATGGAGAAATTTGGTTTGTTAAAAGGGGAAGGAAAATGGATTCTTCCAAATCCCACCGTGCATTGAATATCCAAACAAAGGATAATGCATCCCTCCTTTTCTCTTCTCTTCCTTTCACTCCATTTCTCTCTTTCCAAACATAGTGTAAGGAATGTCTTTGATAATTTTGGCAGAAAGATATTGTCTTTGTAGCTTGCAAACACCAACAAGCATATTGAGCTAATCTGTTTCTCTCTTGCTACTTGCAGCTCTATTCAAACACCCCTTCGGATTTTGATTTTAAGCTTGAAAGGTGTGTACTTCTAACTTTTGTTTTCTATTTATTATCTTTCCTGAGAATCATGACCAGTGATTCCATAAAATAAATTGTTTGTTTTGACTGTTATTGTCAGCCTTGCTCAAGGTTTTCGCTGCTTGTCAGAATTTGTGGAACACCTTGCTGCTTCAGTTGATATTGTGTTTCCTGTTATCCATGGTCCTTTTGGTGAAGATGGTACGCTTCAGGTATAAAAAATCGATGCTTTTGTCTAGGAAGAGTTTTTCGCAGAAATCTCTCATGCAATTAGGCATCCAGGAGTTGTTGGAGCAAGTAAATGTTCCTTTTGTTCAAAATCAAATGAATCTCGCAAGGCATTTGACAAGGTGAGTTTATCGCACTGACGGGCCCTCTATTACTTTCAGGACCATTTTTTTGTAAGAACTTACTGTATATCAATGCTGTGCTTTGAGTCCATGACTAACTCATATGATAGTGCGCATTGTGTGTCAAATCATTCTATTATAGCACTGTTTGGTTTATGCTGATTAATAGGGAGGCTTCTGTCTGGAGTTTCTTGCTTCTGTTGTATGTTGTGTATGCATGTCAAATGCACATTGTACCCTATAAAGATGGAGCAATAGAGTTTAAACTGGGAAAATAGCATCTGAGACTTGTTATTTGGGATCTTCCCACTAGAGGGACGAGAATTAAGTCTACTAAGCCAATCGAACTTCTAAGATTAATTCTGTCCTACTTCTCAATTTTATTCAAAAAAAAAAAGGGGGGGGGGGGGGGGCTAGGCTTGACCAGTAATTATAGAGCATATCAGTAATACTTCAGGCCCTATAGTACCTCTTTTTTCTTTTCTTTTTGTTTTTTAATTAGATGTGAAAATTACCAAGTAGCTAGTTTCGATTGGAAAGACTCGTGCTACAGACGAAATATGCTTTAGAAAAATTGTAATTGCTGATTGTTTTATGCTTTGTTTTTGTTTTCCTTGGTCTAATGTAAAAAAACAAAAAGTTCAAAGAATTAGGCTTTAAACACACCCACTTTCTACTCCCTCTCTCTTACTTGATCCTCCTTTGTCTAATAGATTCAACCTTTTCTTGACCCCACCCATAATTTTCTAACTTTCCTTGGTTATGAACCTACAGTTAGTGGGTGGAACAAAATGATAATAAATGAGGGAGTATATAAGCTTATCTATGAAAGATATTATTTACAGTGCTTCCTAACATAAACTCTGTTATATGTTAACTATGAAGGAATGAGAATATGGGTTATATTATGTGCCTAGAAATTGGGTTGACTCTAAATTGGGTTATATTACAGTGCTTATTACCGATCTGTTGCTATACTTCTATTCTGTTACTTCTGATGACTAGCCTTTGTTGGATTTGCCTCTACATATCACACATTTTCCCCTGTTGCTGGTTTGACTTCTTGAGTAAGAACATTTGTGAAATGACCTCAACCCCCCCCCCCCCCCACACACACACAACAAACAAAAAAAAAAAGGTTACTTATCCTTGGTGCTAACTGCTGTATTTCAAATCATGTGTAGTATGAAGCCTCATTAGAGCTGAGCAGACAAGGATTCTTGACAGTTCCTAGTTTCCTGGTTCAGGTATTTGTAATTTTGTATTGAGATAAGTCATTTTTGTTGCTTCTGTTAAAATTTTTGCCAGTTTATTGTAGCGTTTTCTTCTTTCAGGATTTCTTTGTCAGTTTGAATTAGTGATTTCTGGATGGTAGTAAATGTTGTATGACACCTATTTACGTCTGTCATAGGCAGCTCTATTCCTTTTAGATCAAGTTTATATGAAATTGAGAAACAATCTCTTAGCAGTTCTAGGGGTATGGTTGCAAAAAGTTAGGAGTCCTCTGTTCCAACACTCATTATCCCCTTATATCCTGTAATAGTATATAGGTGGTAACTCTGTGAGAGAAATTAAGGTAACAATGTTATCAGATATGGCTCTTCCATATGATTATATGATTTTTTCAAGACTATTTTAAGATCATATATGGTTGGGGATCTTTGTTGTTCCTTAGAAAGGTTGTATATATTGACTAAGGGAATATTGAAGAGATTCTGAAGCGAAGCAGTTGCTTTGAAAGCTATAGAAAATCTAGAAAATTGTCAGCAGCTGGTGTACAAGATTCATTCAAAAAAATTCTTCAATTTCAAGGAGAAGGCTCTAAGTATTCACCAATAAGCTATACTGGTTATAAAATTGGGCAAATTTTTGCTCAACTAATGAACTATACAAATTTGAATGTAAAATATTTATCCTTATAGTTTGTTCCTCAACTTTGTTGGGTCCTTACTTTACTATAAACAATATCAAATACTGTGTCTCAACTTTTGCTCCTTTGTTTTTTTCCTTTTGTTTCAAAGAATGTAATCTTAGCTATTTTGCTACTGATGTTTTTGTTTTTTCATGCTATAAGGGAAACAATTCAGATGAAACCGATCTACAGAAGTGGTTTGAAACAAATCAATTGGACGTTCAAACAGGAAAAGTTGTGGTAAATAAATTACACATTTGAAACATTTTTCATGAAAGTTTGATGTCATTTTATTCTTGTGCTTATTTATTTGTTGTTTCAGGTAAAACCAGCAAGAGGAGGATCAAGCATTGGTGTCACTGTTGCATATGGAGTTGCTGATTCCTTTACAAAGGCTTGCCAAATAATAACAGATGTATGTATTGTACAGCTGGTGACATGTTCACTAGACAATAGATATTAAACTGTGAAGGTAATCCCCCCTAAATAAAGGGTAAAAGAAAGATAAAGGAGAAAGGGAGAAAGAGGGGGGGGGGGTTCTTAGGTGGTGTTAAATTATTAAACTGTATTTGTACTACATTTATGCTCCAGCATGAAGCTCAGTAATTCAGTATGGCATGGAATGTTGAGCAAATTAAGCAGCTTTGTTGCACCAATATTATTAGGTTTTCATTATCAATTCATCCTTTCCAAATTCATATTTTTGTGTTGTTTGATTCCAGAACTTCAGGATGCTTGTGTGACACCTAAGATAAGAAACTGAAGAATAAGTGTTTCCAGAATTGGCAGTGCACCTTTTTTTTTACTCTATTTTGTGTTTGTTTATGACAGAAAGTTGATGATAAAGCTCTTGTCGAAACGTTTCTCGAAGGAGGAAAGGAGTTTACTGCAATTGTCCTTGATGTGGGAATTGGTTCTGACAGAAGCCCTGTTGTGTTACTGCCTACAGAAGTTAGTGCTGTATAGTGTATATATTACTCTATTGTTGTATTACATAACTCTATATTGTTTGCTGCTTTTCCTGAACCAGCTCTTCTGATTTAAGTATTGAACTTTTTTTTTTTTAATTGATTTAGGTACTGAACTTGATACCGCGTTTAAAGTAACTAGCTATCAATTGATTTAAAATCCCGTGTATGGCTAATTGGGTTCTTCGTTCTACATAATAAACTATTTCATACTAATTGATTATGGTAAGAGTACCATGTTTCTGTCTGTCTATATTTTTATGAAAGATTATGTTGCATGGCATGCACACCTTTATAAAGATAATTTAAATCAGGACATAGCTGATTTGTGGTGATGGATATCTTTTATTATATTTTCCTGAATGATCTAGTTGACTAGTTGTGCTTGATTATGCTGATGCGATCATAATAGGATGTCTTATACCATGTTGTCTCTCTTAAGAGTGCAAAGTGGTAGCATTGAGCATCTTTAATCTTTAGTAATTATTCGTATTCTATCATTCACTTGACGCTGTATATCATTTTACTATGTTAATCTGTGTATAGTATTCATATTTTTGTTGTTTAATTTACTGTGATAATCATCAGGTGGAGCTTCAATTCCAAGGTGATGCAAACCTGAGAGAAAAGGATGCAATATTCAATTATCGAAGGAAATATCTGCCTACTCAGCAGGTATATGACTATACCTTAATAACAAGGAGATGGATACATTTTTAAATATGCAGAAAAAGAACTCTTAGATGATTATTGTTTGATAAGAATCATCAATGTTTTTCTAGAACAGCTTTTTTGCCTGCAAAAGTTAATAATTTTTTCTATTTTTTTATTTGTTGACCCTGTCCATACCTCCAGTAGTAGGCATGATTTCTGATGTAAATTACTTTTAGACGACAATTTTTTCTAATGTGTTTCTTAGCTGTTAGTAATAATGGTATAATTGGTGGCGAGAGTTTCCATTTGTGTTAACCTCCATAATTTGAACTTCAGCCACGCTAGGTTGTATCTGCTATTCTGCTGTGCATATTCACACGTATCAGGGGGATTGTTTTAAATAATCAACATTTTTTTTTCTTTTCTTTTTTTTTTTTTCTGCACATCCTCATTTAAATTATTTGTGTCAATAGGTTGCTTATCATACTCCCCCTCATTTCCCCTTAGATGCAATTGAGATGATTCGGGAAGGAGCCTCTTTATTATTCCAACGTCTTGGGTTATGTGATTTTGCTCGGATTGATGGTTGGTATCTACCTCCTTCTTCTCTGAAACTTTCTCCGGGATCGAAGTTTGGAAGAAGTGAATCTGGCCTAGTATTGTTTACGGACATCAATCTGGTTAGAGGTTTTCCTAAATATTTCTTCTAATCATACATGTTGTACTACGTTTAAAATTGCTAATGAAAATTCATAAAATCTAGATCAGTGGGATGGAACAGACAAGCTTCCTTTTCCAACAAGCATCAAAGGTATCTTTCTTGTACTCCTCCTATTTTGTGAGATGGATTCTTTTCCACAATGTTTGCCCACTTTGTATTCTGCAACTCAAAATGCTGCGTGTCACATAGACACAAATTACAAGGTGTAAAATTAATGACATTGTGAGATGGAGGAGTATCTTTGGAAAAATCCTGTTTCAGTAGGGTGATGTATTTTGCGTCAATATAGATACAGTTGTTTTCCATGAGGCTCATTAATTATTTATTGTATGTCCATTGTGGACTTTCTGCCTCTAGGTTGGCTTTTCCCATTCAAAAATCCTTCGGAGCATTCTGCAGCGCGCATGTTCACGGTACCCCAATTTAGTATCGTACACTACCGGGTCAAATATTACTTGAAAGACAGAAGCACTCTCAAATAAAGGAGTCAAAATCGGAAAGGAAAAGAGTATCTGTGCTTTTTGGAGGTGACACTTCAGAGAGGCAAGTGTCTCTTATGAGTGGAACAAACGTCTGGCTCAACTTGCAGGCATTTGATGATGTAAGTAAGTCTCACTCAAGTGAATATGAAATGACTAACATAGGTGTGGCTGAAGCTTTTGCCTTCTTAGGATTTTTAGTTTCTTTTATGGATTTAGGCTAGGTTCTTTGTTCTTGTGGCCTTCATTTTATATGTTTAGAGTTAGGATGCTCAGCAATGGACATTGTCTGTTACCCCCTATAAATGATTACAAGAAGGTTTCATGTGGCTGGATTTCAGTTTGTATTATTGATGTTGTTTAGGCTGCTTATTTATGTCTCCTATTGTATTTTGGAGATAAATTTGTAAGTTATCTAATCAGCAAACCAAAGCATGACCCCTTATTTAAAATAAACCATAAAATTGTAGCACGACTGCACAAACTATTTAAATCTAGGCATGAGCACAGTCTGCTTTTTCTAAAACAAGAGATTAATTGCTTTATATGTTCTCAATTTCTAATTTTTCATCACGGTGAATCCCTGAATGTTTATTGGTCATTTCAAGTTATTTTAAAATCTAAAATGTAACATTGCCGTTCAATAACTTCTGTCATGTCTGGCTGTCTGCATATTTCTGCATAAATACTTTTAGCATGTTATTAAAATTTATAAATTTAGGATTAAGAACCAAAGGCATGAAATGTGAATTATGCAGCTTGAGGTTACTCCATGTTTTCTTGCGCCAACAAGCTCATTTCACCTACAGAGTGAGAAGGATGACGATTTGCGCTCCAGATCTGTCTGGTTCTTGCCGTAAGTAAATATAGCTAGTTAATTTTTTGTGAATTGTGTATACAGCAATTTTGTTTTCTGTTTTCTTTTCTTATTTCATACAGCTCTTTGAGTGATTAGAGGCTACATCTCCCCGACTAGGATTCTTATTGTTGATTTTGAAAGTATCCCTTGCAAAAGTTATTTGTCCCCAACTCCCCTATATTGTTTTACTGTAGCTATGGGCTGAGTTTGTGAACTACGTTTCAAAACAGAAGTCTGCGGTTGCACTACTTGGTCTAGGATTTTTGTTCCATCAGCAATTGTAAAAAACTATCTAATAAACAATTTCTAACTATATATTGTGATGAGCTGAATCTAACATCTCCTCAATCTGTCTTTTGCTTCTTATTGTTGTTAAATTTGAAGTAATATGCTAGTAAGTTGCCCTTTAACTCAAGAAGCTTAAGGACCTCTTTGCAATTGGGGATAAAGCTGAAAGAGTAACTCTTCAAGTTTTTGGGTAATACTGCTTGCATCTATATCCTCACTTCTTCCATAGGTAGCAGCCTTGTTAGCGATATTTTGATAATGGTGCAGCTTCTGTAATATACTTGTATATATTCTTGTTTAATCTAAGCCAATTTCCAGCCTTTGCAGCATCTTACTTAGAAATTCTAGTATTTCGTTCTGAATGATTTTTCCTGCTCATTGTTTAATAGTGCATGGTTATGAATTTGTTAGGACTAAATAATTCTAGTGAACCTTGACGTTATATGGTTTTTTATCAATCAATTAAATGCCAAGTTTTCCTATAATATCTAAGCATTTAATCAGCCTGTTATGCCTTTTTTTTTTTTTAAATGTTATTGCTTATAGTCTATGTTCCATTTGAGACTTCAAGGAAAATCAACCTCATTTAAGTTAAGTGGTCATGTAAGCTAAGTCACCGTTTTGTGACTTTGTGAGGAATTTATGCTTTCTGTTATGTCTTATATGATTGGGGATTTTGAGAGGTGCCATAAATGACATCACGCTTGCTAGAGTAATTTGCCGAAATGTAGAAGCTAGGAAAGGCCCAGGAACATGTAGATGCAATGTTGTAGAAACGACATGGAATATTTGGATATGTTCTCTCTTTATTGCATTTTGATATACTTCTTCCATTTCGAGGATTTTGCATTAATTGTCTCTTTGTCACAGTTATTCTCTTCTCCTCAGACACACTACGGAGGAAGTTTTAGCTGCTTGCATTGAGGCAATGAACCGGGATCGAGCTGCCTTGACATCTCGTTTACGTAAAAAGGTGATGGATGATCTTATGATAGGTTTGAAGAAGCACAGCTGGTTTACAGGGTTTGATATATCTGATGAAGTGCCTGTTATGTATTCTTTGTTGGATTGGGTCAGGCTGGCCAAGGATCTTCTGGCGACTGTTTTTATTGCAGGTTGTACCTTGTTGTCTACTATCTGTTTTACTTTTTATATAACCCCCTGCTGCATAACCGTAGAACATCAAAATAATGTCTGGTATAATAGACGTAAGAAAAATTATCAAAGAACAAATACTAAGAAGTAAGAACATGCAACTTTATGTTGTTTACTAACAATGTTTTAGCTACGTGCTGGGTTGGTTATTAGGGGCCATAGTGATTTAAGGCATATTCTAACAAAATCATTCCACAACGCCCTTTTCTATTACTTTTATTTCTCAAACTTAAGTACTGAAATGTTTGAGGTGCACTTTTACATGGTTTTTATCATGTTTCATTGATTGTAACACAGGTGTGTTTGCGTAGCTCTATTGAAAATATCTATGAGGTATTGTAAAATCCAACCCTATATCAACTGTCTAGATATATTACTTATTGCTGGATGATTTTTCTGCATATGGAACTCAAACCTTGGAGATTTTGTGACACCACACCAGCTATATACTTGAGTTACAAGATGTTTACATTTTGAAAATAATTGTTACTCTTGAAATTTATCATATCTCTGAAGATAAAGCTCGTCTTGGTTCTACTAACAATGAAATGCTGGTAAGTTGTTCAACATTGCTGTGTTGTGGGAAGCACACGCTCTTTAAGTCTTCCACTTAAGAGGTGGTTGGATCATGGTTGGCAAGATGAGTAGGTGACATGAAGGTGTGAACTGTGTACTAAATGGCCCCAAAAAAATACCAAAGCTGAATTTGTCAATGGACTGGAAGGGCTATGCTAGTTACTTTACATATAGTGCTCTTAGTTCAGAGACTGTGATGTATGATGCATCAGTTGTATTTTGAAGGCCAAGATATATCCTTATGAAAAAACAGCTAATTTTCAAATTAATCCAATTCCGGCAAAGTTCATCCTTCTCTTGCATTAGGATTGAATAATACAGAAACTTGGTTAAACTATGCGACTATACTGTAATTGGGAGCTCAGGGTTCATTTGGCATTGCTGTGGTTTTCTGTTTTTTGGTTTTTTGTTGTATAAAAGTATATGATATATGTCACATAATGAATAAAAAATTATTTAAACTTATTAGAATCATAACAAATATGAAAAATGACAACAAAAAAGTGAAAACATCTTTTTCTTGTTTCCTGTTTTTGGTTTAGTTTTCAAAAAAATAGGAAACAGAAAACCAAAAATGATGCCAAACAAGTCCTCAGTATTTTGTTTCTTCCACTCAATAGCTTAGGTTAGAACTGCAAGATGAGTTGTACAGGATAGGTTAGGTTATACAATTCATACAAAGCTGGGAGATGGACAAATTCAATTCTAGTAGCTGCAAGTTGAAGGATATTTAGACAAACATTAACTGATTCCAGGTACTTAATACTCACCTTTCACGGTTTTGTCTCTCAGATTGTAGAGTTTAGTTGATGTCGAAACACTGTTGTGAATTACAGTAGTAAAGTTGATGGTGGAAGAGATGAAGGGATCCGTATATTCTGAGGGTCATGCTGCATGGTAAAGTTTACTAGTTTACTATGGTTAGAAATAGTGCTTTTGTCATCCTACTGAAGAGTAACACCACTAACTCAGTGGATTCATTCCCCTGATAAAGGTTTTTCCTTCAGGTGTTTGCCAGAGAAGTGATGGATGGCTCTAGCTAGCAACTAGGAGGGTGATACCGGACCTCAAGCTGGTACAGTGTAATTATAGATTGAGGTTTTATTTCCAGTTGGTTCTTGCTTTTAATAACCTTGGAAGTAGGAAAGCCATGTCCAAAAAAATAGCTCTCCTGTTTTAAGCATGCTGGATCAAATTTAAGGTATGAGATGGAGGCTGGAAGGGTGTAGGGTTCACGGAGAAATTAAAGTATGCACGAAGCCCAATAAAAAAAAAAAAAAAGAAAGCAGAGTATGGAAGTGCTTAATGATGATCTTCAGAGGAAGCGATGCCTTCTTGAAGGATAAGCTGTAAGAAGTGGGAGCTTAAAAATTTTATGCAATAGTGGTTTGACTAATTAGCTACATTTATGAGACTTATTCACGATGTTCTTTGAAAAAATTATAGGAGTTATTTCATCAAGGACTAAAAGGTTGAATGTGCTAACTGTTAAGTGTTCTAGGAGCAAGAGGCTGTTGTTGATGAGAATCGTGAGATTATTCTCTCTTTAAGTAATATTGCTTCCTATTTTGGGAGGTTTGGGCTTGAGTACCATACCATGTCTTTTGGGGACAGTGAATAGATTATTAGAGCATCTCCAATGGTAAACTAATTGCGAAATTAGCTTTCCATGCCACATAGGATTTCAAGCTAACCCCTTTTGTAGCTAGTTTGTGCCCCTATGATTAGTTATTAGCTTTCTGTTTTTTGTTTTAAACTTTTAATTAGCTTGCTATTTGAATGAGTCTTACTTTCTCCTCAATTACCTTATAAAACTTAATTTTAATAATATGTTGATATCCCATATTTTGGATTTTTTTTCTCAAGCAAATTAGCTTGCCCAAGCTAATTTATTTTTTAGCTCCAATGGTCAAGCTAGTCACTAGTGACTTCTGAAAATTGCAAGCAAGTCCCTAACTATAACCATGGGAGTTGCTCTTAGGTACTTAGGCATTTTGACAGATGAGGTTTAGAAATATGTTTCTGACATCAGATAGATGAATTACTAAGTTCTAGCTATTTCAAAACAGCCTTGTTGATTCTGTCAAGGATGACCTTGTTGAGGTCTTTTCAGATTTTTAAGAGACCAATAAGAAAGATAAAGATTTCTACTTCTATCATCTTAGTATGTCAGTAAAAGTTCCTGTAAGGGTTAAAGATTTTTGGCCAGTTAACCTTGCTCTAACTTTTCAAATAGACGTGTTTCCTCCAAAACTTCTACTACGGAGTAAACAGATTTTGTGTAGTTCTGAACGATTTGGAATTAACGTTTGGTTGTCAATGAGTTTGTATATATTTTCAGAAGGGGAGAAGATTGTAGTAGTAAGTATTTGTTTCAAAGTTAAATTTTACGAAGGATGTGTATGTGTCAAACTCAGTTGGATCTGTTTGATCTAGAACCAGAATACTTTTGACTAGATGGACACTATAAATACGATATCTTTAGTTTGTATTTGTAAACGGTCCGTAGGAGTTTAGGAGCTGGTTTAGTGTGTTCATTAAAACAGGCAAGTTATGTTTGCCCTTTCCATTACATATTGAAGCAAATATGTCATGTCACTTGATCTTTATTTGAGAGGGGTATGATTATCTTGATGCATTTTATAGTGGAGGAGAGGTTTTCTTTTCTTTTTTGGTTTCCACTCTCATCAATTAAATTTAGAGATGTATGGGAATATCAGCGCCTTCCTTCACTGAGTGACCGATTCTGCGTCTTAGGGTAGTTTTAAGAGTGGATGTTATGGGAGTTGGGTTTACAAACTTCTGATGGTTGATTGGTCATACACTTATGTGTTGGGGCTGTATCATTTTTATGAAGGTTGTACAGTTCTTTTATTGTCTTGAGGTTCCTGTGACAGTGAACTGTTTATTTAGAGGTACAGCCTTCAACATTGAGCTGGGGCATGCGATTTTGGGAGAGTAAGTAGATAGAGTAGATTTCAACTTTTCAGATAAAGTGGAGAGAAAAAAGTAGAATGCTAAGTTCTAGCTGGGATATCCTTTTTTTTTGGTAAGTGTTATCTTTGCAATAGGACAAATCGAGAAGATAGGTAGTAGAAATTCTTCTATTTTTCTTAATTTAATGCCCTGAGGGTGAGGGGTACATCACCCTTCTTCATTCTTAATTATTTTCTTTCTTTCTACCTATCTATATTTATATATCCCGAATTATCCCTACTGGTGTGGCAGCAAAGAGAAAGTAACAATGTGCTTTCAATGGGATATGAAATGAAGATCAATGGTCATCTAATGGGGGTGTCTCTACACACCTAAGAACATAAGAAGAAGGCTTGGGTTTCGGCAATGTTGCGTGAAAGAACATTCCCTTGGTGGGATGATGCGTTAGGGTTTCTCTTTGTAGTCAAACTACCTTAGTGTAGAATTATTAGTTGTGATTGTGGCTTTAAGAGAGTTACTTGTGTTCTTTATTAGGGGCACAAAGACAAACACCTCCTACATCTGTCACGGGAATTAGTATTGGAGAGAAGGTAAGGTTTTGCGACGAGCATTGGCAGGTTCTCGTAGTTGGTGAAAGCTTCTGTTCTGATTATGGCTCTGAATCGACAAGCTAGCATTGTCTAATTGCAGACTGGTACACCATTACCAACCTAGGTTGCAAGGACACTGGGTATCCATACAGATTAAACTAATAATGATGTCTAATTGAAAAACTAAGTGGTATATGTTTGCGTTCATATATTTATTGTTCTAGTTGTCACACATAGGGCATGTCACATGTGGCATGAGACGGTCCCTGCTACTTAGTGACCAAGGAAAGTTATTTTGCCCCTGCTACTTAGTGACCAAGGAGAGTCATTTTGCCAAATATCCATGTTATGAGAGAAAGGTGGAACCTGTCTTTATCCTCTTACTACTGGCGTATTTTTTGTCCTGCTTTTTATAAAAAATCTTGAGATAGGATTGCTCCTTTAGCAGTTTTGGCTTGAAAAGAGACAAATAGTGATCTCTCTCTTTTTTTTTTTTTTTTTTTTTTTTTTTTTTTTTTTTTTTTTAAGTCTGATTAAATAATTGTATTACCTTGTAGGATTAGATAAATTACTGGCTTCCTATAGACTCTTTGGTTGCTCATTTCTTAAGGGATCGATTTTTTGGGAGGTCTTGATCCAAAATCAAGCAGCCCACTTAGGAGCTCCATGGATCAAGAACCGGTTGCCCTTGTATTAGAAACTCTTGGATTTAGTCCATTTGCTCTCAAACCCAAATTTGTCACTTTGCTCATTTGGAAGATCACTTGAAGCCCACAGAGGAGTGTTACTTACGTGTGCATAGCCCATTTGCTATTTCTGGGCTATATAATTAAGTTTGCTTTATCTTTTATTAGGTTGTCATAAGGCTTAGAGGAGTTACTAGCTTTCTCTCTTATTTAGTCGTAAGTTAATGTGTTATTAGGAGTAATTGTAACTCTTAATTGCTGATTTGTAACTACCCATTTAAATAGTTTTACAAAGGAGTGAATTAAGAGAGTTTTATTTAGTTTTTGTAACCGTTGAATTAATGTGACGGTTTTAGGGAGATGTTAAGTTATAACCTTTAAATTTCCTTGCTGCCCATATTTCCTATAAATAGGGAGCTAATAACAAGAGAATGACAACTTTTGATTATTGATATTTAAAAAAAAAAAAAAAAAAAAAAAAAAAAAAAAAAAAAAAAAAAAAAAACACGAGAGTTTTAGCATTTTGCTTTGAGTTTGTCTCGAGCTAAAGTGTTTCCTTATAGCTTTAAGTTTGTTCTTGAGTTATAAGATTAGGGTGAACTTTGAGTGTGTCTTGAGTTCTTGCCTAAGATCCCAGAACTTTGAGTGTGTTCTTGAGTTTTGGTTATCTATCTCGTTTCGTGAGTTTTCTAGTATGATTTATGAGTAACCCGTTCTAAAAAGTTTGAATCCATCAACTTATATTGGGGTAGGTGTATTTAGACTTACATCAGTCTTGCTATGGTCTCTTTCATTATCTTATTTATTTAGTGTGACTGTAGGCGCATATGTAGAATTGGGCATAGTATCCTGGTACCCTGACTTAAACTGTATTGTCTGCACTAGTTAAAAATTTTATTTACAAAAAGAAAATCAAGCCTCTTGTTACTCTAAGTAACAATGAGAGTGTTATGCTTATAGTGGTAAGAACATGCACACCCTTGCTATTGTAATAATTATTTTATTTTGGCATTCAGTCCCACAAAGGGTGGGATGCTAACTTCGTAATAATTCAAGTGGGTTTTGCGAAAAAAAAATAGAACTTTCATATGCATTGGTTGGTACAAACTTAGAAAGTATGAAATGAATTTTGTTTTGCTTTCAAATTAATTTATTTATCTCACTTTTTGAATATAGTGCATGGAGGGATTGGCGAAGATGGTACTCTTCAATCTTTGCTGGAGGTTGAGACAATTCCATACACGGGTATGATGAACATTGGTATTTGGGATTTAAATGTTGAACTCAATTTCATTGGGCTTATCATTTTGCTTTTAATTGCTGATGATATGCAAGGTCCTGGTGTGATGGCCTCCAAAATATGCATGGATAAAGTTGCTACTTCGCTTGCTCTTAAGCATGTATGGTAAATATAAGATGGAGCATTCTGGTTTTGTGAAGTTTTGCTGAAAGTCATCATAGATGCTGACATCTCTTTTGTGCTATTGCTTGTGTGTGCTCTTTGAGGCTCCAAACACCACCTTTTTTTTGGGGGTGGGGGGGGGGGGTGTGGGACTCTAGAGCACATATAGCTGCTGTGTCCTGCTCTTTGGGATATTAATTAAAAAGAATTTTCCCTAAACAAATGTTTCTAAAGATCTTATCAAGATAATCCAGCTAATAGAATGAGATAGACAAGAGAATGTTCTTTTAGTTTGTAGATAGTATGATATTGGATCGTGTATTTTTAATATCTCACTATTATATTAATATGTAGAAAGAAAATATACATGCAGTTTCTTCAGTAGATTCTCTATGGTTTTAGGTTTTTTAGAAAAAGTTGATTAATGTAAGATTTTTTCTATCAGCTTGCAGAATATGGCGTTCTAAGACTTCTAACCATAGACAAGGAGGTGAGGAGAAACCAGGATCTTCTACAGTTGCCTGTTGATGATATTTGGCAAGAGCTGACCATGAAACTTAAGTGTGAAAGTCTTTGTGTCAAACCTGCTAGAGATGGATGCTCTACAGGTGTTGCAAGGCTGCGGTAGGTCTGCGAATGTCATTTGATATCTGTTGTTTAGCTCTTATGCTGATGGAAATTGGAAATGTTGAGTCTTTGACTACTCTTACAGTTGTTTGTTTAACAATATACTTTTTTTTTCCATCTAACTTCTTGTATTACAAATCTTGAAGCTGCGTAGAAGACTTGGCCATTTACATAAAAGCTCTGGATAACTGTCTTCAACGTATACCTCCTAACAGTTTCTCAAAGGTAGGACAATGATAACTTCAAGTTTGTTGTTTACAACTCGAGACATCGTTAACATCTTAACTTAGGAAGTAGAGTAACCACTTCAAGTTTCTAATGAAGCATGGACTATCCTATTGGCTACCTTGAAATTCACCCAGGGAAAAGTGTGTAATATGAGTCATTTGGAGAGACTGATGAACCTCTTAGGCTCTTACGCTATTGGGTTCTTTGGAATTGGCCATCAAATTTCAGGAAATATTATTAGGCCAGGTTTGATTCTTCAGGATAACCCAGTTTTTAAAAAAAAATTGAAATATATAGTGCAGATTTACAAAGGTCATTTAGTAAAATGATACAAAGTTATGCATGGAACAAGCAAATTATGGATACTTAATTAGGATTTTATCTCTCCAAATTATAGTGGATGCTTCTAATTTTACTGCTTGCAGGCACATGGGATGATTGAGATGCCAAACCCTCCTCCAGAGCTGTTAATATTTGAGCCTTTCATTGAGACTGATGGGATTAAAGTTTCATCCGTATCACATTGCTTTACTTGGGAAGGATGAAGTAGATGGGTTGAGGTAACTGTTGGTGTGATTGGAACAAAAGGATCAATGCATTCTCTAAGTCCAAGCGTGACTGTGAAGGAAACTGGCGATATATCATCTTTAGAAGAGAAATTTCAAGGTCTGTGTTCTCTCTCTCCCCCCTCACCCTAAAAATAAAAATAAAATAAAATAAAATAAAAATAAAAAACCAACACACACGGAGAGAAAAATAAAAGGGGTATTTTTTTGGGGGTGGGTGTGCTGGAGGATAACATTTGGCTAATTGAAGTAATTTTTAGTGTGCGAGGAATGTACTTATTTCTTGAACCTTGTTATTTTTAGGGGTGTCAAAAACTCACCCGACCCGAAAGGTTCATCTAAAACCGAACTGTTTTCGAACTGGTTTAACCCGCGAATTTTTTATCCGAATTCGATGTGGAGTCAAACCGAAGTTAACTCATAACCGACTTCACCTGGTAATATATGGTCCAAACCCAACTTGGAATCGACTCATAGTTAATCCGAAACTATTAAGACCCGATAATTCAAGATCCGAATTCGATCTAATCCGAAACAAAATCTACCCGAAACCATTTTGACACTAAAAGTATCTCTTTTTACCTGATCAATGTATTACCCGACCTCTATTTACCCGACTTGAAACATCCTTTGACCCAACTTAACCCGACCCAAAACTACTCATGATTAATTTTTACCCGACCCTTTTAATTAACTTAATCCAAAAATTTTCATGACTATCCTCTCCAACCATTTTAAGTTGTGGGGTTCAAGCTTAGTTATAATTAGGAAAAGTGAGACATACACTATCACATTTACTTAAATATCCTTTGCATTCGTCTAACTAAGCTAAGGAACTATAATTACATCCAAGAGTCCATGATTTCACACATCTAAATATTCTACATTTCTACAACATTGCAAACTAAAAGCTCATGGATGACCAAAAATTCAACGCATGTACATTATTAATTCATTATTCTTGTCAACACCAATGCCAAAATCAATCCAATCATTTGTTAGAGTGAGATATGGACCTTGTGTTAACATATTTTATACTTCCTCCGTTTTCTTTTAGATGCAACACACCCTTTAGCGCGGTAATTAAGAAATGCGGGGTTTACATGATATAATAAACTTTAAAATAGGATGAGTGGTTATTAGGAGTGTAATTTAGTAGGCCATGTGCTTTAAATAAGAGAAATAATATAGTTTTTCCCTAAAGTAACTTTCCTTTTATAGTATGTTGCAAGTATTGTGACATTTCCTTTTTAGGGAAGTGTTGCAAGTAAAAGAAAACGGAGGAAGTATAAGTTAAATAAATCTAATACTAATCCAAAAAAAAAAAGTTAGAATATATCCTCTGCATTCATCTAATACTAATACTATACTTATCCTGTGCATTCATCTAAATAAATCTAATACTTATCATCTGCTTTCATCTAAATGATCAATAAATTATTGTATTGAAAAGCTAGAATTTAAAATTTGATAAACAAAAATAAAATTAATAATGCATTGAAAAACATGGAGTAAAAATTATTATGTAATTTTATTTCTGATGTCCACTAACCGCTACCGAAATCAAATTACATTTATTTAGAGTTATAAAAACCATCGCACACAATAACAAAAACTAAAAATCTGGGAATGTAATCTAATTCATCACGCAGCTGCATCAACACTTCAGCATGGCAGCAACCCTGTACATTAAGAAAAAAAAAATCAGATTAAAAGAAATTAAAAGAATGATTTTTGAACCAAAAAAACAAGTGCATAGACCTACCTTATTAGGGAATAGATTCATAATCGATATCATTAGGGTTGGTCTCCCTTTCAATATCAAGATGAACAATGAACAAAGAAATTAGGCAGAGAAGGGATTAAAAATTGGTAATAAAATGGTATAAGGAAAACTTTAATTTATAGGAAATAGTGAAATACATAGATACTAAAGAAATATAGAGTGGAAATAAATTGATATATTGTTAATATAAGGAAAACCGTGCCGCAAAGAAATGGCAATGTTGAATGGAGTCAACATATTAGGGACAATACAAATGTACAAATTGTCATTGAATGATATTAGTGCATGGATTAGGGACGGTACAATGATCATTGATTGATATATTTAGACAATTAGTCTATGATTTTGCACTCTAAAGTCAAACAATCCAATATTATCATTATACCATGAAATATACTTCCTAAAATGTATAAAATTTGAAGTTTATGACATTAAATATGTATATATGTTATATTAATGTGATTAGGTGTATTATATTCATGATTTTGATGAATCTGAATTTATCTGAATTTATTTCAACTTAATTGAACTTATCTGAATTTATTTCAACATATGTTACATATATGGATTTATCTGAATGTATCTGAAATAATCTGAATTTAATTATTTGAATTTATCTTAACTAATCTTAATATATCAAAACTTATCTAAACTTATATGATATTATTTGAACTTATTACACAGTCTTATATGTGGCTGATCACATCGTGTGGCTGGGGTTACTTTATTAGTGTAATCGCGGTTACTTGATCAGCGTTAAAGGGGTTACTTGATCAGTGTTAAAGGGGTTACTTGATCAGTGCTATAGGGTTACTCAGTGTTATAGGGGTTACTAAGTTTGTATTACAGGGGTTACTTGGTCAGTTCGTTTTATATGGGTTACTTTTTATTAAATAAGTGGTTACTTGGTGTGGCTGGCCACACACAAGACGGGCTGCTGAACTTATAGTCTTGTAATAAGAGAAAATAATAAGGCGAGTTGAACAAACCCTTATCTGAACGGACTATAACATATTAAGGCTTATTTAGCTTATTTTAGTTATAATTTATTTGAATTTGGATATTAGACAGTGTGTTTATTTCACCTCATTGTCACTAATCTTATCTTATTGCCGTATTGGCCTAGTTTAGGGTTTGCATTGCATAAAGTTGTAAGAAAATTACAAGGTATGGTCCAAATTGAGAATTTTATAATATAAAGTGTAGTTAGTGGAAATATAATTATGAGTAAGAAATAATAAAATATTTTTGTTGGTAGGATTAATGAGGAGAGTAATAAAATATTCGTAGTAACGTGTCCTTACTAAATAAGATGTTACAATTATTATGAAACCAACGTAAAGTAAATATGTGTTGCGATTATTACAAAATGGAGGGGTATAACTTCATTAACAATAACAAAATCAAACGTTACTAAAATATGAAAAATCTTGTATTCTTAATCACGAGTTAGTTGCTAATATACAATAGACAATCTTGATACTTCTAATAATCGAGTAGCCAATGAATTGGCAATGATAAATAGCCACAAAGACGATGATAAACCAAAACGTAAGGAAACATTTTATAATATGTGATAATAACCTGATCAAGGAGATAAATAATCATTTTAATTTCTTTAATAACTTGAGTTGTCAATCTTATATCAATTCTGATAAGCCAATACAAAAACTTAAACGAAACCCAAAAAATGATCTGAACTATATATGAATAAAATCTCCAACAACAAAAAAGACATGACTATTCTAATATAGCTAAAAGCCGAGTTGAACCGAGATTGACCCGAATTCAAATTATTCGACCCAAAAGAATGAGCTAACTATCGAAGTAACGAGATTCAATTTTTTGCCGGAACTGAATTGATTTGAACCGAGATCTAATCGAATACGAAATGACCCGACCCAAAGTTAAATAAATCCATTTTAACCCAAATAAACCCGATAAAATCCAGACCCGAGTTCTTCTGAACTCGATATGACTCGACCCGAATTTGATTTGGGCCAAGTTTGATTTGTATCCTACCATGCTTGAACTCAACTTTAACCCGAATCTGATTAAGCTCAACCTGATTTGATTTGGTTTGTTAAGTTAAAATGACCCATCATTACCCGATCCAAACATCCTGACCCGTCGTGGGTCAACCCAAACTTCATCTGGGTACCCGATTTGACACCTCTAGTTATTTTGTTAGGTGGGACTGGCATCAATATTACTCCTCCCCCCACATCAATCATCAATCTTTTTAGAGCTGTGCTTAGTGAACCCATTGGGATTCTGATCTGTTGCACTGTATTATTGACCAACCAAGTAAACAAACACATGATAAACATTCATCATGTTCTTATGTAACTACACACAAATCTACATTTAGATATATGCATACATAATATCTCCCTCCTCCCCTCTCCGACACATGCATACATAATGTGTATACTTCAATACATGCATACATAATGTGTATACTTCAATACATGCATACATATGTATGTATTGACACAGGTGTGGGCACTTACAGTCACACACAGACATGCACATATGTGTGCACAAACAGACGCACAAAGGTCAAGACTTGAGAAGAAATTCTCTGCTTGTTTCCCATGTTCCCAGTCACTCTTTGAAGAAGTAGAAGTGAACATAAATTCCAAATTTTTTGTAGAGACAATAGCTGGGAGATATTGGAAAGATTTTGGAATGGATATGGAAAAGTATGAACACACCATTGCCTGTTTGTCTTGAAATGTGGTTTTAATTGCTTGATATCATATAATTTCCAAGTTTAGGCTACCCATACCCATTCAAGGTTATACACATAGGTTAAGCTGATAATTTAACATATTTGTAGTCCATCTCCCATTAACATACATACCTGTGAGTGACACTATGTCATTGGTACCAACTTAGGAGTGACTTTCATTTGTGAATCCTTTTAGTTCCTTGTTGGAACTTATTTAAATAAGAATCTATGTAGTTGATGAACATGATGGATTGATGACTTGCTTTCTTGGTTATCCATGCTTTAATTGAATAAGTAAAAAGTGTGTATTCTATGGAATTAACTGTCAAGAGTATTTTGAAGGTTTTTCTTTTTCTTTTTTTTTGGTCCTTTTTTCTGGGTTAAAATGATTTCTTGAGTTATCTATATTGAGTCATACCCTACCTGCACCCATAGGATCTAATATGGTACAAGTGAGGTCTAGGGTCTAACCACAACCATTTTTTTTTTTTCTTTAAATCACCCAATTTTGTATAGTATGTAACTGTATATATAATGCCTAATAAAGCTAAGTATGACCATTAACTGAAGGAACAAACAAAAGTAAGACTATTGATGGTTGAGTAAAACTTTTCAAGAAAACCTAAAAAGGTCAAATTTAAATCCTTGAGTCCATCACAACATTGGCATGGAAGCAATAAACTACACAGAATATCCGAGCTCCAGTTTTGGTTTTGTTTGTTTTTACTTTTCTTGTCTTCAGTTGTAATTTCTTACCAATTTTTCTTAACTGGTAAGGATTGCCCTAGCTGGGAATGTGGGTGGGGGTAGGGAGGCTTTAGGGTCGAAGCACACATCAACAAAGACAGAATTTGCCACCATGACACTGTACAGTTTTTTGGGTTTTATAAATAAAAGCTTCAGATTTATTTATTTATTTATTCTATCACCATTATTTCTTATTAGTTATAACATCTTTTTTCATCTCAACAACATTGTAACCTCATTGCTTGTTTTTGATCTGGTCTTGAATCAGTGAAAACGCTTTGGAGAAATGCAAACAACGTGTTGAACTCGTAGCAAATGCTCTTCAACTGGAAGGATTTTCACGAATCGACGCCTTTGTTAATGTTGACACTGGAGAGGTATGCTTTTTTTATATGATCAACTACTTATATTATTGACTAGATCGCTACTGAGCAATTCCTTGTATCAGTGTGACCAGCAGACAAGATTATACCTATTTGTTTATTACATATACTACCTATTAAAGACTAGGTTGAAGTCAAAACAGTTCTTTTTGCTAGTTTGAACACGAACCAAACCTTTATGCAATTACGAATTTGCGAGGATAAACGACTGATTATTATGATTATGCTGCTTGTTTTTGCTGTTTGCTAAGCTGCCTCTTTTTTATACTTTGTATTTATTATTTTTTTCTGTTAATTTTTATGCTAACCATATTAATTGATTCTACAGGTGCTTGTCATAGAAGTTAATACAGTTCCTGGAATGACACCTTCCACTGTTTTGATCCATCAGGTAGAGAAATGACAAATTAAGTGCCTAATTATCATTGGTTTTATATTGTGTATAAACATGAAACAATTTAGGCTGTAGAGTTCTAAATGTAAACCTATTTAAGTTCTTTCCACTGTTAAACTTGTTTTTCCATAAAAAAATTTGCAAGATATAACAAGCAAATTGAAGGTGTTATTGTTAAAATCCTTTTGTTGCTGCTCCGTATCTATATTGGTATGGGCTTGGGGGTGAGGAAAACGTAAAATCAAATTGAAATCATTTAAACCCATATAACTCATCACTGATGAGAATCTACTTCATGGGCATGTTAGATGCAAACAGACCTGGTAATATTGATCTGGCTGTCCTGCGACTATCTATCACTTGAAAAAAAATAAAACCTCTTGATAATGCTGGTTGTCTTTTGGATACATCTGTAATTCTCAATTACTTGTTTAATAAATTAAAATAAGTGTAATGTGTTGCAGGCGCTAGCAGAGCAGCCTCCCTTGTATCCTCACCAATTTTTCCGGAGGCTACTGAATTTTGCATCGCAGAGATCCATGTAATAGTTCTACATCTACCTTTTAACATTGTGTACTTGATCTATTTACATTATTGTGCTCAGTTGTGAACAGAATTTTGCTTCATGCATGTAAAATTAGCCATCATAAGGCGTAAATTTCATATTGATTTGCTGCTGTTATACTGTATTGATGTTCTCAAAACCGGTATAGTGAGAAACTGAGTTTTCTGGGACTAATATTCACAATATTGTCTACGTCCCTGGACTTCTGATTAAGGTATATAAACGAAAAGTAATGGCATTATGCCAACATGATTCATGCTTCACAACTATGATCTTCTCTCTCTCTCTCTCTTTTTTTTTTTTTTTTTTTTTTTTTTTTTTTTTTTTTTTTTATCCTGGTTTCTGCATTAACATCATGAATTGTTTACATTATACTATCCCTGTCCACCTCGGAATTCTATCTACCTAAATACTTCTATTTCTACCCTTTATCCGGGCCCTTTCCGTTCTCGAATTATCTCCTATTATCCTATACAAACTCCCATTGTGGGATGTACAAGAACCAAAATAGGAATGGTTCTACCTTCCTATTTCTACTCTTCTTCAAATTCCTAAATTTTTTTTCAAAAATTAAATAAGGAAACTCCCTTAATTTCAAGGGTTGGTTCGTTTGTTTGTTCCTAATGCTATGCTTCTTTTGCTTGCTATTGTTGTTGTGCTTCATTTCTTCGTTGGCTGCCCTCTTTGGGTATTCTTCTTCCTTCTTTGTTGGCTGTCAAATTTTGGGTTTTTGTTTTAAAATTCTGTACTTATGTTGAATTGTTGTTAATTAGAAATTGTCAATTTTTTGTGTTGCAATGTCGAATTGTTGGTATGTTCCATTGGAAATAAACAAGTACAAGTGAAAATGGTAATTAGTTTGACATAGCATTAGTACTTTAATAGCAAAGGAAAATAGAGAAAAAATTGAAGAACAAATGAGGTGAGAATACAACAAAGGAAAGTAGGTGAAATTGAGTGAAAAAAGAAATGGAGGGAAAGCCCTAGCCATGCTACTTAACTAACGTTCATTATATGAGTTAAACCTCTCATTAATAGCAATCATGCAACTAATATCATACTTAGGAAATTGTTAGAAGTATGGGATTATATTTGGGATTTTTAAAAACTAAGGTACACCATTGGGAAATTAAAAAAGTTCAATCACACCATTTGAAATTTCTTGTTTCTTTTTCAAAAATTAAACCGTTTGCTTAATTCTACTCACATTTTTCTAAAAAGAAAAAGAAAAAAAAAAAAAAAACTCCCTTAATTTCAGAGGTTGCTTCTTCTGTTTGTGCTTCTATTACTTGCTATTGTTATTTTGCTTTGTTTCTTAAACATAATCTAATATGCTACTCCGTATGAAATACGATACCGTAGGTGGTCTGAAATTAGTGTTATGATCAGAGAACTTTTGTTCTGATTTGTGTGATTCTCAAGTGTGAATTTATGGTCTGTATTAACCTTAAAAAAATTTCTCTATAGTATATTGTTTTCTTCATGCTCTTGGTGTACTATTATTTGGAGCTTTATCACTTGCAATATCAGAGCAATGGGACAATAAGAATGACTTGCGAAATTTCATGACAACAAAACAAGATGAAAATCATTGAAATCATACTTACTATTTCATACCCTTTTGTTTTCAGGAATCATGAATTCATGATGATTACGAGGATGGGAAATAGATTGTCTATACTTACCAATTTTTACGTAAATTGAAGAAGAAAGATAATCAGTTTAAGGTAGCGATAAATCAGATTGTCGCAGATAGAGGTAGATGTTGGTCCTTTTTTCAAGTGTTGTATGTGTTTAAGGGAAAGAACTCTAAAAAATATATATGGTTTCTAGCGTAATGGTTGAGGTATTGAAACATTATAAGGTAATAAAAGAAAAGATAAAAACTTGGATGTTCTCCTTCGGTTAAAAAAATCGTCTATTAAGGTGACCCAAAAATAAGATGTCTTTTTTCTTACTAGATTGCCCATTAGTGGCAAAATAGTGATCCCCGGACTAGTTAATGGAAACTTTGATAGAGTATTTGGGAGGTTATAAGCCAAACATATTTCTTTGGATTTTCAACAAAGTGCATTGGATCCACTTAACCCACTAGATAAAAAGTTTTCTGGCACTGTCACTTTTATGTTGATCATTTACTATATGTCGTCTCGGCGCATAGTGATCATTTGTACTCGACTAATTATATAGAATTCATAAAAGCATTGTTGACTCATATGTTGGGGGGAGAGGCAGACATTCATCTACCATGGCATGAGCTCTTTTGTTGAGAATGAAGTAGTATCTATCAGTGGTAATGCTTAGATTCTTTTGGTAATGTAAATTTAATTTTTAAAATCATTTTCATTTCGTTTATGTTTGATGTACTCCCTCCGTTTTAGGTTACTCCCAACAAACTAGGGAATTGCGGACTTCTAGGCAAAAAATCCAAAGCATGTTTAACGAAAAATAAGGGATATACTTAAGTATTAATCAACCCAAAACCTTACACCAACAATCCACCACCAACACCTAGCAGGCTAGCACCGCCAGTCCACCACCTAGACCATGAAACCACCCAACACCACCACCAAGCACCACCAGTCCAGCACCTGCTAGCACTACAAACCCCCCAACACCACCATCTAGCACAACGAAACCACCCGCAACCACCACCTAGTACCACCCACCACCCACAACCCCGATACCCACAACCCACGAAACCCAGAACCACAACCTACAACCCCGAAACCCACCACCCACCACCCACAACCCCTGAACACCACCCAAAACCCAAAATCCACGAACCCACAACCCCGAAACCCACAACCCACAACCCACGAACCCAAATCCACCACCCACAACCCCCGAACCCAGATCCACCATCTACAACCCCCGAACCCACACCCACATCCACGAAATCCACAACCCACGAACCCACAACCCAAACCCAGAACCCCAAAATCCGAAACCCACAACTCTCATCGGCAATTACAAAACAACAAGAAAAGGAAGAGAGTGAAAATGAAGGCGGTCATAAAAAATGGAAATCGGCAGCGACTTCCGGTGACGGTGGTATCTCTATGGTTTTGTCATTGCCGGTGAGAGTTATGGGTGTTGGGTTGAGATGGGAGAGGAATGGTTTTGGGGGAAAGAATGAAGTTAGGTTAATGTTAGGGTTTAACTTAATAAGTTAAAATCAGTAGTTTAATTAGGGTGTTTAATAAAAAGAGTAAGGATAATTTTGTAAAATCACAGATAAAAACTTACTAAAATAGGAAAGAAAAATTTTTGTTGCAAGTAATGTGAAACGGTCATTTTTGGTAATTGTTGCGAGTAACTTGAAACGGAGGGAGTATATTTTTAAAATTTGGATTGCTGATTTTACATATATTTATTTCATAGGCATTATGTCTGTGTCACATACCGAAATTCCAACATGCCTTGGAAATTGAAGTTGAAGTAGGCAACCGACAAGACTGGTGGCTTCAGTTTTTTACGCCCTTAAAAATGATTGCCACAACACAAGGGGGACTTAAGGGCTAAGGTGAATGAGTGCAAATTAAATAAGCTTACGGAGGCGTTGCACTCTCGAAATAAATTTATTTTTTTTTCAAAGTTTTTAATATTTTCACTGAATAATTAACTTATTTTTTCCTTGTATAAACAGGACATTATTTTCATCGTTGTTTTGCTACAATGTTGTGGTGAATCATCAATCAAATTTTGTAACAAAAAAGATTCGGAAATTTCATAAACATGATGTGTTGAAGATGGGGATTGAGATGTGGGAGGAGGCTATTGCTGGAGTAGAGCATTCCTTTTCCCACAACTCTAAGCAAGGTAAGAACTCACATCAGTTCACCTCCTCACATCACAACTATGAACAAGACAACATCTCACATTAGTCCCCACCCTATGCTCAGAGTCGTGGTGCGAGGAAGACAACTAATGTGAGTTGTTGTCTTGCCTGAGTTGTGGGGAAGAGATGCTCTACTATAGGGGTGAAAGTTCGGTTTTCGGTTTGGTTTTTTGCCCAAACTGAAACCGAACCACCATAATTCGGTTTCTTGATTTTGTAAACCACACCACACCACTTTAGCTTTGAAACCAAACCAAACCACCTAAATTTTGGTTTTCTTAAAAAAAACAAAAATGAACCGCACCGAATTTTCATATCAAACATCATAAACATCAAATTTTGCACAAAAAAAAAACAAACCAACACACCAATTAAAACCGAACCAAACAAAACCAAACCAATCCCATTTATACAAACATAATTAAACAAGTTTTAACCCAGATCCGCAAACATTCCTAGACATATTTACTATAATATCGAACTGCTATAATTTCGAAAAATTTAAGATAAAACCCTAATTTCATTGAACTAAAAATTGGAATAAATTAGTAGAAAAAAAATACAAACCAAATTAAAAGAAAAAAAAAGAGGACAAACCTCACATTCCACCGAAAAAACGTCGAATTTGGGTTTTTAAAGGTCAAATTCGACTATGAAAAACCTTTAGTTGATGGTGTTCGAAATCAAAACCTTTCATTTAGTTGATGGTGTTCGTTAAGCAAATTCAAATTTTTATTAATCAAAACCTTGATGTGTTCGTTAATGGCGGCGAGGAGAGACAAGAAAAACGAAAAGAAAAGAGGAGAATGAGACAATGAAAGCGAAGAAGAGGAGAGAGAATGGGAGCGGAATCCGGGAAAGAGGAGAAGAGGATAGAAGAGAGAAAGGGTGGAAAGAGAGAGAGGGAGGCTGAGAGTGATTAGGGTTTCTTTTTTAGCTTTATATACCTAGGGTACTTTAGTTTTGGGCCAGGGGTATGTAGGGTTGGGCCTCAAATTCGGTTTGGTTCGATTTTGTTCGGTTTTTCATTTTCCCGAACCAAAAACCGAATTTCATTTTTTTACACCGAAACCGAACCACCCTCCCAAAAAACCAAACCACATTCCTTATTCGGTTCGGTTTTTCGGTTTGGTTTGGTTTTACACCGAATTTCTTTCACCCCTACTCTACTACATCAAGAGTTTCCTTTCACAACTCAAATCTCATGTTTATAATGTTTGAAATAATCTTGTTCGCATGACCCTTTGTTTTGTTTCACTTTAATACAACGAAAAGACTCTATCATCTCTGACACATCATGTCCATGGAACTCCTGAATTTGTTTTGCTATAAGATGTAGCATGTGGTTGTGGTGGATGATTCACTGCAACATTGTAGCAAAACAACGGGGCTATCAAGTTCTTAAACCTGAGTTGTTTAACTTGATCATGCCCTAACGTGATTAAAGCATAAGGATGTCAAATAATGGTCGGTTTATACAAGGTAAAAAAAAAGTTAATTATTTATTAGAAAGAATAAAAACTTTGAAAAAAAAATTGCTTCAAGGGTGTATTGTATCTGTAATTTTGTTTAATTTGCACGCCTTCACCTTAGACCTTAAACCCCCCTTATGTTGTGGCAATAGGGCATTTAAAACTGAAGCCAACGGTCTTCTCGGTTGCCCCACTTCAACTTTAATTTCAAAGGCATGTGGTAGATTCAGTATGTGGTACAAACAGATGCCTACGAAATAAATGTATAAAAAAATAGCAATTTTAGTTTTAAAAATAAATGTCAAACATAAACGAAATGAAATGGATTAAAAACAAATTACGTCAGCATAGGATTCTAAGCATTGTCACTGAGGGCTACCACTTCATTCTCTACAAAAGAGTTCATGCCATGTCAGATGAATGCCAGCATCGCTGCCCCAGGCATACGAGTCAACCTCTGTTTCAATGAATTCTACATAGTTAGTCAAGCACAAATAGTCACTATGCATGTATAATCGATAGAAGAGTGGCATAATTATTTTTATCTAGTGGGTTAAGTGGATTCAATGCAATTTGTTGCATAGAATTCAAAGAAATATGTTTGTTATCCCTCCCAAATCCAGGTACCACTGCTTTGTCCCTAATGGGTAATTTAGTAACAAAGAAGACATTTTCTAAAGTCAGGGTCAGTCTAATAGGCGGTTTTTTTTACCAAAGGAGAAAGACTAAGCTTTTGTCTTTTTTTTCTTTCACCTTATAATGCTTCAATAGCTCAACCATTACGCCAGACATCATATACAATTTGTTGGAGTCATATTCTCAAACAGATACAACACTTGAAGAAGAGACCAACCTCTACCTCTATGTGCGACAATCTAATCTATCGCCACTTTAAACTGATTATCTTTCTTCTTCAAATTTAAAAATTGCAATGTAGGGAGTCTGTTTTTCATCCTCTTATTCTTTTGATTTCTTGAAAACAAAATAGTGTGAAATGAAAAGTATTGAGTTCAATGATTTTTGTCTTGTTTTGTTGTCATGAATCTTTGCAAGTCATTGTTATTGTCCTATGTAATACATTGCTCTGATATTACAAGTAAAACTCCAAATAGTAGTACACTGAGAGCATGAAAAAAAATATATATACTATTGTAAAGCTATTTTTGAGAACGAATGCAAAGTTAATATACATTGCAAATTCACATTTGAGAATCACTCAACTCTGAACAAAAATTTTGATCACAATACTAATTTCAGACCAAAAAATCCTGATCAATAATTAAGATCATAACATTGATTTTAGACCATATTAGGGTGCCCAACGAAAAAGGAAGAAAAATACGTGAAGAGGGCCGCCAACGAAGAAACAAAGCACAACAACAATAGCAAGCAAAAGAAACACAGCAACAAGATCAAGCATACAAAAGAACCTTAGATATTAAGGGAGTTGGTTTTTTTTTTTTTTTTTTTTTTTTTTTTTTTTTTGAGAGAGAAGTGTGAGTAAAATTAAAGGAGTTAGGCAAACGGTTTAATTTTTGAAAAAGAAATTACCGTTCCTATTTTGGTTCTTGTACGTCCCATGCCCTGAGAGACCAAGGGATTCTTGTGTTTATTTATGAGGATGCTAGCGCTCATAGCAATTCGGCTACTTGGCCCAAATAACTTCCAAGTATATTTTTAACAAAGAAAAAATAAAAAATTTCAAGACCTAGTGTAGACTAATATACCATCATGAAAAAGGCAGAAAAACTTGTATGAACCTGGTTCACAATAATATTAATGTGGATCCGAAGTGATACATGTGCGTAATTGGTTTTGTATTGAACATAGTGACCCTAATATTAAATATAATAACCTTAATTTTAACATATTAACCTTTAATAAAATTTGTGTGATTTTTAATATTGTTGCAAACCTGAAGTATGATGTCGTGATCCTAATTTTAACCTAGTGACTTATATTATTCATATTGACCAGTATGCCACAAGGACGGGGGTGAGAATCAATCCCAAGATTTCTTGAAATCGGGAGGGAAACTCTAACTACTTGAGCTGTCCCTCACTCATACCTCATACTCATGAGGTATGGGGGTTTAGAAACCTTGGGGGGAAGGTGGGTTTGGCTCATTTCATTTCCTTAGGTATCAAATATATGAAATTAAGGGGATGATATTTCATTCCATAATTGAACCAAGCACATGGTATTAAGTATCAAGTTCCAACCCGACCACTCTGCGAACCAAACGCCCCCTTAAGAGTTTGTATGAAACAGGAACCATTGAAGTATTAAACCAAGAAATGCTTGTCCTAATGTAGACTAACTAATGACATTATATCTCTATTGGATAATGCTTTTGATTAACAAGACATTTAGACTTGAAAAATATTCTAGAGATTAACAATGTTTTCATGGGACTTCTTAAAAGTTTAAACGGGGTATTCAACTCGATTTTCGAAAAGGTCATATCTACTTTATTCAATTATTATTATAGTCTTGTTCGAAAAAATAATTTTTTTTTAAAAAAAACTAATATTATTATAGTCAAATTTTCTTTCATGTAGCGGATTTTGTAGCTAGTCAATAGCAAATTAGCAAGCATACCCTGTCTTGTTCTTCTCGAATTGTGTTTTATTTCAAGAACTTTTGTTTGAATGAGGAGGCAAATTTTGAAATTGTGGGCTCAATGTTGTTGAAATTTCTCTGCTTTTTTATATTTTAAAACCTTTTTCCGCTTTTAGACACTATTTTCTTTAGTATATTCCACTAAATTTTCAATCATATAATTTTAAAAAATTACACACTAATTTGTTCATTATCATCCTTATTTTGTTGATAATATTGCTCAGCTTTTTTGGGCTTCTGGATATTCTTCATAGCATGAGAATATGAGATATCCTGCTTTCAAGAGCAGCAAAAGAAACTCCTTAGTTTGAGGCTAATCGCAATACCTTAAGTATGTATTTTTCACTTTCTACATTATTTTCATATTGAATGAAAGAATGTGATTTTTTTGTGTAGACCACAATCACCACATGAGATAAATTTTTGGTTCATGTAGCCGACCCCGAATTTTCGGCATTAAGGCCAACTTTATGGATATTGTGGTGTGCACCTATTTTAGTTTGTGTGTGTTTGTAGTCCATTTTGTAGACCTCTGTTAGTATTACATTTGCCTTTAAATAAATGCTTCAATTTAAGAGCTAGGGTTTTACTGTCACATAATTTAACTAAATGCTTCAATATATTTGCTGAATTGAATTATTTTCTGGATTGCTTATCATTTGGCCATTTGGGTGTGTTTCTTTTGTGGGTTATTGTAGGTATTGCTATCTGGGTAGTCAAGTTAAGTTCTTGAACCATTGGTTGTTTATTATGGTGTATTGAAAGGTGGTTAAAGAAAATTATAGCTTGTGGAATTTTTGAAGAATTTGTAATGGTTTCAACTGGAAATGAAGGAGGTTCTGGGTCTAATTTGAGCCACTCAGGTGACTGTGAGACCTTAAATGGGGGTAATAATTCAAAGAATCATGTGTCTTTGCAAGTTTCAACATCTAGGAAAGGACTACTAAGTGATGAAAAATCACCAGGGGGATTCGTCGAAAATCCTAATAGTCTCTCTAGCAGATTGAAGTTACTTAAAGTCAGTCCGAAAGGGAAACGGAGTTCTATCTCTGCTGGTTTTTTAAGGATGTCTGAGGACAAGGATGAGCTCTCGAGTAATGCTCCTGTTATGCAAGGTCTTAGGAAACGATTCAAAGATGTAATTTCTAGTAAAGTTGATTGGCCTTCTGTGAGGCGAATGTGCAAAGAGTGGGTTAAGAGACCATTGAATATGGTCCTTCTTTTGTGGATAGTTTGTGTTGCTGTGTCTGGTGCAATTCTGTTTCTTGTGATGACAGGAATGCTAAACCATGTTCTGAAAAAGAAATCGCAGAGGGATGAGTGGTTCGAGGTTAATAACCAGATTATCAATGCCCTCTTCACACTTATGTGTCTTTATCAACATCCAAAGAGGTTCTACCATTTGGTGCTTTTGTGTAGGTGGAAGTCGGATGATATATCAGTGCTAAGGAAGACTTATTGCAAGAACGGGACTGCTAAACCTAATGAACGGGCACACATGATGGTTGTGATTATTTTGCTTCACGTTAATTGCTTTGCTCAATATGCTTTATGTGGCCTTAATTTGGGCTACAAAAGATCTGAGCGGCCACTAATTGGAGTCGGTGTTTGCATAACATTTGCCATTGCAGCTCCTGCAGTTGCAGGATTGTACTGTGTTCTTAGCCCCCTTGGGAAGGATTATGAATGTGAAGCTGATGAGGAAGCCCCTAAACAGTTGAGGAGGCAATCCTTGGAGAAAAAATATGCATTTTTAACCCGAGATGAAAGAGGGGTTGTTGAGAATAAACCTGAGTGGAAAGGAGGTCTGTTTAGCTTGTGGGAAGATTTTTTTGTCTCATATCTCTTGATTTTCTGCTGCTTTTGTGTTTTTGGTTGGAATCTGGAAAGGCTAGGTTTTGGTAATATGTATGTTCACATAGCAACATTTCTCCTTTTCTGCATGGCCCCCTTTTGGATCTTTAACTTGGCTGCTGCCAACATTGATAATGAAACAGTAAGAGGGATTTTGGGCATTACTGGTATTGCACTTTGTGTATTTGGGTTGCTCTATGGAGGGTTCTGGCGGATTCAAATGAGAAAACGATTCAACCTGCCACCAAATAATATGTGTTTTGGAAAACCAAATGTTGCAGATTGTGTTCAGTGGCTCTGTTGCTGCTGGTGTTCTCTGGCCCAGGAAGTTCGAACTGCAGATTTCTATGAGACAGTGGAAGAAAGAATTTACAATAAGAATGGATTTGACAGCCATTCTACTCTTACCCCATTACCTCGTGAAGGTAGTGCTGGTAGGTCTGGTACTCAATCCATGTCTAATTTGAACACCTCATTTTGGCTAAATTCTGGTTCATCCAAGATTGAACCTTCAGTATTGATGAATGAAACTATGATTCCACCTAACCCAGCGACAATGAGAATGGAAGTCGAGGATCTTAGGGAAGTATGAAGTAAGATTGAACTGGATTTGATTCAAATATATGTCTGTAGTAATGAGAAACCAACTTTGCAGCCATATACTTTTCCTATCTTTGAAATGCATGGTTTTTGCTGCTTGCAAAGGGAGAATTCCATCTCTGAAGTAAGTATCTGGCTAGGTATATACAGCTGAATTCAGTTGATCTATTAATTTTTTATTGCAATTTCTTGCACAATATTTTCCTAGCTATTAACATAATTTCTTTCTTATTCATGCAGCTTCTTTTGGGGGATGATGTGATTATTACTCCTTTACTAAGCGTTTTCTGTGTGACCATTTTTTGCTGGTAATTTGATCGATGCATACAGGGAAACATTGTATAATTGCAGAAAGGAAATGCTTCCTCTGCAGGTGATTTGTAATTTTGCAAGGTACAAATATTTAGTTTTATGACTTGTAGTAACTAACAGTAATACTCAAGGTTTCTCATAACTGTCAAACATTATGTTCATTCTTACTCAAACAATTTTCTCTGTTTACTTATCTCAAAATTTATTTTCTGGAATATTTGCAAATTGCTGCATGACTGAACTTGATACTAGTCACTTGCAAGCGTGGTTTGAATTTGTATCGTTAGAATTTAATTATAAGTGTTGCTTAAAGTTCAGACCCATTCATTCTTGTTAAATAGGCTGCTTTGGGGATGAACCTTTCATTTTCGTTTATACTACGCAATTTGCTGGCACCAAAAGTTCTTGGAATAGCTCATACCTGGCACAGTAATATCCAATTTTGGCAAATTCCATTTGCTAGTTGACGTTGCTTAGCTTTTGCAGCTTCTCTGATGGCAACTTCATCCACGAAAAGGCTTGGCTGTTCTCCGGAAAGCCAAATTAATCTTCTTCCCTTATTCTAGACCCTTATTCATCTTCCTGTAACAGCACCTTGCAAATCTCTTAGACCTGCGCCCCGTTTCTCATCCAATGGTCCAAGTGAGTAGTGACCAATCTTTCTGTACCAGTTTCAGTAAATCAATGTCTGAGATCTCATATCATCAGTTTTGTCTACCCAGGCTTCATCTAGTTCGTTTTGCTCACCTTCCCCTTGGGTCTTCCATTGTAGGCCTGTCGTGGCCCTTGTCTTGCCTCCCCCACCCCCCGAGTTCTCCATTTTGCTCATCTTGTAAGATTAAGCATGAAGTGTGAGAGTAAAACTTAAAGGCTAAATATAACATTATCCTTTAATTAGATAGGATGGGTTAGTGTTTAGATTTCCAATCGGAAACTAACACAATTTAACTTGGGCCCAAGAAATTAGCCAATAATTATGGAATTGTTAACAAATCTTTTGAACGAGACTAACTCTATTTAATTATCCGTACGTCATATAAGATGACAGTATGATATGAATTGGACATTAAAAACCATACTAGTGTCGTAAGTTTTCGACATGTTTAATTTGATAGGTTAATATTACATATACATCTAACTAAATGAGTCGATTCGTGTTGTAATTTCCCAACCTATTTATCTCCAAATACGAATGTGACATGACACGCCATGATTGCCAACTTTAAATCCAAAATATCTGGTTTATGAACGAAAGTTGTTAGAAAGGTTCAATAATCCCATTTGAATGGTATATACGCGTATACCGACATACATACTTTTGTAATTACTCTTGATTTTATCCGTCTTTTCTCGAAACACTGCTTATCTTGGTGTCCACATATTCAAGGGGGTTGTACAATTGTTTTATATGAGTTGAATTAGCATATGCTGAATTATTTTTGGCAGAATTAAAATTATTTAATTAAAATCCTTACCCTTTTACTACCACATTGTATGGAGAAGACAGAGATGTGATTTTTCTGTCTGATATAGAAAAACATACTCTGAGTACTGGTTTAAGTACCTTAACTTGCCTGCTTTGCTGCTTTGACGGTGGCAAGACAACTAGACAACTTCAAGCATTCAAGATCTCATATCACTTATGGTCTATTTGATAAGTGGTAATGAAAATGAATTTGTATGTACATTTGTATTTAGACGGAAAATTTCTAACTCCTAACACTTATAAACTTATCAAGTGGTAAATATGAAAATAAAAAGAACTTTTATATTATAATAAAATAAATAAGGCAAATATGAAATTACAAATATACCCTTTAAACTGTTAAGTGAGCAAGGTAGGTGTTACTATGCAATTACAATATACCTCTTGATAAGTTTTATAAAATTATCAAGGTTAGGATTTAGACAGTCCTCGTATTTAGATAAGGAAAAGTTGTACATACAATTCATTTTCTTATGTATTACATACAAAATAAAGTTGTACATACAAATTCATTTTCTTAAGTATTACATACAAAAGTATTTTCTTATGTATTACATACAAAAGATGTATGATTTTTTTTTATTTGGATTAATTGTCATTGTGGACCGCGTGCACAGTGAGCACTATACACCCGCCTGCAATATCTAATGAGAGATTTGATGCATATATGCAGATTGCAATAGTAAAGCTATCTTATTGTACTTTTTTTTTAACCATCTTATTGTACTTATGTAGGGTTACTTAAATTATCTTAGATTAACTTCTGTTAACTTGTCAGTTTTGCAGCAAACAAAAAAGGTTATGGTCGTGTTTGGGGAAAAGCTGAAGGCTGAAACTGATTGTGTCAGTTTATTTTAACTAGTTGATTGTGTTAACTGATTTGACTGACTTATTTTATTAGCTTATTGTAGAAAAGTGTTTGGTAAATAGCTGATTGCCTAAAGCTAATTGATTATGTGAAATGACTAATAAACTAATTGTGGTGTAGGTAGTTCATATTAAGATTTTTAATTTAATGGGGGTATAAGTGTCATTTCACCATTAGAATTGAATAAACTAAGTAAAAAAGGCTCCTAAATGGAGCTTTTTAAAAAATAGCTTATTTAGTGGAATGAGCTTTTAAATAAGCTTCCCACCAAACACCTTTTATTAGCTTATTTAATAGACAGTAAGCTAATTAATGTTAGTCAAATAAGGTAATTTTGCTCAAATAAGCTTACGTCCTTTTTTTTAGCACTAACTTTCATTGTTATACCATATTAAACGCTAAAAAAGTAACAGGTAGTTTATTCATTCACATCATAAGAAAATATATTCACAGCCAAAATAGACAGCTAATTAACAAGCTTATGTTACATTAAAATAAGCTAAGAACTTAATTAAAAGATCAAATAGCAAGCACAAGTCCAGGCATGGACCGAGTACCACTACGCCCAAACATTTGGCTCTGCCAAAGGGTCTCTTTCTGGTTCACTGGCCTAATTTTCCACCCACTTTTATGGGGCCTAAGGTCTTTTACTGTGAGCCATGTATTAAAGTATTCTCTAAATTGTGTGATGAGCCCACCTTTTAGGGTCCAAACATGGACCCAATAAGAGTGGGTTCCTTCCCACCCCTCGGCGATGACCCGGTCTTCATCGAGGGTCATGATGGACCGGGGCTCGAATTGAAACTCGGGCGTGGCCGACTCACCAGTCAACACACGCCTCATGTGTTGGCATTGAGGCGGCCCATGAAACCACCACTCCAAGTCACTTGCTAAGTGTTTTGTGACACATTCTCCATCTCCTTTTGTAAGTGCATTGTAGAAGTCTTGTATCATAGCTATATTGGACTCATTTTGTGTATAAGTAATTTTTGACATGTTGAGGGATTTTTGTGTTGTTGTTGGAGGATTTTGATATTATAAGTGCAAAAGTAGGATCAAAGGAAGTTATAATGTGCATGGATATATTGAATAGAAATTTGGACCTCTATTTATACCCATAAATTTAAAGGGAAGGGGGCTAGGAAATTGGGGTTGGTGGCCCACTATTGGTAGCAAAGTTGAGATCGCATGCCCCACTTCTCCATCTCTTAATGTTAACTAATAAACATAAACTTTTTTGACACCAAACTAATAAACATAAACTAATATCAAACTAATAACACTAAACTATTTAAATTATTATAACTTGGTCTTTATTTTAATTTTTTTTTTCCCAATATAAAAAAGTGGTGCTATTACAGTATTGATTATACTAATATCTTTAGTGCATAACTACTTTTCATTTAGAAAAATGTATTAAACAAAATAAACAAATGCCTTGCTTCAAAGTCCTTACTATCTTTGGATTGGTGATTGAAACGGTTTTTTGTTAATCAAAGTTTATTCTATCAATCAAAACTTTTGTCCTTACATTTGCAAAGATTCGATATAAATTCTAACAATCAAAATTAACATATAATAATATGAGTACATATTATCTCTGTTAATAATTGTTCTAGTATAATTACGGGGAATTAAGTTCTTATAATTACGATACATGCATTCTATACAATTAATTTCGGCTTCTTGTGGGATCAAACTTGAGCAATGACCGACACTAGATAAACCCAATTGTGGAGAATTGGACGTTGGCTTAACTTGTCCACTTGACTGCATGGATACTTGTCTACACGGCTTCATGCAACATCCACATTCCAGCCTGTCACTTTATTATTATACTCCGTAGTTGACTGTTTGAATTTATTTATTTATTTATTTTTATTTTTTTTCCCCAAAGGTAAGGAGAATGGACTACTAAAAGTCGAAATCTTGTTTTAGAGATCAACGTGATTCAATTTAATGGGCAAAGCAATTTAGGATTGTTATGTGTGTTAGATTATATACTACCTCCGTAGGAAAAATGTCTAATCGTTACAAATAATATGTAACGGAGGTAGTAAATAATCTTGTACTCGTATATACTTTAGTATGTAGTTTACTTATGTACCCTTAACCCTAATCCTAATGTAAACTTGTATTATATATTAATGTTCAATCAATGAGAAAGCTACGGAAAATATTCACATATTCTCTCAATGTGTAGGCTGAGCCACTGAGCTAGGATGAAAGGATAAGGGAATTCTCCCCTAAAGGAATTTTGGATGTTTGATTATTAGTGATAGAGTATAAAACATATTTATAGGCCTCAACCATCAGCTTAACCTTTAGGTTGAGTTGGTTTTTTAACATGATATCAGAGCCAACGTAACACAAAATCTCATCCACCCTTCACTTTCAAGTGGAATGTTAAGTGAAGAGTATGAGGAGAGCCTATTTTCATCCACATTTCAAGCCTAAAAAGTTTTTTTGAACCTAATTTTTTTCTATCAATTTTTTTTTTTTTTTTTTACCACCTATAACTGTACAACACTACAACCTCACTTTTTGAACCTAATTTTATTTAAAGATTTTGTTAATAATTTTTCTAATACAAATTAAAGTAGATATAAAACCAATCTTAGGTTCAAAATACAGTACTAGTTTAAGCTATTGGTTGAGTTGATTTTTTGATGTAACAATGTAACAATTGTGAAAAGTAGGGCACAAGGTAAAATATTCATCTATCCTTTCAACCCAAAGTTAAACACTAAATAAAAGAGTTTCTACTTAAAGTCTTAAACTAAGCTAATGATTGGAGTGTAAGATTGGTTTTATATTCTATCAATATCATAACTCGCACACGTACACAATAATTAAATACAGTACATATGTTTGCCCACAAATCCTGTCATTTTGTGGCCTTCAAAAAAAAAAAAAAAAAAAAGGTGGGTGGCTAATTAAGCTATATATTAATTATATATCCAGCTGGTTATGGCCTTATGGAATAATGGGGGTGAGCTTAATTTAGGGTCCAATCCAAAACCTGAGATAGGTTACTTTTCATTGGTCAAATATGTCTACAATGATACCCATTTCTACGTAATTGAATCACTAAAAGCCATATACAAGTAGATATTAAGTGTTCTTTTTAGAATAAGACATTATAATGGGAAGACATATTTAGGTTTCATTTTATTTTCAAAAAAAAATAAAAATAAATAAATAAATTAAGACAATAAAATATAAGATCAATTTCAAAAAAAATAAGAGTTATCCAAATTTAAATAAACACTAAATATATTTAATTTAGTAAATAACAATCACATTAATAAAACAGTTATTTATATATTTGATGTTATTTATAAAAATTACACTATCCATCTTACTCTCATTAAATTTTTTTTTTTTTTAAAAAGTATTATACTTCCATAAATTCTTAAATGGACCTGTTTCACACTAATTTATTGTAGACCACTAACATTTAGAGACACTATGCCTGCTTCATTAATTAAAAAATAAATCACTATATTAGAATAAAGGTTATTATGTTGAATTAAAAGTCATTTTGGTGTTGTAAAGGCTATAAGAGGTTAATTTTTTAAAAGAAATTTTTATGTACTAGTCAATATGAATAATGAAAGTCACTACGTTCAAAGTAATGTCATACTTCAGATTCATCATAATACTAAAGGTTATACAAGTTTTCATAAAGGTTACTATGTTAAAAATAAGGTTATTATGTTAAAATTAAGGGTTGTTCAATATAATGTCTGTTGCGTGCGTATAAGCCTTGGGTCCACAATAAAATTATTGTGGACCAGGTCCACGCAAGATTTTCTGTTATACTTCATGTTTTCCCTTAAAATTGTAATAGTTTGACATAATTTCATAATGGCAAAAGCTAACAAGTGTCCTCGAGCAATTAGATAAGAGAACTAAAAAATGAAAATATTAAGGTAAAATAAATATTAATTACACCGATCACGCGAGATTTTTGCATGCATTACAAATTAAAATTAACACTATTTTAGATTAAATGGATCTTGCTAATAAGTATCCCGGGGCGTTAGTTAACAATCAAATATATTACTTCCTAAAATGGTAGCATTAATTTGGAAATGCAGGTCAAAATCATGTGTTGATCGTTGTATTTAATGTTTATTTCAAATTAATATTTCTACTTTTAGTCTTGTTATCTAACGCCTCCATGGGTTCATTAGCTTTTGTCTATTTAAATTAGTTATTTAACACTCTGGGGTGCTCATTAGCAAGATCATTACGGAGTATTAGTTTATTCGATCTCTCGTACATTTTTATCATAATTAATTTGTTAAACATAAAATGATATTTTGTCCAAAAATAAACATTCAACGATGTATTTTATTCTATGTATAGCAGCCTTTGTCTCTTGCTAAAACTAAATTTATTTAATCAGATGTGGGTGATAACTGATAATGTGTAATAATTGTGGGAATTTAATAATGTAAAACTGTCTTTATGATGTTAGTGGCGTATCTTAGTGCTCCAATATATGTATTTCATGTACAAAATAATAGTTTGACGTAGATAGAGTTACACTTGTCTGAGGTAAAAAGATACACTGTTATAAATTTTTTAAAGGACACGATAATTATAATCTAATGTACATCTACAAATGTCATTCTACTAGAATAAGGCATTAAAAAATTTGCCGCATATAACAATTCACAAGATATAACGTGTAATCGAATAGGTCAAGATATAATACGTGGGTATATATATGAGAACAAAAAATAAGATATGGTTGATTAAATCGATCAAGATATTATGTTTTTACGATTTTACAAACACCAGAGTATATGCGAAAATAAAGATAGGAGTAGTTGATCAACATTGTACGATGGACTTGAGTTTTCATTAGCAATAATATGAAAGCAATAATATAGTACATATGCATGCCTAAAATAGTACGTAGTATGTATCATGATGAGTTGCTAGTTCAACGAAAAAAAAAAATTCTAATCCATTGACAATTCATACTCATCAAGCCAACTCAATGTCTCAAAATATCTATATCATATCTTTGAAATCTAAAAATAACTCATAAACTTCCTACACATTGTGCCATAAACAATAATTTCATAATTTGTGTTTAATTAGCTCTTTAATTTGTTAGAATCACACAAACTAACGATTTTCCAAGTTATTATTAAAGATGGCCTCTAGAAGCACAACATTATTTGCTATCTTTCTCGCATTGAACCTTGTTTTGTTAGATCGAATTTTCGCCACATTTGAAGAGCGGCCTCTATTGGAATGCCCCCCGGAAACCCTTGAGTTGGGTGCGTGTACTGATGTGCTTTATCTAGTTCATCTTCGCATTGAATCAACTCAGAAGAAGTTGTGTTGTAACATTGTAGGCAACCTTATTAAACTTGATGCCGCTACATGTCTTTGTACCACGGTTTTTTTTTTTTTTTTTTTGGTGAAGGTGAACTAGAATTAAGTAAAGAAAATAAGGTTCATACAGACCATTAGTTAGGTGACATGCCACCGTAATTAGGGGGCCACTTAGGACTAATACAAATGTCTAGATTAAATATCTCCGAAGACAAAAGGTTACAGGAGCTAAGTAGTACATTAAACTGAGGAAGCCAATGCTGGTCAGGCATGATGCTGATGGGAGTGAGAGGGAGCTCAGCTTTAGCTCTCCTGGCAATAGAGTCCACGTGCTTCAGTCTTGTTCTCGGAACAAACACCAGAGTTGAATCTTCGCACTGTTGAAGAAGGTCCCTGCAGATCATGTAAAGATATGTTGCTTCATCAGATGGGGTGTTGTGATTAGTAATACCACAAACCGCCCTTTGACAATCAGAATAAATCACAGCATCAGTCCAATTATTTTCTAAAATCAGATGTAATCCTGCCATAATTGCTAATATTTCAGCAACTAAAGCAGAGGGGGCATTGACATGTCTAGCTAATCCACCTAGCCAATTTCCAGAAGAGTACATGCTTAAACAAGCAGTGCCAGCCGATAGAGAGGAAAGGGAGAAAGATGCATCCACCATTACAATATGGTTAGCCATGGGAGGTGTTTGGAGGGAGCAAGTAGGGAGTGTATGGATAGGTTTGTCAGAGAAGAAAGCATGTTCAAAGGATAGTCTTTCAGAGAGTTGCATAAGGCAGGGAGAGAGATGCCTACTTTCTGAAAAATCCATTTATTTCTCCTATGTCATAACTTCCAGGCACAGAGAGCAAAGGTGGAACACCAAGGCAACAGCAGAAAAGGGTGAACTGAGGGGTTAGACAGATTCTCATTCAGCCAGGTTAAGGTATCAGATTGGGAGAAGAAAGAAGTTGGAGGTGAGAGCTCATTCCACATTTCCCGAGCTCTAGGGCAATCCCTTAGAACATGTAAGATAGTTTCATGTTGTGTAGGACAGAAGGTGCAACAAGGAGAGGAGGTTATGTGCTTGGAAAAAAGGAGTAGGGAAGTTGGCAACCTTCCCCAAGCCACCTGCCAAAGAAAGAATTTGTTGGGAGGAGGGCAGTCCATACCCCAAATAGTGCTCCAGATTTCATCAGCAAGATTACAGGGATGGCTTTTCAGCCAGAGATGATTATAGGCTTGCTTACAGTCAAAGTAGGATCCTTTCCCCAGCTGGAAATTAGGTGAGTCTTCCTTGTTAGGAAATATGGGGATTGATTGTAATTTGGAGATGATATTAGGAGGAAGAGAGAAGGAAAGATTCTGAAAATTCCAACCTTGATCAGAAATACAGGAACTGAGAGTGAGATTCATTTCATGCTCTGGGATAGGTCCAGCAATATGCTCCCTTAAAGGCCCAAAACCACTCCAATTGTCATGCCAGAGTAAACAAGAGTTGCCATTACCCACAAGCCACTGAGTGAATTTGGTATAAACATCCCATCCCTTACCTAAAGCTTGCCAAATGTGGGAGCCATTCTTGAAAGAGGTTGGAAGAGTCCTTCTACAGTACTTTTCTTTGATGATCTGGGAGGAAATGTTGGTAGAGTTGTGGGTTCTCCAACACAATTTAGAGAGAAGAGCAAGGTTTTGGTAGTGGGTTTCCCTAAAGCCCAAACCCCCATTTTCTTTAGGACCACAAAGATGATGCCAAGCAATTAAAGGAGACTTTTTGGAGGACTGATCAGAACCCCAAAAGAATTTGTTGCACACTTGGTCGAGTTGGTGACAAGTTTTCTTTGGGAGGAGAAGGGCTTGCATAGAGTACTGAGAGATGCTTTGAAGTGAGGATTTGATGAGGACGGCTCTTCCTGCCTTGGAAAGGAACTTAGACTTCCAAGAAGAAAGTTTGGACTTCAATTTGTTGAAAATATGGTTGACTTGTGAGGGGGAGGGTCTTTTGTCGGTTAGAGAGAAACCAAGATACATTCCAAGATCATTAGAGATGGGAATGTGGAGGGAAGAAGAGAAGAGATCTTTGATGTGATCCGAAGCATTTTTTGAGAAATAAAGTTGGCTCTTGGCATTATTCATTTTTTGACCCGAGATGGAGAAGAAGAGGTCAAGGGTTTGGGTGAGTGACATGAGAGTTTGTGAGCTAGCTTCCCCAATGTTGTGCGACAGCGGAAGCAAAGGTCGTAAACAAACAAGAAAACAATAAAGAAATTCAATGCAAACAATAAGAACAACACCAAGAATTTACGTGGTTCACTATCGATGTGATAGCTACGTCCACGGGCACCGAGATCGAATGATTTCACTATAAACTGGCAAAGATTACAAAGATTACAATGAAGAACTTAATCACTCAAAGTATTCTCTCTCTTGTGTTTCTCTCTCCGTTACCCTAATAATGATAATAGGAAGTTTATATAGTAGTGATTCCTAATTAAGATATACTTAGGTTACAATATCACAATATGATAAATATTAAATTCGTAATCGCTGAAAAAACCCAGATCGCCCGGTCGGGCGAAGGCCCGCCCGATCGGGCGCGAGAACACGTCTTTTCCAACAACCGAAGTACTCCAAAAAACCCCTTCCGCCCGGCCCGATCGGGCAATGTCCGCCCGATCGGGCGAAGGCTCGCCCGGTCGGGCGAAAGCTCGCCCGGTCGGGCGAAAGCTCGCCCGGTCGGGCGCGCGAGAGCAGCTTCTTCAACGAATTTGCCAGGCACCTCTTCTTCTTCCGCCCGGTCAGACCGGGTAATGTCCGCCCGATCGGGCGGACAAAGCAACGAAGTACGAGTCACCTAATACTTATCAACAATCTCCACCTTGACGAGAACTCGTAGTCAGCAAACGACCCCATCAAGACATAGTGAAAAACATCTCAAGCCAAACCCGATGCAAGACTCATGCATAAGCCATACATCCCGATAAGTCTTCAACCAAGACCCATCACATACTCGTCTCCAAGTATAACAACTCATAATGCTCCACCTGCATCACAAGCCCCGGGCAAGCTCCACCTTAAGGCCAACACACCTACACCAGGAGCTCCCCAACTTCGCCCCTCAGGGCCTACTACATCACGTAGTAATCAATATTTAACAAGTCTAAGCAATGTTTAAACTTGCTAAACGAAACAGGCTTAGTGAAGAAATCAGCCGGGTTGTCAGCAGTCCCAATCTTCTTCACCTTAATCCTCTTGTCAGTACGTAAGAAATGATACCTGACATCAATGTGCTTCGTCCGATCATGGTGTACTTGATCTTTAGCTAAGCAAATCGCACTTAGACTATCACAATACACTGTAGCAAAATCCTGTGCAATACCCAGTTCACCTACTAGGCCTTTGAGCCAAATAGACTCCTTAGCTGCAGAAGTTAAAGCCATATACTCAGCTTCAGTAGTTGACAACGTAACTGATGACTGCAATGTAGACTTCCAACTAACCACAGAACCACCCAAAGTGAACACATAACCAGTCACAGACCTCCTGGTATCCACATCAGCTGCATAATCAGAATCACTGTACCCAGTGACCAAGCATTCCTTATCATTCCCGTACACAAGACCAATATCAGCTGTCCCTCTCAGGTAGCGAAAAATCCTTTTCACCCCTTGCCAGTGTTCCCTCCCAGGTCGAGCCATAAACCTGCTTACAACACTAACGGCATGCGCAATATCCGGCCTAGTACAGACCATAGCATACATCAAACAACCAACCGCATTTGCATATGGAACTCTAGACATATAAGACAACTCCTCCTCTGATTGAGGTGACATAGACAAAGACAACTTACAACTAACAGTAGTTGGCGTACTTATAGGCTTCGATTTTTCCATCCCAAAACGAGACAAAATCTTTTCAATGTAGCTTTTCTGAGTCAAGAAAAGCTTACCTCTAGCCCGATCCCTGTAGATCTCCATACCCAAAATCTTCCTAGCTGCACCCAAGTCTTTCATGTCAAACTCCGAGTTAAGCATCTCCTTTAATCTAGCAATATCAGATTTATTCTTTGTGGCAACCAACATGTCATCAACATATAACAAAAGATAAATCATGGAACCATTATCCAGCTTACTATGATACACACAGCAATCATATGAATTCCTGTCAAAACCTTGTGAAACCATAAAAGAATCAAACCTTTTGTACCACTGTCGGGGGGATTGCTTAAGTCCATACAATGACTTTAGCAATCTGCAGGCATAGTGTTCCTTTCCAGGAACTTCGAATCCTTCGGGCTGCTTCATCAGAATCTCCTCCTCCAAATCGCCATGAAGGAAAGCCGTTTTAACATCCAACTGCTCCAGCTCAAGATCAAAATGTGCTACAATTGACAATAACACACGGATAGAAGTATGTCGAACCACAGGTGAGAATATCTCAACAAAATCAACCCCTTCTACCTGACTGAACCCCTTAGCAACTAGCCTAGCCTTAAAACGTATTTGCTCAGTTTCCGACAACCCTTCTTTCTTCTTGTAAATCCATTTACAACCCACAAGCTTCCTCCCTTCCGGTACTTTTACCAGTTCCCACACTCTGTTCTTGTAAAGAGACTGCATCTCTTCACCCATTGCGGCAAGCCATTGCGCAGACTCACTACAACTAATTGCTTGTTTATATGTGGCAGGTTCAAATGACTCTACATCATCAGCTACACTCAATGCATAACCTGTCATCGCATCAACACAGCAATTTCTTCCCTCCATCTCTTCAATCAATCTAACAGGCTTCTTGATAACTCGTTTAGGCATCTCAAGAATGGTGTCAGGTTGACTAGATGACCCCTGATTAGATTGCTCCACCTCATCCCCAGAGTTAGAATGAGTAGGAGTAATCTCAGGTTCAGGAGTACCCGGCACTGGAACATCAGCATCATCATCAATATATTGTACCCGAGGTAAATCAGCAATGGTAGACTGATGTACCTCAAGTACCCCATCTGTCTGTAATAAATTGTCTCCTTCCCTTCTCAAATCTGAAATCTCTGCATTTTTAATTGAATACATGGTGTTTTCATCGAAAGTAACATCCCTACTAAGAATGACCCGACCCTCCGAAGGTGAAAAAATTCTAAACCCCTTCACACCATCCCCGTACCCAACAAAACACCCCTTCTTGGCTCGTGGATCCAGCTTACCCTCAATAACATGATAATAAGCAACACAACCAAAAATCTTCAAATTCGAAAAATTAGGCAACTTACCACTCCAGATCTCAAACGGAATCTTGGAATCAATTCCAGAATGAGGACCCCTATTAATGACATAACAAGCTGTTAACACAGCTTCACTCCAGTACCTCCTCCCAAGCCCTGCATTAGAGAGCATGCATCGAACTCTCTCTAGCAGTGTCTGATTAACCCGTTCTGCTACACCGTTCTGCTGTGGTGTCTTCCTGACAGTATGATGCCGACCTATACCCTCATCTGCACAGAACTGATTAAACTCGTCTTTGCAAAACTCTAGCCCATTGTCCGTTCGTAGCTTCTTGATCTTCCTTCCTTGTCGATTTTCCACCAAAGCTTTCCATTGCTTGAAAACTTTGAAGGCTTCATCCTTTGACTTAAGCAACCTAAGCCATGTGTATCGGGACTTGTCATCAACAAATGACACAAAATAGTGGTAACCTCCCATACCTTCAACTCTAGATGGACCCCAGCAATCTGAATGGATGTAATCGAGCACTGCATCAGTAATGTGAGCACCCTTGCTGAACTTTGACCTGTGTTTCTTACCAAACACACAATGCTCACAAAATTCAAGGTTGGCAACCTTGACCCCGGATAGAAGACCCCTCTTGGACAATAGCTGCATCCCCTTCTCCCCCATATGACCAAGCCTCATGTGCCAAATCTTAGTCATCTCCTGGTGAGATACAGATGCGCAAACCGCAGAACTAGGCAGTGTAACACCCTCAAAAACATAGAGGGTGTTCCTTTTGATACCCTTAAGTACCAACTCAGAACCTCTGAAAATACACAACTCCCCATCTGAAAACACACCATTGTACCCCAAGTCATCCAGGGTACCCAATGAAATCAGATTCTTTCCTAAAGCAGGAACATGCCGTACATTAGTCAAAGTTAACCTCCGCCCATCAACAGTCCTCAACCTCATGGAACCAATACCTGTGACCTTACATGGAGCATTGTTACCGACTATAACCATGCCCCCATTGCGAGGTTCATATGTATCAAACCAATCTCGACGTGGACACATATGGAACGAACACCCTGAATCTAGAACCCAGTTATCAGATAAATCATCAGACCTAGCAGAACTGACTAATGCTAAATCTTCCTCTGAATTATAGCTCTCATTCGGTTTCTCTTCAACTACAGCAGCCTGGGACTTGTTTTTCCTCACCGGACAATTATTCCTAAAGTGACCCGGTTCTTTACAGTAATAACATGTTTTAGTAGTAGTTTTACTAGATCCATCCTTGCCGTTTCCAGCACCCGACCCAGCATTGTTCCCCTTGTTAAACCCCTTATTCTTTTTAGACTTTCCGGACTTAACAAACAACCCACTACCATTATCCCCATTATCACTCGTAGCTTTCATTCTGAGTTCCCTAGTATGAAGTGCTGCCTTCACTTCTTCTAAGGTTATAGAATCCTTACCAACAACAAAAGACTCTACAAAATTCTCAAAGCTAGACGGTAGAGATACAAGTAAAATCAACGCAGCATCCTCATCATCAATTTTAACATCTAAATTACGTAAATCAAGCAAAATAGAGTTAAGTTTTTCTAGATGTTCCCGTAAGGAAGTACCTGACTGCATCCGGAGGCTAAACAACCGCTGTTTCAGTAATAATTTGTTGGTCAACGACTTAGTCATATACAATGACTCCAGCTTCAGCCACAATCCAGCCGCCGTTTCCTGATCAGCCACCTCCGTGATGATTTGATCATCAAGACTAAGTAATATGGTAGAGTGTGCCTTCTCTTCCATAACTTCTAACTGCGAGTCAGTCGGTCCGTCTCCTGACTCCGAAGTAGTACTCTTTGGAGCCAACGGACGCCATATCTGCTGTTGTTTTAACAGAGCCTTCATCTTAATTTGCCATAGCCCGAAACTATTTTTCCCGGTAAACTTCTCAATTCTTATTGTTGAATCTCCTGCCATTGTTATCTTCAAGAAACTCTCCAAGGATTGAACCTGAGCTCTTGATACCAATTGTTGTGCGACAGCGGAAGCAAAGGTCGTAAACAAACAAGAAAACAATAAAGAAATTCAATGCAAACAATAAGAACAACACCAAGAATTTACGTGGTTCACTATCGATGTGATAGCTACGTCCACGGGCACCGAGATCGAATGATTTCACTATAAACTGGCAAAGATTACAAAGATTACAATGAAGAACTTAATCACTCAAAGTATTCTCTCTCTTGTGTTTCTCTCTCCGTTACCCTAATAATGATAATAGGAAGTTTATATAGTAGTGATTCCTAATTAAGATATACTTAGGTTACAATATCACAATATGATAAATATTAAATTCGTAATCGCTGAAAAAACCCAGATCGCCCGGTCGGGCGAAGGCCCGCCCGATCGGGCGCGAGAACACGTCTTTTCCAACAACCGAAGTACTCCAAAAAAACCCCTTCCGCCCGGCCCGATCGGGCAATGTCCGCCCGATCGGGCGAAGGCTCGCCCGGTCGGGCGAAAGCTCGCCCGGTCGGGCGAAAGCTCGCCCGGTCGGGCGCGCGAGAGCAGCTTCTTCAACGAATTTGCCAGGCACCTCTTCTTCTTCCGCCCGGTCAGACCGGGTAATGTCCGCCCGATCGGGCGGACAAAGCAACGAAGTACGAGTCACCTAATACTTATCAACACCCAAATAGGATAAGATCATCCGCAAAAAGTAAGTGAGAGATGGAAAGGGAATTTTTCCTAAAAGAGAAGGGGGTCCACTCACCCTTATCACATGCCTTAATGAGATGAGAAAGGTATTCCATGCAAATGATGAAGATATATGGGGAGATTGGGTCCCCTTGTCGAATGCCCCTTGAGGCACTAAAGGCCGGAGTAAGCTTACCATTGACCATGACTTGAAAGGATGGGGAGGACACACAACTCATGATAAGATTGACCAATGGTTCATCAAAACCATTTCTCACCAAGCAAGTCTTTATGAAGGACCATTCAAGCCTATCATAGGCTTTTTCCAAATCAAGCTTGATGGCAAACCAAGCTCTATTCCCACTCTTCTTTTTCATAGAATGAAGAATTTCCGAAGCGGCAATGAAATTATTCTCACATCCTCTACCGGGAAGAAAGCTACTTTGGTTGGGAGAGATGATGGAGTGAAGAAAGGGTCTAAGCCTATTCACAAGGATCTTAGAAATAATCTTGTAAGCGGTGTTGCACAAGCTAATGGGTCTATATTGTTTGATGGTTTCGGGGTGCTCAACTTTTGGGATGAGAGTGATGGAGGTCGAGTTCAATTGAGAAGGTATAGAGCAAGAAGAGAAGCATTGGTTAACAAAGTTTTGGATGTCCGGCCACAAGACACCCCAATGCTCTTGGAAGAAAAAGGGATGGTATCCATCAATACCCGGAGCTTTGAACTTTCCCATGCCAAAAACAGCATTATGGATTAATGCCAATGTTTTAGGATTAATTAACCAAGACCTCAACGTTGATCTTGCAGCTCTTATCAACTATTGTGATTATAAGCTCTCAAGTGGCTTTCAATGCCCTCCCTCCACACCGTGCCAACGTGCCTAGCTAATTACTACCTCCGGATCGTATTATATGCAACTTTGGAATTTTTTATATCTCACAAATAATACCCCAAAGTTGCACATAACATGATCCAAAGGTAGTAGTTTATTTCTTCTTAGATACTTGTTTTGTTGTCTTTGTTAGTTATTCAAGATTAGATCATATACCCTTTAACTTTCAAGTATATATGATTGTGTATAACTTAATTTTGTTAACCTGTTTACTTTCAACTAGGTTGCATGTATTGGCCTGGTCTTGTACTACCTAATACCTATGGCATTGAGTCATTAATAAAATAATAATAAAGAAAATTTATTTGTCTTCCACGACGATGATATTATTATTTAATTAGTTTGTTTTGAATAGATAAATATGATTTGCAATTGCTAATTGTGATTTTTTTTTTAAAAAAAAAAAATTGTTAGAAAAGAAAAGATATCTAAAATTTAAGGTCGGTCTTTTCTCAAGACTACTGTAGCCGCTATTGAGTGATAAGTTGGACGTATTTCCAAGTAGTTTAGCTAGCTTTCTATAGGATAATACACTGTTCACATAAGGAATATGAAAACATAACGCATAAATAATGGACGAGGTCATTCGGGAGTTTTAATTGGAACGGAATATAAACTACCTCCGTTATAGGTTATATGCAACGATTTAACATAAAGCAGAGAAGGAAAATATCTAATTGTTGCACATAATCTGTAATGGAGGTAATATATTAATAATAATAATAACCAATCGTATGCATACATATTTAGCATATTGTAAAGACTAAACAGTGCCCCATCTTCCTTATCATTGTCCACATCGGAAAGTAATTGTATCACTTGAGCTCGTATTCTCAATCTAGTTGCTTCCCAAAAATTGTACTCGTATATAACTATATTCATATTTCATTTTAGATCTATTTATAAATTCCAAAAGATGAACACAAGTAGTTTTTGTACTTTGTGTAATCCAATTACTAGTATATCATAATTTTGGTGTAGTAATAATTAGAGCCACGAAGAGTAGATGATGTTATAGTGTTTGGTGTAACTTACATTTTATTTAATCTAACACATGTAACGTTTGATCATTTATTTTACTTGTACGCTGCAAGAATTCACCAATCCACATACACGTATCATGTATGTAGTGAGAGTGAGAGATAGCTCAATTGGTTAGTGCTCCTTTCTCGGTTTCAAGAGATTTTAGAATCGATTCTCATCACTCGCCTTTGTGGCTCTCCAAACAGAAAAAAGAGGCAAAAAAAAAAAAAAAAAAAAATGTATGTAGGTTATACTTCCTCACCGAGAATAGTGCTGCAACAAAATGCTTTCTATAATATACTTCGTATGATACTGATCCCAAAATTGAGAAAATAGGAATCTTAGCTTACATTATACAACGTACTATAATTATGTCGATAGTTATCTAACGTAATAACATCACAAATTATCTAACCCACACATTATACCACAATCATCATCCGAATTCAAAACTTCAAGCCAATCTTCAGAACTAAAGTTAGAGCTTGATCCACTAATATCATTACTCAAATCATGGGCCTGGCCCAATAACCCAGGCCCATCATCAAACATGGGCTTTACAGGCTCTTGACGATCATTCTTTTCATCTAAAGACTGCAAGAACCCAACCCACCAACTATAAGAAGCATCAAAATTACCCTTACTATCATCAAACTCCAAAGTCTCCAAAATAGGTGTTGGGCCTGCAACAACTGGGCCTTCAGTTCTAACCCATGAAGGCCCAATTTCCTGTTTTAATTGGGCCTCTTCTTGGGCTGATTCTTTTGGGCTTTTAGTAGATAAAGATCCAATCTTGTCATCAAGAAATGATCTTTTGTAATGATTATGCAATGCATTAGCAATTTCTGTTCTAGCTTCAGCAAAGTTAATAAGACAATTTGAGATTGTTTTTCTTGAGTTTGGCCTTCCTTTTTTCCTGGGTTTCAACAAATTTGCTGATGAGATTGTATAATTATTCTTGGGGGTTTTCTTATTTTTCATGACTAAACTATTTTTGGTAATAAATTTTTGTAAAGTAAATCTTAATTATTTGGGGTTTGGAGAGGAGAATAATAAAGACAAGTTTAGAAAGTGGGAAATTACCGGGGGTTTGAGGGAAAATATTATAGGTGGCAAAATAGGGTGAAATTTGAGATTTGGATGGCAGGGTGAATTACATGTGTGTTGATACATTGACACATTGTAGATTATTTGGACACCTCAATTCTTTTTTATTTGAAGAAAAAAAAAAACATTTTTGATCCAAAATTTCTATACAGCCCAACCCATATGCCCACTACAATTACTATGATCGTTTTGTAGATGGCTTTTTTAAGGGTTGTTTAGTCATTTTAGTGAAGTATTCCCTCCGTTTTTAAATACTTGCTCCATTTCTCTTGGACACGCATGCCGATGTTAATCTTTGATCACTAATATGTTTAATTATCAATTGAAAATTAATAATGTATTCATTGAGATGATTCCAACAAGTACCCACACGACTATATTTTTTTTATGTATAAATTACAAACATTAGTCAAAGTAGGATAAATGAATAGTGCAAAAAATAGAAATGGAGCAAGTATTTAAAAACGGAGGGAGTAACATATTTAGGTTACGAATAGTATTGGGTCCGGTTTGATTCATCTTATTTTTGCTGAATTGGAATTATTTTTATTGAAATGAAATCATTTTTACTAATTGTTTATTATTTTTTTCTTTGAAGTTAATAATGTTTATTGAAATATAACTAACTTAAATGAACTGAACTTATTTTTATCATTATATTTTAAGGAAAATTTACGAGGAGTGTCCTTTAAAGTGGCCGACCTTGTAAGGAAGGTCCTTTTATATATAAAAAAAAAAGGTGACACAAAAGGTCCTTATATGAACATTGTGTTGTGAGGCGGGTCCGTTGACCAAACTCCGGCGTTGACCAAAATTTTCCGGCCAAAAAGCCCTTAGGTAGGTACAGGGGTGCACCTGGGTGTATATAACAATCTCTCAAGTAGCACTCTCGAGGCAACTCAGATCACTTTGCTATTTTGCAGGCAAATATTGCGTGATAAACTCACTAGTCGCTCCGACAACACAAAACTCTAAGGGTAAACATGGGCAACGGGCCGTGCCGCGGTGGGAGTCGTGTCGTGTTGTGCCGTGCCGGCTCCGCGGCGGGCCGTGCCGTGCCGTGCCTAATTTTGGCACACCCCTGCCCACGGCACGACCCACGTGCTTGCGAGCCGTGCCAGGCCGGGCCGCGGGCCAAACCGTGCCACTTTAATTTTTTTTATTTATTTTTTTAAATAATAAATGTAAATAAAAAAACGATATATATTTTTTAGTACAACTTAATTTTATATAAATAATGTGATTAATTTATGTTTATGTTAATGTTAATATATTTTGTTTAGAACAACTTTATTTTGATTAAGGTTATATAAATTATTTATCTAATTATGTTTAAATTTATATAAACAAATAAAAACAATTTTACTAATTTAGCAATAAACAACAATGCATTTAATAAAAAATAAAAAATTATGAGTGCGATAATCCGAAAACACAAAAAATTGAAGAATAACTTATTTTATCATATGTCGGGAGCCGGTACGATAAATCGATAATACAAATAATTAATGATAATTAAAAATCATACAATAATTGGTGAATAACTTCATTTATTATACGGAATACGAAGTTCGATATTACAAAAATTGTACAATAGTGTATAATGGTGACTAAATATGGGCCTCGTGTCGTGCCGGGCCGTGCCATGTGTCGTGCCGGCGGGTCGTGCCGGCGTGCTGGCCCACGTGCCGGCCACCATGCCGCCCATCGTGTCGCGTGTCGTGCCCGTGCCAAAACTAATTTTTTTGTTCACGGCACGGCCCACCTGCCGTGCTGGCGTCGTGTCGGGCCCGTGTCGCCCACGTGCTGGCACGGCCCGTGCCCACCTTTATTTAAGGGTTTGTTTTAGCATCATTTTTTGTTTTCAATTTATAAAATAAAAATTTTAAATTTTTTTTTTTTAAAAAAAAAAGGAACTCAGAAAAAATTTGTTTCTACTTTATTGTTGTTATTTTTCAAAATTATCATGAATTTAATAAGTTTTACTAAGTTTTGATTCAGTTTATAACATATATTATATGATTTTAAAAAAGTAAATAACCAAAAAAAACTAAAATCCACAACATTGCCCAAAAAAACGTAATTTTTTTGGTTTTTTTCCAACTAAATATCTATGAGTGTTAATAAAGTAAGCTTTTTTCCATTTTTTTCCTGCCCAGATTATTAAAAGATTTTATCTCTACATATTCTATGAGAATGATGACATAATACTAAAATAAAAAAAAATAAAAAATAAAAAGCTAATAATATAATGAGTATCATATCCCTAAGTAGTTCATGTGTCTCATTTAATGAACTCAGCTGAACTGAATTGAACTTATTAGAGCTGAAATGAATATTTTATAAGAGAAGGGAATTAAGAGCTGAATTGAACTAAACTAAACTTATTAGAGCTGAACTGAACCGAAAATAATCGTATGAGAACAGGCATGTAGTCAAAGAATTTTTCCATTTAGGATGTTTGAGGTCACAACATTATTTCAAACCACGACTATAAAATTTTCACAGTTAAGTGCATACAAATTGAGTGGCATTAAGTGATGACACAACACACATCTTCAATGAAAATATTAATCAAACATATGCCATAGACAATTAGAGATACGCCAACAACTTAGATTTCGTGATCTTTTATAAAGGCTAGTTGTTTCATGTAATATATATTAATTAATTTGTGTAAGTGTTAAACTTATTTTTCAAGGAGTATCAGTGTAAAGTCCAAATTTACCAACACCGTCTAGAGTCACTTCAAACTCTCTACCAAGAAAATTTGGACGCATCAGAAATTGGTTTGAATGCTTTCAAAAAGTTGTTGTATGAGTAATGCCCGTATTGTGCTCTTAGGTTCAAAATATATTAAAAAGGTTTACTATTTTTTTTTTAATTTATTTATTTATTGACAAGAAAAAGTTAATTCCTAAGATAAGCATGATGATGACACCACAATGATGTTGACATACTTTCATTTCTAGATTAATGCATCGTTTTAATCAATCCAGTCAATTTACAAGATCATCAACATATTTTAAATGTGATTATTCAAAACATTTATATGTTACAGATATGCATTGTGATTTGATTGACCCAACAACAATAACAAGAAAGGTTAGTTAAGTGATTAGATAAGATTAAATAATTAAGAGTACATGGAGTAAGAAATTAAACCCCCAAAAACTTGTATGTACGAAATTATGAAGTACTAGATTAGTGACGGTACATGCATATGTGTTTAATAAAACCGATATAAAAGTGAAGGAAATAAAAAACTTCACAGTATGAGTTATGGTAAATTAATAATAACAATGATTAAAAAAAAAACTATAGGAGACGAATAACAAAGTAACTTAAATAGAGATGCAAACTAATTAAGATCCAATTGGACTACAAAGTTACGGTCCAATTTTTTTTTTTTTTAAGTTTAAGGACACTAAAAAAAAATAAACTACAAGCCAATACAATTTCTTGAGGTGGTAAAACCTCCATCTATAACAAGGTTATGACCACTTATATATTTGGACTCGTCACTAGCTAAGAAGAGTGCAGCCTCAGCAACATCTTGAGCCTTAAGTGTTGCACCCTTCATATTTGCAAACCCTTTAACAATTTCTTCCACTTTTTGCACCCTTGACACATCATTGACGTGCTCTTCTTCCTCATCATCACGCCATGCATTAATTAGCATGGAGGTTGCTACACCAAAAGGGGAGATACAATTTACCCTAATCCCATACTTTCCAAGTTCCAATGATGCATTCTTGGTAAGACCTACAATTGCGTGTTTTGAGGCTGTGTAGGAATGGGGTCCGCATCCACCAAGGACCCCGGCTACACTAGAAGTGGAAATGATGCAACCACTTTTCCTAGGGACCATGGCCCTAGCGGCGTATTTAGTCCCTAGGGCCATGCCTTTCACATTTACACTCATAATTTTATCAAATTCATCACCATCAAAATCCATAATGCTCTTGATTTTTTGTTGGCCTAAAATTGCGGCATTGTTGAAGAAGATATCTAGCTTGTCATAGAGCACAATTGTGTTTTTGACCAAATTTTCGACATCTTCTTCTTGACTAACATCACAATGGATGTAAGTCACGGTAGGGGACCACGAGTCTGCTATGATCATGCCTTGGGTGTCCATGATATCGGCTATGATTACCCTAGCACCATGGCTTGCGAAGAGTCTCACAACTGTTTCTCCTATACCTCCTGCTCCTCCTGTGACAATTGCAACTTTTCCTTCCAACCTATAAACACTAGAAACTATTAGGCAATAACTTTTAAAAAAATGTAAAAAAAAATACCCTTATATGACATTAAATCTTATCTCATCATTTTAATACTTGACATAATTTCAATTTGGACCGACTTTTTTTTTGTTGTTTTACAGGTAAGATAGGGGGTCTATCTCCTATGATGATAGGAGGTGGGATGAGGAATCGAACCCACACCACTTATAAGGGAGATGGACTGACTTTTAATTGTTAATGAGCGATAACATACATTTGAATATATGATCATATATGTATTAATGACTTTTTATATTACTGAAAAATAGCTTAATTACTAAGAGCAAATGTAATTAGGGTTAATTTGAAGGCATACCGTACATATATTATATTCATAAATATTTTACATGTGCTTGATATAAAGTTTGCTTCTTTATTTTTTTCCTTTCACTTGTAGGCTTGTACCCAAATGGATAGTCACATCACATATATATCACAAGTCCAACTATGAATAATCTACATACATTCTTTAAATATTCCACGTAAAACATTACTAAAAAGTCTTAAACAATAATCTTTACGTTATTATTGCGTAATATATAGCTTCTTTTCTTTTGTACCATGATTTTCATTAGAGGTCAATGCCAGATGACAAGTTATTATTAAAGCAGGAAATTAAAACATGCAGTCGGCAAATCCTGTTTAAATTTCGGCGATTTCGGCGCGTAAATGTAGCCTTGTTTAGTTTACATGATCAAATTGAAAGGGTTGTTTATCGTGCTTAAATTTCTGTCACTAGCTATTAGTTGAGTTGAGTTTTTTTTTATTTTTTTTTTTCATGTACTATGAATTTGATTAAGAGAAATATCTTATCATACTTCAATCCATGCATGCGGTTTTATTGATCTAGTATGTATGGATTAGACACTTTTAAAAGTGAGGGGGAAGGTCATAAGATTAAGGTATCCGCACTCTCAAATTGTCCTTGGCAGAAATTGAACCCCAATTTTAGCGTTGGTAGGTGCAATATTTTCCACTTGACGAAGCTTAACTTGATACATACAATTATATATTGAAAGATTGCTTATCGATAAAGATGTAAAAATTAGAAGAGGGTGATTGAGAATGACATGAGTGCTTTGTGGATTGAGGAAAATATGGTGCTAGATAGGGCAATGTGGAAGGAGAAGTTGACCTGTGGGGTACTTTTAAAATTTATTTTTGGTATATAGTTTTATTATTATATCCCACTAATATTTTATGAACTGTATTGATTTTAATTCTTTGCTAAAGTTTTCTCAAACCACTATTTTTTTAACTCTAACGTTTTAACTCCTTTAAAGTAATCATGGATTTTATTTTTGGTTCTCTTTTAAAACTCCCTTAATTTTTCATAGATGCTCTTTCTTTTACTCACCTTTATTTCAAAATCTTTCAAATGATTATCGTATAATATCCCTTTCTTTAATTAAAATTATACGCTTTCTTATGAAGATTCATGTTAGCCGAACCCAAATCATTTTGGGTGTAAGGACCTGTTCATTTCAGCTTAATTTCAGTTAAGTTCAGTTCCTAATTTTCTTCTCACATAAAATATCCAGTTCAGTTCAGTTCAGTAAATGTGAATAGGCCCTAAGCCTTTGTTGTTGTTACGTTGTTGTTGTTGTAAAAATTCAATCAACAACGAACTTAAGATATTTAAATGATTTAACCTACAATAATTATGCTTAAAAATATAGTTAGAAAAATAAATTTTAAAAAAACAAACATTACAAGCTATATTATAGGATAGGGAGTATAATGTAGGAAAAATGGACGTGATCAATAACCCCAACTTATGCAAAATATAATTAGTTTCAATCTTCAAAGGTATGAATAAATAAAGATTATTCTCCATTGAATTTTCAATTCAAAGAAGAAACAAAGTAAATAAATTAAAATAGTTCTAATGAGTTTATATCTTAGCCTATCCTTAAGCCTACAAGAGATGATGTGAATAGTTCTAATGAGTTTATATCTTCACTGAATTGATCCCCTTAAATAAATTAAAATAAAAAAATAAAAATAAAAACCAAACAAAGTGAATAGATTATCATAACTCCTAACTATATACTAAAGACACGTACGCCAGCAATGACACGAGTCACTTTCTGGAATATAGATAAAAAAATTTTTATGTCGATTAAGTAAATTTAATAATGATTGAATGAAAAGATGACTAATTTTTAGCAAAACTTGTATTGCCTAAATAAATTATGGTTTTTTTTAAAAGAAAAATTAGGAAGATTATATTTGATTATAATACAATTTTTTTAATTTTTTTTATTATTCCAATATATAGATATAAGATATTAGAATCACAAAATATATTTGAATAACCAATTCAAATTTATATTAAAAATATAATAATGGAAAAAAATGATAGATAATGCACAATACTTCATACCTTTGATACATATAATCCATATCTTTTGAACTAAGTACATTGCAGATTTGCAGCCTTTGCAGGAATGTTTGATAATTTATGATTCCATAAATCATAATACCTCCTAATTTCTTTAAAACACTTGATTGTATTATTAGCAATATCACAAAAAATTCTATGTGTTTTATTTATATGTGCTTTAAATTCTTCTATATATGTGCACCATATGTATTATACAGAGAGTAAGTGCCTGATTTACTGAACTGATTAGAGTTGAAGTGAATTGAATTGAACTGAGCCGAACTGAATTGTTTATGAGAAAAGGAAACTAAGAATTGAATTGAACTGAAATTAAGCGGAAGAGAACATGCCCTAATCTACTTTTTTTAAAAAAAACTCTCGCCCGATCTTTTCATTTCTCATTTCTCATTTCTCTTTCTCTAGCTCCGTTTCCCTCGTTTCACATCTAATTTGTTCACTTTCTCTCTCTTTAACCTTTCCTTTCTCTCCTTCCATGGAAGCTTTAAGCTTTTCCCCTTTTTTATTTTTATTTTGGTGATTTTAAGTTAAAATTCGACCATGAAATTCAACTTGACTACGAATTTCAGTAATAATCGACCATGGTTTCAAGGTAAGGGCATTTCATTTTAAATTCATTTTTATTATGTCTTTATTTGCTATCCTTTGGGCTATTTGGCTTTCTCGGAACCAATTAAGATCCAGACATGCGGTTTGGTCGCCCAGGACAATTGAAGCTTTGGCTGAGGATTGGTTCCACCGTTGTGTCCAGTCTCAAGATTGGAAGAAATCTGTGTTGGGATCTTGTTCGCCTGGTTCGCCTGTGCTTTCAGGTGATCCATGGTTGTGTTTGAGGGGATTATCAGGCATAAGCCCCACGGTTTGTTTGATCATTGATGGAGCTTGGGATTGCTCCACTTGTAGGGCTGGGGCAGGTTGGATTATCCGTGACCTTTATTCTTCGAAGGTTCTGGGTGGAGGTAGTAGGGTTTTTTTGTCTGGATCGGCATTACAGTCTGAGCTACAAGCTTGTTTATGGGGTCTTCAGGCGGTAGTTCGCAAAAGTTTCTTGAAGATTCGAATTCATTCTGATTGTGCGACTCTCCTTTCTTTGCTTCTAAATTCAGGTCAAATGGACATTTCGGTTTGGTGGCTCATTCTGGAATTGCGGGCAGTTGTTGAGTCTTTTTTGGTGTGCCGAATTCGTAAGGTTCCTCGGTCCTGGGTTTCTCCGGCTCATTGGTTAGCTGGTTGTGCTCGACGACGGCAGTTGTTGTTTTTTCATTTCTAGTTTTTTTCTCTTTCTGTTGCAGTTTTTTTTTTCTTTGATAGTTCTTTTGTCAAAAAAAAAAATATTATAGACCAAAAAAAAAATCCAACACGTTCCCTAACGGAATTTTTTTTTTTTTTTTTAAAAAAAAAAGAAAGTAAAATCCAATTATTATTTATATGTTAAAATTATATATAGTGTTATATTAATAATATTAAATAATAAAACTATCGTGCATGGACCCTAAATTAGTATTATACTAAAGTGATGTAAAATGAAATTTCCTAATTTACACTTGTCTAAATTTATATGAAACTTGGTGTAAGAAAAATTAATCATATGAACCTCTTTGAAATAAAGTAAAATTAAAGTATGTATGGGCCTCACTAATTAAGCAAAATTTAAACACGAAAATCATAATTTATGTAAAATCATAAGTACATAGATTAATGTCTTAGAAATTACTTAAACATACATATATAAGTGCACAATAACATTTTCATATACTCATTAATTAATTTAATTCCCAGAATTGATTTTCAAATTCGGATTAACCCAAAGGGTGAACCGGGTGGAACATCCAAAAAAAAAAAAACTAATTAATTAATTTAATTTTAAAAACAAAGCATGGCTCGGAAATTAACTTCTCCATAGTAAAAACATATACTTGGGGTACCTTTTCGTGGGAAGAGAGGTGCTTCCCATATCAACATGATCGACATTTGGTTCAAGTGTCTCTTCCAATGCTGATTGATGAAATGGCATCTTGAATTCTTGGTTGTTGATTTGCAACAAATAATGTACGGGAATTTTTTTATATTCTTTCTTTGTGGTTTAATGGAGGATAGAAATGTTTTGATTAGGTAGGATAGAAAATGCTCAAGCAAAACAGATATTATTGCTTTATATATATATAGGATACAGAAATTTTGGTGTATTTGTATATTTTATTATATAATCTATTATATACAGCCATACAGGATTTTTTTTTTTGGAGCAATACAGCCATACAGGATAGAATATGCAATCATGTTTGATTTTTTTTTTTTTTTTCTTTAAATGAATATTATGTATCATGTATGATCTTGTCAAAAAAAAAAAAATCATGTATGATACATCAAAAAAATCGTATATGATACTCACACTTTGTGATACGTAACATTTTAGCTACTCTTGAGCCTTGACTTCTTGAGATACGTACTTATCAATAAGAACGTCAAATCAATAGTCAATATCTGAAAATTAAGTGGTTGATCAACTAGCTAGGTTTAGATGATTATGGGCATGTTCTGATCTGAAGTGAATTGAAATAATTAGAGTTGAACTGAATATCATTTTATGAGAGAAGGAAATTAAGAACTGAACTGAACTTATTGGAGCTGAACTGAATTGAACTGAACTGAAGTGAAAATAATCTGAAAAGAACAAACCCTAAATCTTTAAGGGGTGGTACTTAAACTTAGGATCACCCATCTTCATAGCATTTGCTCTTATGGCACTCTCTATATAAAAAATAACGCTAGTTGTGGCAGAACCTGATCAATAAAAATTGAGAAATTTATTACATAATGGCAAAAGAGAAATCAAAAGTTTTAAGAAATAAATTTGAAAGTGTAATATAAAATAGCTTATTATGCAATAAGTCTTGTGTAAGGAGGGTGTACATTAATTTAATTTTAAGACGGTTAGTTTGAAGGTAACTTTAACTATTTTTATGGTAACATTAATCCGTTAAAGGGCAACTTTTAATTTATCATTGGTTTGAGTTTTATATTTAAATGTGTAACTTCTTATAAATTCATGATTACATAATATAAAGGCTAATATGATTAACCTAATACATAATAAGTTTTTTTTGTAAGATAAAATTTATTGTTAGAAAAATAATACAGAGTAACTTGTATAGTATAAAGAGTAACTTTAAATACTTTTAAGATAACTTTAACCCGTCTTTCAATAAATTAACGTACACCCGCTTTTTTGAAAAATTTGATCTTACAATATTAAAACCTATATTCTTATATGTACGTGGTGAGAGCTTATTTTGTTAGTGTTATAGGGTTATCGGTAAGTGTTATTTCGTCAGTGTTATAAGGATTACTAGGTCAGTGTTACAGAGGACTTGCTCGGTCAGTATTATAGGAGTTACTTTGTTCTTACAACATGGATTGAAAATCGAAAACCTCACATACTAGCTTAGTAAAAAAAAAAAAATGTAATACTCCAATTCGTTCGTAGAAGTAAAATTGAGCAAAGAGCGAGTCTTGTCTTAACACTATATTTTTCCTACAAAGTTAGGGTATATGCAGGCATATAGCTATGATTATGTTTTAGAGATATGACATATCGGAAAATATATGTGTTAATGATTAATAATCTTCACCCTTTATTAATTTATGTAAGAAAATTATGTGTTAATGATTAATGAGTACTCTATATTTTTTGAAACAGATTAATGAGTATATTAATTAGCACACTATTTGAACATAAACATTATTTGATGTGTTGAAATTTTTGGTACATGTCACTCTATCTACTTCACTATTATTTGAAGTATTAGTGTATAACACTAGACTAAGAATTGTACGAGTATTAGTACGAATAATTTCTTATTTCTAGTCAAGTCAAATTTATTAGAGATTAAAGTCTAAAATACAGCAAATTCCGTAATCTATAAACGTCATTGACTCAAATAATTACTTGTAAACCCATATTAAAATTCAACTTATAATTTACATAAGTTTTTTTAGGAGAATCATATCAAATGATATCAGAAGTGGGATATGCTTGTAGTAGAATAGTATCTATTTAAATCCGGGATCTGCCGAGAAACCTTAATTACTCATACAATTATTTCTAATTATTGCTTATATTTGGTTGGATAATATGATTATTGGTTGGTTTTTAAGATCTGCTAGTTGTTGTTTGAGATTTAATGATAGTTTATTGGATGGTCAAAGAATGGTTAAAAATAAATGTGACAAATGATACATACTCTACTTATGTCAATATCCTAACATCTATTTGGAATATGTTCACCTGAAATAATATGTTCTGACCTGATTTCAATCAAATCTAATCTTTTATTTTTCTCTTGTCTAGTCTGATGTACTAGTTAGACTAGTGTTGATTATAATTCAAGTTTATATACTACCCCCTTGAAAATTTTAAGGTGTAGGCGGTGTACCTCGTTTGGTACCGCCAAAAAATGCAAGAAGAATATGTAACTGTTTTGTAAAGAGTATACAATTATTTTGTAAAAAACACATATTTGTTTTGTAACGAACATCGATCCAATTTTATATATTTTTTTCATATCTAAAGAACATATGTAATATTAATAAAGAACATGATAATATTATATTATTATGTAATAAACATTATCTCTATATAACCACCCTAATTTGAAAATAAAAATCAATAAATATTTCACACTAAGCAATGAACATTATATCGCAAATAAAAGTACATTACACTAATTATCAAAGAACATAAACATATGTTCTTTTCATTTATTTTTTTGGTGTTAATATGCTCTTTTTCACTCTAGGTATATGTTCATTACATTTTAATAGTATGTTATTTTTACTCTAAGTATATGTTCATTACATTTTAATAGTATGTTATTTTCACTATAACTATATGTTCATTACTTATATATCATGTTCCTTCCTACAAAACGATTGTACGTTGGACTGTACTGTGTGAACCAGCTATTGCTACCCCCGTTACTTTTATTGCAACAAATGAAAGACTTTTTGTTGCAATAAAAGGATTACTTTCCGTGAGATATAATTTAATAATTTACTTTATTGTAATTAAAAAGTAACAGAGGTAGTAGTATAAGAAAAAGACATTATCAAGTAAATTCTAATTAGAATTTGTTATTTTAATATGATATTGACTATATAAGTAATATGTAATAGGTTTCTATAAGTTGAAGAGAAGAAGGTATAAGTTCTCTTTCGATCTACCATTATTTTAAGTACATCGACTTGTCGGCATAAAGTTGTACAAACCCTATAAGGATATGGTAATATCTAATACAAGTATGTATAATGTAGAGTGGAGAAAAAAATTTAAATTAGAAATGATGCACTGCTTGAATAAAACAGTTCGCCTCAAAAAGTGATGCATTAATTAATAAATTAAAAACAATAAAAACGAAGAGTGCGACCCAAGGCTTTAATGCAAGATTATTTCAATTTGAATTTTATTTTTCTTTTTATAACATATTCTAAGCAAGATTTTGCAATGTGACTAAGAAGCTATGGAAAGTACATCACGAGTTAATTCTCCGTAGCTGTCAATTTATCATCGTACATATGATCCATACTCTAGCTACTTTATCCGTTTCAAAACAAATACGAGTATTTTAATCTGACTTTTGTACTATTTATATAATCTATGATAGATAAAGATATACGGGTAGGAGTCGGGTGACTCGGGTCCTTCCAAGCTTTTCTTATTTTTTTTTTTTTTTTTTTTTTTTTTTGTGTTTAGAGAGCCACAAGAGCGGGGTGAGAATCGATCCCAAGACCTCCTAAAATCGGGAGGAAAGCTCTAACCACTTGAGCTATCCCTCACTCTCTTTTCTTAACTTTTTGGTTGCAAGTAATATGCCGCCTATCAAATGTATATACTTTGTAGGAGTAGATAATTGTGACATAGTGACAATTAAAATATTATGGTCTTGGAACAAAAAGTTAGGAGATCAAACCTTCGCCCCCTCTAACCTTGTTGCGCAACATCTGCCACTTATCAAAAGAATTCCACCTTTATATGAACCATGTGTACATTCCTTTATTTCCCCATTTGCATATTTGCAATGTGACTAAGGAGCCATTGTCTGTTGTATTGTAATTTTTTACCTCATTATTGTCCATTGATCATGACAAAAGTGGTAAGATCAATATGAACACTAAACACTATTCCTTCAACTTTTCCTTAAATACAAGCATTGACATTATGATTGATACATAAACCTTAGCCTATTGACAACTATGTAACCTAATCATATTATCTCTAAATTATTTCTTTGTATATTTGTAATGGGCTTCATCTTATGATTTTTCATAATTCTAATCCTTGCCAACTGCAGATTTTTGGGCTATTTACCTAAAAAATGCATTAATAGAAATTATCAAATTCACATACTTCTTCTATAATAAGATGAATGATTGTTTCAAAAAAAAAATTGAATGAAATTATTTAAGTATTAATTTTGGTTTCTAATTGTCCTTTTTAGTATGGAAAATGATAAACATAGCCCTAAGGACTATGTATAAAGGGCTATGTATTAGAAAATTAAAAAAAAAATAAATATTAAGGATAAATTAACATTTATTACACCGATTTACGCGCAATTTAGATATATTTAATGCGTAAATCGATGTAATAAATGTTAATTTATCCTTAATATTTCTTTTTTTTTTAATTTTCTAATACATAGCCCTTTATACATTTATACATAGTCCTTAGGGCTATTGTTGGACTTAATGAGTTTGATGATGACACAACCTCACTCACTTACAAACTAATAAGTGCTTGATTGTTTAAGTGTGTACTCAGTTACAAAGACTAGGAGAATGAAGTGTCTTGTAAAAATACCATGAGGAACAAGAAGGCCAGAAGCAGAGCTAGCCATATAGAAGAGTTCCCTCACAGGAACTGGCACTTCAGAAATGAAGACTGGAGAAGAGAAGGTTCCCTCAGGGAACAGAAGCTTTAGAGAAGAGAAATTCCTCCCAAGGAACAGAAGCCTCGGAGTAGAAGCTTCATTAGAGAACATGAAGACTAAATATATTTTTATATTTTAGGATTTATGTAAGTATAAAAGATATTAATTTGCACTCGAAAAATCTGTGTAGAATTGGTCTTAGGATAAAATATTGTGCATGCTAGTTTTTAGGAAAACTGTTATAGTTTAAACGTTTATCTTTTTCTCAAATTAAAAAGATTTTATTTTATTCCTTTTTCTGATTTTCGGAAAATATCTTTAACAAAATAAAATCTCCCATGTTTTCCAAAACTTGCGGCCTACTCTCCCATGTTCTTCTTCAGTCATGGTTTTGCACATTGAGGAGTTCATGGTCCCTTAATTCAAGGGACATGATCTTCTTAGTGGGTATGAGTAGTGGCGTGATGGATTTGCTGCACAAAGAGGTTTTTCCAATGCGTTTATTGCTCTATAAATAGTCTTTGAAATCTGATGGAAAAACTCACCCTTGCTCACATAAGTTTTCAAGCTTCAAATCGAGTTAAGAGTCAAATTCCACACAAGTTCATTAGAGTGTTTTTAATGTTCTTATACTAGAGTTTGTTCATTTTTCGAGTTGTAATTTGGGGAATGGGGAAGTTCGAGTGAACGTTTGTGTATGAGAAAGAGAAGTGAGAAAGAGAAGAGAAAGAGAAGAGAGAACAGAGAAGTGAGAAGAGAGAAAGAGTAGAGAAGAGTAACAAGTTGGGTGACTTGTTCCTCAGGGTCTCAAGTTCGTAGAGGAACTTGAGTTTGAGTCATTAGCTTGTAATAGGATCATTTGCCCTATTATAGTGAAGATTCTTTTTCCCAAAATCCCAAGTGGTCGTGGTTTTTCTCCTTGTTAGGGCCAAGGAGTTTTCCACGTAAAATCTCTCTTGCATTCTTTAGTTCCTTTAGTTAATCTTTCAGTTCCTTTAGCTAACTTAATTTTAATTCCGCAAAAAGTTTGGCTAAACTCTCATACTACAATTCAACCCCCCCTTCTTGTAGTATTCTTTAAAACAACAACTATGTTTATCATTTTTCATAGTCCGTACTAAAAAGGACAATTAGAAACCAAAATTAATACTTAAGGGCTTGTTTGGTATTGTTTTTTGTTTTCAATTTTCAGTTTTTTTTTTTAAAACAAAAAACCAAATACAGGAAACAAGAAAAAGGTGTTTTCACTTTTCTGTTGTCAATTTTCAAAATTAGCATGATTTTAATAAGTTTGACTAATTTTTTATTCATTATTGACATATATCATACACTTTTAAAATACAAAAACCAAAAAACTGAAAACCGCAACAATGCCAAACGAACCCTAAATAATCAGTGTTATTAGTGTTTATATTTTGATGATTTCTTAACTTTTTACGATTTTCAAGTGTAAATTTAATGCTTATATATATCCCTAAGGGCTATGTATAACATTTTCCTAAATTATATACTCCATGAAAGAACTAAATTATGATTATGATCTTATTTAATGCCTCCTTATCCAACTTATGAAATTATGACAGAGTGGAGTACGTAAAAATTATTTGCAAATCATTAAATCATATATAATTTGGATGCAACATCAATTCAACGAACTAATACGTATGTGTTTTGATTTATAAAGTATAGTATTAATGTATGTTGATTATATTAACATCGAATATAATAATCATATGCCAAAGTTTCGAGAACGGAAAAAAAAAAAAAAAAAAAGAGTGAAATCCATTTAAACTTTTAAAGTGAATAATCACATTTTAGTGATGCTTTTAGCCTATCACAGTTTCACGTACCAAAATTTCAATGTTGTTAGCTGTTGCTTCTAGAGTTTTAGTCCTGTAATCTTGCTACACACAATAATTATCAGATTTCAATTACATTGACCAAAGACCAATGATAATTACCACATAGTACTAAATTTAAAATCAAATGAATGATAAAGAGGGGAAAAAACACTAGTAGTCTTATACAGTTATACTCTCTTATGTACTCTAGGTTTAATTCCCTCGTTTTTTTTAATTATGATGTTCGAAATTATACACCATTCACACAATCTTTTGACAACCTTTGTTACTTATGTCAGTTTTTATTAAATTTGCATTGTCTTAGGCTTGTTCTGATACGATTATTTTCAGTTCAGTTCAGCTCTAATAAGTTCAGTTCAGCTTCTAATTTCTTTCTCTTATAAAATATTCAGTTCAGTCAATCAGAACAAACCCTTAATATATATTTTTTATTATTGAAAAAATATACATTAGCAATCGTGAAACTTTCAAAAGTGAATGACACGTAATAATAATAATAATAATAATAATAATAATAATAATAATAATAATAATAATAATAATAATAATAATAATAATAATAATAATAATAATAATAATAATAATAATATCTCGGCTCCCCACCAAGTTCTTGTAAATTGATTGACTTTTTAGATTAATGTTAATTTTATAATAATAATAATTTTATAAAATAAAAAATAATTATATAAAGGGTAATGCTATATGTAAGCAATGTATTCCTAAGAGCTATACCTAAGCCTTATATATACTATTGAAAATTGTACTATAAAATTAGGAATTCATGACAAAAACACACATAAATCAGTGTAATTAGTGTTTATAATTTTTTAATTTTCTAACTTTATAAGATTTTCTAATGTATATTTAATGTTTATACGTAACCCTAATGATTATGTACAGCATTTTTCTTATATAAAATATACATAAAAAAGCGTGAAATGATAATAGTAGTAACCAGTTGACCATCACTACAATTCTACAAGATCTACATGGGCAAGGAATACAAGTAAATTGGATCAATTAGAAAGAATTTAGGTGGGTCCATTCCAAGCTAGGCCCATTATTTTGCATTAGATTAAAACTGGCCTCAATCAAGTTAGATTGTGTATTACTGGGCCTCCAGAAGTGCTAGGGGTATGGGAAAAGGGGGTGTGGTACCTTAGCCCACTATAACTCATTCCGTTCCCAAATAAATACTTCGTAATTTGTTTATAAGTCCAGTCATAGTTAATCATATTCGGAAGCTCCTTTAGTTTAGCCTTTAAATCCATAAACTAGTACGCATTCCGAACTTTGCACCGAGTTACTATTCAAAACAAAATGTAACCCAAAATCTCATTGTTGAAGATGTGGAGTATTATATTTCCATTATCTTGGAATTGTTGAGGCTATTCCTTTTTTTTTTTCAGGTTATATTATCATTTTTTTTTGTGCTTACTTATACATATATTTATTTATGTGTATGTAAAGAACATAATTTAGCTAGACTTGCTCTAACCATGAGATACAATGTTCAAACCTTGTGGGAATTTTTTTTTCTTCTTGTTAATAATGACATGGAATAAATGTTGCAATGCTAGAAATGACATGGCATGATGATAGTTAATTGATGATGTGGCACAATGTGGTGCAGATTTATGTAAACGTTTTTAGAAACGTTTTTTAATAGATAAGTATAGATATAGATTTAGTTGTTGGCAAGATTAATGAGAGAAAATATGTAAATAACTATGTTTAGGAGCATAAATATCCAAGACAACTAGCATTAATGAGAGCAAGTAAGTACATAAATATTTTATAGGATATAATTGTCTAAACACTCTTCATTAAAACAGAACTTGTATATATTAATAAGGATATATATATATGTAAATACACATTTTGAAGGATATAATTGACATCATACTATTCATAAGAATAATCTTGTACTATTTATAAGGTAGGGATTAATTAACTCCTAATGTATAGGATTATGCTCTACTAAGTGAAGGACTAATTAGCTTGTGTTAGTGGAGTCTTAAGCCCTTAAGGTAGTAGGTATAGTGGGTTAATGATCATGGATCATGTTCCTTACTTTTAGTTTAGTTTTTGTTAGGAAATAAGGGTGTAATTGTGTTTGATTAATGCGGAACAAATCAATGAAAATTAAGGATTGAGAAAAGCAATAAAGAAGATAAACAAAGAACACAAGGATTTACGTGGTTCGGTCAAAATAGACCTACATCCACGGGGTGAGGGATTCGAGAGCTTCTTCACTTTAATGGAGAAAGAAACAAGAGAATAATACAAGGAGTCCTAAATCTAATGGCTCAAAAGGTATGATCTAAATGATCAACTAAAGGGTCCTTTTATAACATAAGGAAACCCTAATAAAACCCTAAGATTGTTCCCCAAGTATACTCAAATAGCCGTCATAGAAAAAATATAGTTTTAGGAAATATTCCATCAATTATCCTAGAATAACCTAACTACCGAGCTATAGCTCGGCAGCTAGCTCATGCCTGCCGCAAGTCCTCATAGGGCCGAGCTATAGCTCACTCGCATAGAGCTATAGCTCGCAGCCTCGTTGCAAATTTCCAGCTTCGTCAGGTTTTGTAAAATGGTCATAACTTTCTCGTTTCTTATCGGAATTGGGCATATGACCTATCGTTGGAAAGCTCTTGAACCAAGCTATCACCTCCAATTTGAATCACCTCAAATTCAGTTGTAGTTTAAGAGATATAATCGTTCAAAGTCAGCCCTACTAGATTTCGAGTCACAATTCAACAGTTTTAATTTGCACTATATAAATAGACACATTATGGGGTGAGCCGTGAGCCTACCCAGACCATTGCCCCGCCCCATGCCCATAATTTTAGTATAATTTACTTGAATGTTATACTAGTAAATCAAAGAAAGCTACGTTAGTTGGAATTTTGTGTTTTAAATTTTATTTTTAAAAAAAATTGTTCTTGTTACTTCATATGCCCCGTCCTATATAAAATTTTTGGATCCATCTTTGAGTATAATATATATATATATATATATATATATATATATATATATATATATATATATATATATATATATATATATATATATATTTCTATAAAACACGATTTTCAATGGATTGAATAAATAAAAAGCTCTTTTGCTCCTTCTCTCGTTTCTCTATCTATAATTTCAACATGTTATTCAAAGGCCATGTTTGATAATTGGCTTTTTAATCGCTTTTTGGTTAGCTTTTAGCTTTTGGCTTTTTTAGCTGGTCAAACAGCCAAAAAATGTGTTTGGTTATTGGTTTTTTAGTCAGCGAAAAAGCTGGCTTTTAAGCCAAAATGAAAAAGCTGTTTTAAGGGTCTGTTCTGTTCCGTTGAAATTCAGTTCATTTCAGCTCAGCTCAGCTCTTAATTTATGTCTAATGATATTTCTAATGATATAAAGCCAAATTTCATTCTTTTAAGCTCTTATTACAACGACAACATCAACAAAAACAACAACAACAACAACAACAACAACAATAATAATAATAATAATAATAATAATAATAATAATAATAATAATAATAATAATAATAATAATAATAATAATAATAATAATAATATTAACAACAACAATACTAATACTAATAATAATAATAATAATAACAACAATAATAATACTAATAATAATACTAATAATAATAATCAATAAATAATAATAATAATAATATTAACAACAACAATACTAATAATAATAACAATAATAATAATAACAACAATAATAATACTAATAATAATAATCAATAAATAATAATAATAATCATCAATAATAATAATAATAATAATAATAATAATAATAATAAATAGTATATGTGTTTAAAATGTTTAGAGGTTTCAAGTTTTTAATATATTTTCCATATATTTATAATATATTTTCCATACATTTTATAATTATAATTATATAGTATATTTTTCGTAAATATTTTAATATGTACATTTGTATATACACATATGTATAGTAATAAATAATCAATAAATAATCAAAGATCACTAATCCGTAGTTAAAAATCATTAATTAATAAGTTCAGCTCAGCTCAGCTCAGTTCAGTTTAGCTGAGTTCAGTCAATCGGAACAGGCCCTAAGTAGCTTTTTTTGTTGACTTTTGGCTTGTTGGCCCACAAATTATCTAATAAACAGCCAACAACCACCAATTAATTTACCAAACACTTTTATAAACAACCAACTTAAACAACCAATTTCAAAAGTCATTATAAACAACCAAACATTCCAGCTGGTCAAACAAGCCAAGTGAACCAGCCAACCGCCAACAATCATTTGCCAAACAAGGCCAAAGATAGAGATAGAATAGGAAGTAAGTCAATGCACACCATCTTCTAATTTAGGAGTGAATAAATTGAACCGAAACCACCACGGCAAGAGTGGTTGAAAAAAAGGAGGGAGTTTAAAGGCATAACATTTATACAAAAATAAAAACATATGTGGTCCAGGCGATGTCCCGGATCATTATATATATATATAATAATTTAAAGTTTTAATTTCATCAAGACATATAATGCTATACACAAAATGGTGGTTGTGACCTAGATTTTCCCTTTCTTATAAGCGAGAATAAAAATTAACTTTATTCACACATGAACACCTAAAAAGATATACTACCTCTATTTCATATTTTTTGCAACTTTGGGGTATTATTGTTGAGAGATAAAATATTCCAAAGTTGCAAAAAAAAATGAAACGGAGATAGTACATGATTGAACAATTATTTATTGAATGGTTTACAATTGTGAGTCATAGTGATGTACTCTAATATCGCAAATTCTATGCTATTCCTGGAGTACCGTATCCCTGGAGCACGGTACTCTAGGTTTATAGAATTTACGTTATTTTAATATAAAGTTCTTGTTATTTTAATTTATATAATATACATGTTATTTTTAAAATAAGTATCTGTTATTTTATATTTGCAAGTTTTTTTTTTCAACATTGATCCTTTCCGTTATCTATAGATTTATAAAATTCATGTTATTTTGACGTGAACCTCTTATTATTTCAATTAATATATGTGTTATTTTTTAAATAAGTACATGTTATTTTTATAAATGCATGTTTTTTTTTATGCATGATGTTGAAGTAAATAAGTGAATAACATATTAATATAGCAAAATAACACAAGGTTTAAAACAAAATAACCTAAGACTTAGACAAAATAACTCAAGTATATTGGGCAGGGAGTACCATGATTCAGGAGTATATAATACTAATTCCTCTAATATTATATTTTTCAAACTACATTTGTTATTTAACTCTTTAATACTCCCTCTGTTTTTAAATACTTATACTGGAGTTTAAGGAGAAATTGGAAAAAGTGATAAAATATAAGGGGTCGTTTGGTTCGCTCAAGGGAATCGGAATGGAATGAATCCAGGGAATGAAAGAGAAAGGAATGAGTTGACCCTGATTTAGCCTGGTTGTTTGGTTGTGTCCATGAAACGGAATGAACTGTTCATTGATTCTCTTTGTGACTGTTTGGTTCAAGCCAGGGAATCAAATATGAGTTTTTAAATTCCTTTTTATTTTTTTCAATAATAACCTATTATTATATATATTTTTTTTGAACGGGTAACCTATTATCACTACAACAAAATAAAGCAAAGGTAACAGTGAAAAATCATTGCCTAATATAAAAAAAAGTGTTGCCTTGTAGCTAAGGTAACACATATGAGGCGTAGTATATGCCCCCATTGTCTATTCATAAGGGGACACATTGCCACTCCCAACTAGTCCCAAGTATTTAGTAGGTTGTAGGGCTCGAACTTGTGACCTCAGAGTCACAAGGTGACTTCACCACCAACTCTACCAAACTATATATATATATATATATATATATATATATATATATATATATATATATATATATATATATATATTACACACACTCGCCAAAAAAGCAATATCTTAAATTATGTTGTCTTTTTAATATAAATGTTGCCGTAGATGGCAACATAGATATTAATGTTACATTTTTAAGCAATAGTTTTGTTATTGATATCTTTTCATGCAACAATTATTATGTTTGTTGTCTTAGACTAGAAAAAGGTAACACTTTAAGCGACTGTAGCCTTATATATTCTAGAGCAACACTTTTTTATCTGTTACTTTAGTTCAAGGTAACAAATAAATATTATTGCTTTAGATTACTAAGAGTATCATTTCTGTAAGTGTTGCAATATTAAGTGTTGCATATTCTCATTTTTTTTGTAGTGTATTATATGATAAACCTGTTTTTTCATGAAATAAAAATTGAAGAACTAGTTATGAAAAAATATGATAAACCTGTATCATATTTTCTTATAATATGAAAAAAAAATTAAAATATAATTCCAAATACATATTATATCGATATCAAATTATCAATATATCCATATCAAATTAGCAAATTGTCGTCCTCCCCAATTTTTTTTTTAAAAAAAAAACAAAAAAAAAGTTGAAGAAAGTATAGCAGCAAGCTGTTGGTCTTCCCAAAATTTAAAAAAAAAGTTGAAGAAAATACCAGTTCGTCCTCCCCAAAATTCAAAAAAAAAAAAAAAAATACAAAACTTGGAGAAACAAGAAGCAGTAAACATCAATTGCACACAATAGTTCAAGAAAAATAATTGTAGTTTCTTCAACAATTCATGAAAAAGAACAAAAAAAGAGTTGATTAAGCTATAAAACTTGAAAAATCAGGAGCATGAAGTCGCCGGCCGTTGTACCTGGTCCGTCGGAGGTCGTCGCTAGTGCAAGTTCTCCGGTCGCTGCTGTGGTGGCCGGAGGTCAGACTGGTGACAGCTATGGGAGTTTTTAGGGTTAAGAGAAGAGAGACTGATGGAGTTTTTAGGGGGGAATGGGAATGGGAATGGGAAAGTGTAGGGGGTGGTAAAATGAGAGTAGAGGGTTTTTGGGTTAAGTCAAAAATAAAAAGGGGTAAAGGGATCGGAATGATAGAAATTGATAAACAAATGACAACAAACGGAATCATTCTCATTCCCTTTCCTGAAACCCCCCAACCAAACGCCCCCTAAAGGTATTAGGAGTAGTGAAAGGTAAATTGGAGGAGAGGGAATTTAAAAGTAATAAAATTGAGTCCCACTAGTTAAGAGAAATAAATTAAATATTATAAAAACTTTTCAAATAAGGAAATGGAGCAAGCATTTAAAAACGATCGCAAAAGGAAAGTGGAACAATTAATTTAAAAACGAATGGAGTATTTCTCTACCCTCTTGTCAATTTATTTGATGTACTAATAGTACCCACAAAATAATATATAGTGAAGTTTATACACTAACCTTGAGAGCTTTTATATGAATTAATATTTTACATTCAATAAGCTATTGAGCTAATTAATGGAAATACAAGATTTAAAAGGTTGTACATAAATAAGAAATAAAAAACTCACCCAAAATCTTGTTTCAAGAGGGTGAGTGACTTGTTTCCAACAATTATACTTTGGGTTTATTATTTATAGGCCAATGAATTTGTTGACCAATTATTCAATAATTACTTGCCCATTCATTATTCATTTGTAGAATTTTAATTAATTGATAATTGATCATCGGTTACAGTGTTTAAAACTGCTCCAATTCAAGGAATTCAATAATAATAATGATAATATAATGTTCAATTCTTAATTATGACCAATAATTTAGACCATCATAAGAATTCAAAAAAAAACAAAAAAATAAATACAATTAAGGCCATCATAATTATACCGGTTACAAACTTTGAATTGGGAGATAATACTAACAGTACATATAATCGCTTATGTGGCAAGTTTATAAGTTGAAAAGTGATGTGGCGAAATGAAACAAAAAAAAGTTTTTTTTTCTACTCAAAACGAAGATAAATTATATTAGCCTATAAGGCTAAAAAGTTTCATTACAACAAAAGAGCAAGGGAATCTAAAATTACCATAATTAATGAAAATATTGGTAATAATAGGAACATGCTGAAACATACTAATACATCCGAAAATAAAAGAGCTAAACAGAGGATATAATACAACCTAGAGATAAAGCAGAAACTAAGGAAGCAGTGAAGATCCAAAGTGTTGATAGAACATCCAAACCAGCGAGAAAATAGGAAGAACACTTCATCCTGAAGAGGAAGAAGCACCAAGATCAGCATCGTAGATGGGTTTAGCAAATGGAGGAACAACAAAATGATCCTTATGCCCAATACTCATCTCCATTCCGTATGCAGCCAAACTATGAGCCGGTACATTGTTTTCTCTTGGAACATGCCTAATCAGAATGTTGCCATTGCTACGAAGAAGGTCATTCACATCATTGATAACGGCATAAAGTTCATGGTGAGGAACATGGTCCACCGACTTGAAAAGCTTCTTCAAATATTCAGCATCTGTTTCAATTTCAATCTTCTTGATTTGGAAGTCACCCGCAAGATATAATCCTTCCCTCATTGCAAGAAGTTCAACAGCAAGAGGAGTCACTGCATTATATTTGCTAGAAAATCCGAAAAACCAAGTGCCATTAGGGCGTCTGATAACACCACCCCTAGCAGCATTTTCAGAATGCTTCCAAGCTCCGTCTGTATTCAGCTTCAAATAACCATCTCTAAGGGGAATCCAGTGAGAAGAAACCGAATTTTCTGCTTTAGACTTGCCTTTCCCCTGCAGCAAATGAGTGTTCATTTGATAGTCCACAAAAACTTAGTGAAAATATGCATAGAGTGGAACATTTTTTGCTCGAAAATCACCGTATTCCTATCCCTCCAGATATTCCAAAGACAAGAGCAAAATATCAATTTCCATATTTCAGGTTGAGTTAAATTGAACTCAATCCACTTATACCAATTCGAATTTTTAAAGGTGTGAAAATCAAAGTTTTTTGGAATTGGAATTCTTTGGAAAATAAAGTTCCGTAAGATCAAAGAGTAGAAGCAGTCCCTAAATAGGTGTAAGTGGGTTTCATCATATAAGCTACACCTACTGCAGGAAGGAGAAATAAAGGGAATGAAAGAAGAAAGTTTGCTAGCAACATGAAGAATTTTATGAGCACAATGCCATAGTAGCATATTATATTTATGTGGAGTTCGAATCTTCCAAATTTTCTTCCAAATACTACTCGAAAAAGGACCAAGATCATTATTGAGATTGATAGAAAGGGAACATTGTAAATGGTAGGCTGATTTGATCGAGAAGTTGCCATCCTTGGAGGGAGTCCACCTTATAAAATCCTCTAAATTTGGATTGAAAGACAAGGGAATTTGTAAGATTAGCTTGACAATCCAATCAGGGAGAAGGTGTTTAATGCTATCCAAATACCAAGAGTTATTCCTAATTATATCACACACGAAAAAGTGGGCTTTTGAAAGAGGAACATCTTGATCAAGAAGAAGATATAAGGGTTTCAGACCAACCCAGTGATGAAACCAAAGAGAAGTGGATTTTCCATTTCCTATTCCAATGATTAAACTCGAAGCTAAAAGGTGTCTACCCTTTAGAATGTCTCTCCAAATGGGGGAATGATAGGATTTAGTATCACAATCAAAAAGAGCACTTCTATGAAGATATTTATCATTAAAAATCCTAACCCATAGCTTGGAATTATCAGCGAGTAAAGTCTAACACTATTTTTACATAAAAGCTAAGCCTAGTTCCACTCCTTTAACCTTCTAATACCTAAGCCCCCAATGGCCATAGGTTTAGTAACAATGCTCCAGCTTGTACAAGGCATATATCTAGACCTATCCAACTTATTCCACAAAAACTTTCCTACAATTTTTTTCCAAAGAATTTAGGATAGCAATCGGAAGAAGAGTAGTTCGCATAGCATAAACTGGGTAGGAGTTCAAAACAGATTTTATGAGGGTGTTTCTTCCAGCTATATTAATGAGTTTGGCTTGCCATCCTTGAATTTTATCAAAAGATTTCTGAAGGAGGTCATAATAATGGGAGATTTTGAGCTTATTAGGACTAATTTCCACTCCAAGATACCTACCAAAATCAGAAGAAATTTTGATATTGAAAGAGGAAGAGATATTCTGCCTAACTTGAAAGGTCATAGAAGGAGGGAAGATTAAGGAGGATTAAGCAAGGTTAACATGTAAACCTGATAATTTCCCAGACACTCATAATGGAATGCAAATTAGTGGAAGAAGCATGATCAAAGAGAAACACATCATCGGCATAAAAGAGATGAGAGATAGAAATGTTTTTTTTAAACTTTTAAAGGTTTCCAAATATGATGATTAACACTCTCTTCTATCATGATAGAAAGACTTTCTAGACACAAGAAAAATATGTACGAAGAAAGAGGATCTCCTTGCCTAATTCCCCGAGAGGGAGAAAAAGGAGAAGTCACTTGGTCGTTCCAAAGAACTGAGATGCTAGAAGTAGTAATACAGGACATGGTGAGCTTAATAATATTATCAGGGAAGTCAAAACCACGAAGGGTGCTCTCAATAAAACTCCACTCAAGGCTATCATATGCTTTGGCAAGGTCTAATTTCAAGGACATGAAATTTTTTCCTTTCTTTGATTTTTTGAAAAGGTGAGCAATTTCTTTTATAACAATGACATTGTCCTCAATACCACGACCTTTGATGAAAACTAGATTTCAAAGGGTTAATGATCAAAGGCTATCATATGCTTTGACAAGGCCTAATTCTAGAAGAAATGATCTTTGTGACTAATTTGTAGATTGAGTTACAAAGACCAATAGGTCTAAAATCAAAGATGAAATCAGGTTTGGCTTTTTTTGGGATAAGGGAGACATAAGAATGGTTGATTTGAGAGGGGATGCAACACGACTCAAAACATTGAACACAAAATTGATGTAAAATAGTACCAATATCATCCCAATAAAATTGATAAAATTGTGGTTGGATTCCATCGGGACCGGGACAATTCATAGGCTGCATACTCATAAGGCAATCTTTAACCTCATCCAAAGTAGGAATAGAAGCAAGAAGAGAAGCTTGAGGGGAGGATATTGTTTGAGAAGGGATAAAGAAAGGTTGAATAAAAGATATGTCAAGGGTGGAATTAAAAAGGGTTTTAAAAGGATTTGTTGCTAAATCCTTTAAAACTGATTCTTCCATGATCCAATTTCCTTCCTTATCCTATAAACAAATTATTTTTCCTCTAGATTTTTTCACAGAAGCAATAATATGAAAATATTTGGTATTTAAATCCCCAAATTTTCTTCAATTAATTCCCGCTTTTTGAGCCCAAATTATCCTTTCTTTTCGAAAAATATCATTTAGCTCTTTAAGCAAATCTTTTTCAAGCGAGCTTAACAAGGAAGGCCGAATATTTAAAAGCCAAATAAATTTGTATTCCATCAATCCTAGCCAACAATTTTTTATTTATTTATTTTTATTAACAAAAATATTAGAATTCCAATTTTTGATATTATTAAAAAAACTATTCTGCCCTTTTAAAAAATCATTGTCCGGAGACTCCCAATTAGAAAGAAAAAAATCTTTAAAACAAGGATGATCCAACGACTCCAACCACTTAGCATTGCAAATAGCCCTATCCAAACGTTCTTGAATATTGTCAATGCCATCCCTAGCATTATTCCAGGTATGCGGATTGCCATTGAAACCTATATCAACCATACCAGCTTTGTCCATGAAATTACGCAAATCACGGCATTGAGAAGGACGAAATTTACGACCCCCAGATTTTTCTACTTGAGAAGTGACTTCGTTAAAATCTCCTAAGGTCAACCAAGGAGTATCAGAAGAGGGTAAATCATCAGCCAAATCATTCCAAAACTTATGACGATCCTTGGGATTACTAGGCGCATGTAAGCCAGTAATCAAGCTTTCCGGAGAACCATTCTTGAAGTGAAAGAGAGCATGGAAGCGATGAGGATTGTAGACACCCATTTGTTTCTCCCCAAAACCAAACCCGGTGATGAGTGCCTTTCACGTTGAATCATAATCGAATGAAACGAAAGTGTGGAAAGGTCTAGTGTTGCGGAAAGTTTTATTTCTTTTCTCTTCTCCCTGTTTTTGAAAACTTTATTTTAAGAAAAAAGCCAATCCAGTTTGGTTGGTCCATGATATGGGTCCAATAGTGGTGTAGTTGGATGGGGTTTGCAAAGACCTTTCCAACGATATATTATAAGCCCAATTCCGATGAATATTGAGGAAATTATGGCCAATTTACTAAACTGGGCCTGGTTTGAGCTTTATGTACGGCCCAATGATATAGGGGAGGGCTTAATATAATTTATCATTCCTAATGCAATTAGGAATGGTTTTAGTCTTCTAGAACATTCTAGAAGGTTCTCATCATTCCTAATTCGATTAGGACTCTTCAGAGTTTTAATCAAGATCAAATAGCATTTTCGATGGAATTATATTATTTTATCTTCCAGTACAGGAAATTTATCAGATTTTCGAAAACGCGTTGACAACCACTTTGGCGTCCAACCCTAGGCCTTGGCGCCTGGAACCAGGCTTGGCACCAGACGCTAGCCACTGGTGCCTGGCGCCAGTTAGCCAGGGTTAGCGCCAATGCTGTTTCTCGATCTTTAGACTCTGTTTTGTTAAATTATCTTTTTTGGATGATTTTCTCTATAAATATCGTATCAAAAACTCCGTTTTCAATCATCATCTACATCTATCATTCACCAATTCTCTTTATTCTTAAGTTTTAATCAACTCTCTTTATTCACCAACTATCTTCATCATTCATCAACAAGCATCAATCATTCCTCAAATTCTTTTAATTCATTCTTCATTCATTCTTCATCTTTCTTCCGTCAACTTTCAATAATATTAATTCTTTAGTATTCTTTTCTAAACTTTTCTTTTTAATACAAAATTCCGCATTCGCAAGATCTAGATACACCTAGCCATATTCGAAGTTGCCTTCGCCCTAGACGTGAAAGGTTTTAATTTCTGAGGGTTTGGTCCCAAATCTCTCTTTCAATTATTTAATTTAATTGCTTTGTTTTGATTATTATTTTCCTTGAAGTTACTAACGTGTGTATTTTGTTATTAGAAAGAGGTACGAGGCATCCAAGTAAGTACTTTAAGGGATTTTATTGATTAATTCATTTATGATGTAGATATCATGTTTATATTGTTATTATGATATTCCTAGTATCATATCTAGGGTATTTTTAATATTAAATATAATTGTTATGATGCCTTTTATTCTCTTTCTAATATTAATTCATGTTAGTATCATGTTAGGGTTAAAGATTTGATTTTTATTGCTTAGTGACATGCTAGGGTTTGTTATTAATCTTGTTAGTATCATGCCTAGGATCTTGCTATGCTTTAATATGATTATGATTATGATTGATATTATTGTTATTAATAATGTTGATTGTTATTGATTATGTTGCTTGATATATTTTTTATTATTTATTGCTTGATCACCTTTTATTGCATGTTTAAAGGCAATTTATACTTGCAATCACGCTTAATAAGATACTTAATAATCTTGTTTAGGGTTAATTGTGATTATAATTCAAGTGATCGCCAATAATAGTTTATTTGTGCATTAAATTCAACCAACATAGATTAAACAGGTTTAGGGTTAATCCTATTGATTGTATGTTAGTCAGAAAGCGCACATGAATACGATCAGAATAAAGTAGAGGCCTATTATTAGGGCAGGTTCAATCTATTTTAGGTTGGATTTGTACCTTCATCCCCGGACCCTTATTTGGTTTATGACCTTATGGAGTTGACGATCTCTTGGATCGTTAAGGGGTGTAACCTTCACCTCGTGAACGGTTTACAAGTTCCTTAAAAACTTGTTGGCGACTCTTTTGCTCTATCTTCTTCCCTTTTGGACGCCACCGTACTTTAGTGTATGATCACAGTGGGGTTCATGCTAGTGGGATTTTAAAGGCTTGAAATTATTCCCTACAAGGATCAAACGAGTAAGTTGGGAGATCAACGGTATTTTTCCAAAACAACCAAATTCCTTCTCTCCTAGAGGTAGGTTGAATGGTTTTAAAATCATGAAACCCTAATTGAAGCTTAACTAAACGAAAAAAAGTTACACATAGAGAAATACCACTCTTTACTTTGGAGTTTTAATAATAATATAGATCATACTTTTCATGCTCCCAGTAATGCTTAACACATGTTAGTAGTACTGCTGAACAGTTTCAATAGTACTATTGAGAGGTGAAAAGGTTTTTTTATGTAAAATTAGTTGCATAACTGTTATGCATTATATAACTTCCTAGAAATGAAGTGCTTCACAAATTCCAGAAAACAAATGTTGTAGTTATGCTCAACAAGTGCAGTTGTGCGGAGAGAATTGCTTCGAAAGTAAGGCATTGGTAATAATACGCACCAACATATTTGTGTGGGTGGTAAACCGGTAATATAATGTGCATTACAAATTGGTGTAAAAGCAAAAGTAATTTTTTGTTAGGTCAAATGTGAAGAATAGATAGTCATTGTAATCCAATTTAAAGAAAGGGAGTGTGTTGTAATATTTGCTTTAAGTTATAAGTGGTTAGTTAACTCCGATCCTAATGCAAAGGATTATGATTTACTAAGTGATTTAGTTTGTGTGGTTTAAAAAAAAGTGATTAGTTTGTGCTAGTGGAGTCTTATGAGTAATAGGTCAGTAGGTTTAGGAGTTTATAGGTACCATATGCAGAAAAACATGAATCATATTCATAAGCACCTATCCCAAGATTGCATGCATAACACACAAGACACATAATCATACCTTTGAAACGTGAATTCCACAAAGCTATTTGATCGGCAAATTAGGGAGAGAATAAAGCCCCAAGCGTTGCTCCTCTACTTAGTCCACGGGATTCGAACGAGCCGTCCACCAATACTAGATTGGTCGAGTGAAGGGGAAAACCACGATCACCACCTTTAATGGACTAAACCGATCACCACAAACCATCATCGCCACGAACCACCACTACTGGCGCAAAGGGAGGAGGAAGAGCCGAGAGAGAGAGAGATAGCTAGATTTGCGGGGCTTGGTTTTGTGTTTTCTAAATCGGGTTTGATCTTATTGATCATTGAATTGCATGTCCAAAACCGTAGGCAACTAGTCTATTTATAATCATATTATATTTAGACTAGGTTACGAAGCCCAAAACCCTCCACACTACTCCATATGGCCGACCATCTTAGGGGATGAGGCCCATCATTGGTCTCGCCATCTCGTGCTCGATCTAGGCCCTTTGTGTTACCTTATAGGATCCGTCCAATTGGGCTTTGGCCTATTTTACTAGCCCAAAGATCATTAGTACCTCTAGCTATGATATAATGACGACTCAAATGAACGAACTTAATTATATCCATAATTTGATCCATTTATATATCTAATAATTGCACAGACGAAGACATAAATCCTTCATATGGTATAGTGCGTGGGTTAATGTTAGCATGATTTAATGATCAAGAGATCATGTTTCTTACATCTAATTTAATTCTAATTTGCACTATATATATGTTGCAATGTAGTACGTTTTTTAGTGGATTGAATAATAATAAAATGTTCTTCTTTACTTCTCTCATCTCTCTATTTTTTATTTCAACATAATCCATTAACGTAAAATTATATTTTGAAATCAGTAAAATATTACAAATATTGAAACATCCAAAATTATTTTGTGACGTAAATATATATAAGACAGATTGAATACAAAGTATTAACATTGGTTCTCCTAATACCTGCTGCTGCTTAGATTAGTTATATAAGGTAACAGAACTACCAACTTAACGGGCTAGGTGGTGGTAGTTTTGACCATAACAAGCAATCATTCCTACCACCATAACTAACCTTAGTTACTAATAATTTAATGTGAATTAATTAGTTTATGAATATATGTATTTAATATATAGTTCGTGCAGTTGTTGAACTTGAGGTTTTCAATACAAATGTAAATTTATGATAGACAGCAAAATATATAGTGGGCATACTATAGACTAGGAGTAAAACATCTGAAAGCATGTTTCCACCAATCAGTCAAAGCTTTTAAGCAAAGATTGCATGATTAGAGATCCACTACTCTTCCTTGCTTGCTATCTATATTTATTATCTAATGAAACTTATTTATGTTATAATTTTGATGAAGAATAATTTGGAAATTGTTGTGTTGATTAATTAAAATAAGTAAATTGTTTGTCACTTTATTATGGCTCCCAATTTGCTTAATTATTGAGTTTTTGCTACAATAAAAAAAAGTTTCGAAAAAATGAAAAGGGAAACACCTAATAAGGTCATATCATCATGCATTCATGCATGCGTCATGCGTGTATGTAGGAAGATCTTATAAATACATGGTACTAGTTGTATTACTATGGGTAGTGTATAGTGTAAGTCAATCGGTTTTTAGGTTATATGTTAACAAGATTTACACACGCGATACATGTTTATTCCAATCTATCTATAACAATAACTAAAATAAAAACCGCTTACATTATTACTGTACACATGTCAATTTCTCATATAAATTTTTCCCTCCAAAATTATTAAAGTGTGAACATCAATTAACCAAAAGCGTATTAGTGATATTTCTCTTTCCAAAAACCCACATTTTGTGAATTAATTATTTCATATTATATTGAATTTTTTATTCTAATTCGTGCATCACACGAGTGCTAATATAGTGTCTAGTATACAAAGTACAACAAACATTTTAAAAGATAAGATTATATATATATATATATATATATATATATATATATATATATATATATATATATATATATATATATATATATATATAAAAGACATTTTAGATGAACAACAAACTAAGGACATGTTCTCTTACGTTGAAATCCAGTTCAGTTCAGCTCAGTTCAGTTCAGTTCAGCTCCTAATTTTCTTCTCTTATAAAATATTCATTTCAGTTCAGTTCAATTCAGTACAGCTCAGTTCAGTTCAGTTCAGCTCAGTTCAGTTCAGTTAAGTTCAGTTCAGCTGAGTTCAGGCCTAACTCCTTAAAAATTAGCTTAGCTTGTACATAATACTATAGAAATTACCAAACTTCTATTATAAATCATTCTAAAATATAGCAGTTCAGTTCAGTTCAGTACGTACAACTCAGTTCAGTTCAGTTCAGCTCAGTTCAGTTCAGTTCAGTTCAGTTCAGCTAAGTTCAGTCAATGAGAACAGACCCTAACTCCTTAAAAATTAGCTTAGCTTGTACATAATACTATAGAAATTACCAAACTTCTATTATAAATCATTATAAAATATAGTCATTGTCTAAACTTTCATTTGAACTTTTTTTTCCATTGCATTGAAATAGGCGTGGCGTTGATTTTTATAAATTGTTGAATGTATGACAATTGTATACGTATGTTGCGTTTTAAAACTCAATTTCAAATAACGACGATCCCCAATCAATCAAATACCATATGTATGACTTATTATTTAGGAATCAATTTGGATTCAAATGGTACGATTTTCCTTAGTTGTGCCGTGCTAGTGTTAGTTAAACCAAGCATCCAATGCAACATGCATCTTAAAAAATGGGTAGAAGACAGTGACAATTATGCCAAATTAAATTATCCAAGTATCAAACATGCACCTTCAACATTGCTATGTTTGCAACAGAAGGCAGACTGTCTACTACACGTTGTTGCATGGTGCCTTCTGGAGCATTGTTTTGGTGAACAGCATCGTAACAAAGCCTAGCCTTCGAAGCTAACGTACAATATTTTTATAATTATTTATACTTTAAGGGTGCGGTTGTATACTTGTAATTTGTAAATTAATTAATATGGAATATGAAAAATATTACGATATGTATTTGTATATAGTTAGGTTCTAATCCAAATATAATATAAGTTGTATTTAGGACATGTTTGGACTCGATAATACGACAAGCTAAAGAATTTGGTGATGAGTTTGATTAATAATTAGGTGCAGTGGTGATCAAATAAGGAAGTATGCATACACTACACCTAGTAGTACGTAGTAACTAAAGAACAATTACTTTCGTTTTGGAAGGTAACTGTTAAAGGACCAATTCAATTGAAAACTTAAGTTGATGGTTGAGACCAAAGATAATATGTTATACTTTATAATGCCCCCGGACCCCCGGCCCTCACGTGAGCTAGAGTTCGTTAGGCTTGAAATTATGGATGTAAAATGGGCCCTTTCAAATAATATTTAACCGGCCTTTTAGGGTTAGTTGTTATTCCATCAACTAGGTCGTCTTCTATCCTTATACAATCTTCACCTCAATTCTTATACGTACATTAATACAACATCCTCAAATCAGTCAAATAAGCATGCTTCATAGTTCAAGTGAAGAGGAAAGGGTAGTTGTACATGCTCTAACGCTCATATAACTGTCAATAAAGGATTAAATTCCTCCGGATTGTGAAAACTTTTAAAAGTATGAAAGAAAATTATCTTTATATTTATAATTGATTTTATCCAAATATTTCACTCTTCGTTTATTGTCTAAAAGGTATCCAAATACGATAAACCTTTACTAACATATAATTACTTGAAATATCCAATTTGTCACGAAAAAAGTTTAGAAAATATAATTACTAACATAAGAAAAAACCCTATCATAAAACATTGCTCCAAATATTTCAAGAACCAACGACATATTTTCATCTCCATCAAATGCAACAATAGTTGCAAAATCAATTCACTACAAAATATGGTGCATGTCTCATGTGACATTTCATACTAGTTTAACATTTGAGGAGTGAACCAAGTAATACAATTTTATTTTATGTAATTATTATATAGTGAGACAAATATTTATGACCCCAAAAAATAAAAAATCATTGTAGTCCTACTATTTTCGTATGGTACAAAATCCAGTAGTAGTACCTACGGTGTATTTTTGTGGAGAAGGAATAGAAAATTGTGGCGGTTTGCAAATGTCAAAATCGATATTTTGGCGTTTTCCACAAATCTTTTAGTTGTGGCAAGTGGGCCCCGTTTATCTTAAAATACGAAGTACTCGGTAAAACTATTACCTCGGTAATCGTAGTATCTTCGTATTTGACATGTGAAAGTGTGAAATGTAAATACGTACTCCATATTTTGTTTTTTTACAGGTCGGTATTTTTTACTTCATACTCCGTATTTTGCAACGGAAAAATAGAAAATGTTAAACTTTTCAACTTTTTAAATTAAGGGAGATGTAGAAAATGCATATCATTATTATTTTTGTTTAATTTATTGAATTTTATTGAATACAAATTGATTTTCACAAGTGGAGTAACCAATTATTGATAACCAATTATTGATAAAAATAAAAAATAAGTTATCAAGTCATAAATGAGCAAACTACTATAGCAAAAAAAAAAAAAAAAAAAAAAAAAAAAACACCGGAGTACGGAGTAGTGGATAGAGGAAGTAACTTTGTAAGAGTTGCCCCTCCCAAGTCATGATCTTGAGGCCATGAAATTATGGTACAATCTTGTTATCAATAATCTTATTTATGCATGCATTACTACCTCATCATCAATAACACTACAATATCTTTCTCCATTATTAAAATTGCGAACACTTGTTACTTTGGGTGTTTTATAAAAAGTTGTAATATTTCATCATCAGATAGCTTGTATAGTTACACATTAATGAAGAATGAAAATCGAGAAAGTATGTGTGAACAATAATCTCATATAGTCATATGAGTATTTTATATCAACTAATGATATATCCCGTACTCATATTGCCTAATACTTCATTTTTGTAGTTTTAGTTGGTATATTTTAACTTTTAACTCATACAATACAATAGGACATGTTCACTTCATCTTAAGTTCTGTTCAGTTCAGCACCAATAAGTTCAGTTTAGCTCTTAATTTGCTTCTCTTATAAAATATTCATTTCAGCTCTACTCAGGTCAGTTCATTTTAGCTCCAATCAGCTCAATGTACTTCAGTAAATGAGAACAAATCTTTAATCATAACAAAAAAGAAAACATGTCAATGATATTTATATATATAAAAAAATTCATCATAATACATACTCCGTACATCATATGTGAGTTCTCCATAATATACACAATACACGGGATAAACTTTTATTTGAAGACGGAAAGACCGAAGAAGTATCGGTGACCGATAGCGATACCAAGTGCGAAAGAAAGAAAGCAAATAAAACGGCAAGATGCGCGCCTATTTAACTACACAAGTACGGAATAGTAAATTGGGTCACATTATATATCCACGACATTTTACTGTTTTCATTTATTCTCCCAAAAATATAATGGACCATTTCCTGCAAAAAAATTAAATTCCTCAAAAAATAAAATCAAACAACAATAAATTCTTCCTGGCTTTTTCTCTTCCTCCTTTTTACTGTCACTCTTTCTCAGTCTTCCATTTTCAGCCACTTTCTCTCTCCTCTTCACTTTTATAAATTTATTTATTTTCGCTGCCATTTTTAGGTGGCAAAGCTTTTTCATGGTTGAATCCTTGAAATGTGACAAATTCTTCCAAATCCTACCATCAATTTCATCGAAGAAGACGAAGACGAAGTTGCAGAGGAAATTAGGGTTTGCAATTGAAGAAATTGAGCGATATAATGCCTTTAAATAGGCATCAAATTAGGAATGAGTATAGTTTAGCGGATCCAGAGTTGTATAAAGTTGCTGATAAAGATGATTCTGAAGCTCTGCTTGAAGGTGTTGCCATGGCTGGTCTTGTTGGTGTTCTTCGCCAGCTCGGTGACTTAGCTGAGTATGTTCTTTTCAATTTTTGAATGTGATTAGGGTTTCAATTTTTGATTGATTTGGTGAAAATTGTTTGTTATGGCGTGAATTTGAATTTAATCAATTGTTGAGATCTGCTTCAGCTGGATTAATTAAGATTATGCTTAACATTGACTCATAATGCAATTTTTGCGGAATTTCCTGAATTAGATATTGTTTGGTTTTCAAGTATTTAATTTCACTTTTTATTTTTGATTTTTGGATTAAGCTTTACATTGACTTAAAATGACTTAAAATGCAAATTTTGCGGAATTTTGCCTGAATTAGATGTTGTTTGAATTTGAAGTATTTATTTTCACTTTTTTTTGGCTGTTAATGGAAGTGTTTAGATTTTATTGTTAGTGATATTAAATTGCAGGAAGATATTATGTGAATTTGATGCTTATCAGATTTGTTGATTGTGATGTTAAGCGAGAAATGATAATTTCATCAAACTCTTGCCTTATTTCCTGAATTAGAAAACGAAAGGAAACATGGGGAAGGGCCGAAGGGGGTATGTGTTGTACGTTTTGAAATTGTTTGCTACCTGTTGGATTTTATTGGAACCGATTAGTGGTTGGCTGTTTGATTTGGTCCCGAGTAGCGGACTGGGCATTACACAATGCTTTGTTGTTTTTTTCTAGGATAAGTGATCCAAGGTGGGGGATTTTGTGGCCAATAGGGAGTAAACTTGAGCTACATTTTAACTATGATACCTGTAGCATATGACGAAGGGGCGGCCTATTCTGGAATGGGAAAAAGGCTTAGCTCAAGTAATTTTGAAGGGAATAATAAAGGTCCTTTACTTTAGCACCCCTAGAAAAAAAAATGACTAATAGCTAACTTGATGTTGATTTGCATCCTTACTGTAACGACATGGATCAATAATATGATTAAGCTCCATATGAGCTTTTGTTTTATCTAAATCTGATAGACTTTTAGAGAAAGAATCTCCTTTCATCTGGCTAAGAACCAATAAATGCTTAAAATATGAAATTAAAAGGTGCAGAAAAGCAAGCATGAAGCAGGCTGGAAATCTAGAGGCAGGCAAAGGTCTAAACAGCCGTGGGAAGCTATAGAATAGAAAAATTATTAAAAAAAAGAACAAAAGATCATCTTGGAAAATTTCATAATCCAATGAGCCAATGAGGAGGAGATGTTGAATTACGCTACTCATTGTACTCTGGCCAAAGTTCTTGCTCCTAAATTCCTAATTACTGTAATCCTCTCTGTTTTTGTAGAGTTCCTATGAAGCTTTATTCTCCTAAGTGTATTACACGCTTAACCTTATTAATCCCAGTAGGCCGTCTAAATATAGTTATGATATATACTTTCTATTGTGATTTTGCATACTAAGACATTCCTAGTCATCATGATGTGGTTGTAAGCTGTATACTCTGGTTGTTGCCAATTTAGCATTAACAGTTCTTTTGGATTAGGGTTCTTTAAGTGTGTAGACATTATAGTAAATGTTTTATGGGAAGATGTAAGCCAAACACACCCAAGTGCCCAAGTGAAGCAATTTGAAGGCTGTGGTTATTTGCATCCTAATTTCTTAGTGGGCTAAAAAAATGCCAATAAATACTCAGTTTCAGAAATTAATGTTGTTGAACAAGCTTAATGACAACAATAGATAAGTAAACGAAAGGTTTTGTACCTCGGTGAAAAGATGAGAAGTATGTGATGATTTTGTCCCAAGTATATAGAATGGCAATTAAAAGTTGGATGTATACGGTTTGAAAATGACCTTTCTCATCTTGTGCCATTAGCTATTAGAGGATATTATCATATTAATGTTGATCAACTTGAATGACAATGGTAGGTTAATAAATTAGCTAAAGGGCATTGGTGTAAAGATTTGAAGGATGCAATGATTTGTTTGTTAAACCTTGCAAAGATTGTCAGTATAGACTTGAATATGTCTTGATGTGTAGTTTGAAACCTTGAGATGCAACCTTTCCTTCTTCGGCTATTAGAGAATATTGCTGTCTGATAAATAATATTTATAAGCCTACATTGACTGTTGAGAAAGATTAATTGATTTATGTTTTTCAAAGTTACATGCTTTCTTTGTTGGACAACATTAAAAATGTGCTATCAAGCTAGGGGAACATCATTTAAACTCTGTCTTTTGTTTTTCTGCCTGTCCACAACATTAATCATTGTGGAACTGTTTTGTCTTATATGAGATTATAATTAACCAATCTTACTGAGAGAATATAAGGCATTGAGCTCCCAATACATCTGCATAACGGAAAGTCCAAATGTCAAACCATGATTCCCCATGACATTTTGGAACAAACACAGATCAATGACCATATAAAGAGTTACGAGTAATAGTTTAGAGATAAAGGATCGTGTGATGCATCTACATCTAGGAAGATTTTCATTTTATTCCTTTTCCCTTTGAGGGGTCAATCTTTGAATTTTGTGGTCGTTTGGTTAACATAGGAAATGAAAATTCCCATGAACTTCTAATTTATGGGAATTAAATTCCACAATCAAATTCATGGGAATTTCTTAAAGCAGTTTGGTTAGTAATGAGGGAAATAAATTCCCATAGAAATTTCAACTTACCTAGTGGGGACTAGTAAGTAAATTTCTACATTTTGTGGGAACTAAAAATTCCTAGGAAGCTCTACTTCCCCCATTTCACCAAATTTTATTCAAACAAACAACTTACGCATTTTGCAATTCCTAAGAACTCTCCTAATTCCCATGTTTATACAAACCAAACAACATCTTTATGTATCAAATTTATTGTTCTCATAATTTGCTGCAAGAGATGTTTCCCTGATTACTTGTGTCTTCTGATTTAAAAAGGTTTGCTGCTGAAATATTCCATGACTTGCATGAAGAAGTTATGGCTACCTCTGCTAGAGGTCATGGTCTGATAGTTCGTGTCCAGCAACTGGAAGCTGAATTTCCTTCAATTGAAAGGACACTCCTCTCCCAAACTAGCCATACAGCGTTTCTCTACAACACAGGTGGGAATTTTATCAAGCGTGCATTTCTTATGGAAGATGCCTGTTTTTATTGTTGTTTAACTTAGTAGTAAATTTGTTTGATGAATATACAATTAGTGTCAGGTTTAACACTCTTTGTTTGACAATCAAGGGTCTAAAGGAAATTTTTATTTCGTGGTCGGTCAAGGGCCTGCTCTACTCACTTTATTATATGTTGTTGCCTTGTTGGGCTGATGGCCTGATTAAAGATACCATGGTTTGATAATATTTTAAAAGCTCTACCCCATTTGTTTCAACCTTTTGCAAGTATTGTAAGTTGTAACTCACAAAAAAAAAAAGGTTTCGCTCATTTCTTTTCTTGCATCACTTTGGTAAATCTTGTCCTGTAGGCCTGAATTCGGTTCATTTTTTGATAATTTGGATGCCTATATGCTGTCTTCTGGCAATCCGGTCTGGATTGTACAACGTTTACTTAGGCATTTTCAACCCGCAGGATGAAATTAGTGTATCTTATATACAGAGGATTTACAAATTTTAATCTGAATTTGTTGTTTAAAAAACTTTTAACAGTGAAACTTCCCTTGGATTTTAGAGTAGTGAAAGCTGTTAATTCTCTGATAACAGTTATTGCATGGGCTTTTGTCCTGCACTTTAACATATGTATGTGGCAGGCGTTGACTGGCATCCTAATCTCCGTATGGATCAGAGTGTGGTTACTCGAGAAGACTTACCTCGATTTGTTATGGATTCTTACGAGGAGTGTAGGGGTCCTCCTCGTCTCTTCCTTCTTGACAAGTAGGTTTCTTTTATTTTGATAACTATGTATCTCCACACAGAATGATATGTTATTAGTTGATGATGTTGATGGCTTAATATGTTGCAGGTTTGATGTTGCGGGTGCCGGTGCGTGTTTGAAGCGCTTCACTGACCCATCATTCTTTAAGATGGAATCAGCATCTTTGACTGGTAGAAAATTAGGACAGAGGGATAAGAAAACTCGAAGAGTAAAGGTACAATGATACACGCTAATATGCTAAGAAACTTCTTATGTGGCTTGTGTGTGTGTGTGTGTGTGTGTGTGTGAGAGAGAGAGAGAGAGAGAGAGAGAGAGAGAGAGAGAGAGAGAGAGAGAGAGAGAGAGACTGTGTGTGTGTGGTGCGCGCACACGCGTGCGTGTTTGTGTGTGTGCATGCGTGTGCCCGTGTGATGCATGTGTGTGTGTGTGCGTGTGCGTGTGTGTTTATAAATTAGAGTAGCTGCAACGATAACAATAACAAGTGATCTGAGTTGTGGCTTATGGTGATGACAAAGGCCTAGAAATATATATTTACAGCATGGTAATGAAAGGATGTTGACTTTATATGCAATATCAGTTGCCAGTTCCTGCTAAAGGGAGACAAAAGTGAACTGGGTGGGTAAATTAGTGTATCCGTTTCACTTACAGCTCCTCTGTTGCACTTACACCTCTTTATATTTATGTTATATATAGTATCATTCTAAAATAGTTGTGTAGTTCTGTGCCTGGTGGTCGGAAGGGGATAAATATTGATATGACCGAATGGGTTGGTGTGCACTGCTAGTGATCATTCTGTTTGCTATAAAACTTGGTGTTTAATGTTACTACTTGTTATCAATAGACCTGTGTCATTAGCATATTACGACTTGTACCTATTAATAGCTCCAGTTGCTATTGATATCTATTATGAAGTATTGGTGCTTAATATTACTTGGCGCTCTTCTCTTATATGTTTGACCTAATTTGGGTTTATGTTATTAGTTTATTGTTGACTCTCTTGGAATTCGATAATCTGCGAGTACAAAAAAATGGTGGCATGCTGGCAACTTTCTCTATTTTGAATATTGATTTGAGATATAATTTTGAAAATGGGCAGTTTGCTGCTGTGTTAGGTTTTGCCCCTTGGCATATACCTTCTAGCTTCTAAAGACTTTTTTCAGCACCACCTTGACTGTATTGGTTTATACTTAACTTGATTAATCTTTGGTTTCTCTTCTGTTTGGATGTGTAGTTTTATTACTACTACTTTGAGACTGTAACGTAAATTTTTATTTCCAAGCTTGTGAACTCCATGTATATGTAAAATTCTGTCCTAATGTTGTCTTTTTGGCCGTGTTTCAGAAGAGAGGACCGCGATGGAGAAACGGAGATACTCCAGAATCCTATCCGTCATCACATGCCAAGTATGAAGCCTTCGTTTATTTCGATGTTTCAATTCTTTTTCTTACATACTTTAAAGATTGCTAACTGATAAACGTTAACATATGAATTTTGCTAGTGCAGACTGCATCAGCTGTTTCTGGAAGAGCGTATTGAGAGTGGTATTAATGATCCAGCGCGTCGTGTAAAATTGAAGAAGAGGCAGTTTACTGGATCTCTTTTCGAGCAGGATAATGTGAAAAGTTACATGGAAAAGTTTTTGGATACTAGTCCACAGGAGCAAAAAATTCTTCATGAAATATGTATTGACCCTCTAGCATTGACATGGAAGTCAGATACTGTTTGTGAAACAGGTCTTGAAATTGTGGAAATTGGTGCAATTAGTCCTGTCAAAGAATCAATAGACACTGACAGAAGCTTTTGCTCCTCACCTGAAGGCAGGGAAATTGTGGCCAAATCATCAATGGGTGGTTTTAATCAGGACAAGTTGAATACATTGAGTGACAATAAACGTGCGGAAGTACCTGGACTCTATCATGAAAGTCATGATAGTAACTTATCAAAAATTTCGAAGGTGGTGAGTAGTGAAGAAATTGCTGATAGAGAAAGCATGTCAGAAGGCAGTGCTGATGGTGCTTGTGATATTGATGATGTTGCTAGTGAGATTGATAATTATGTGGACGCTCTTGCTAATATGGAGTCTGAATTTGAGACAGATTCTGATTGTAAGAAAAATCCACACTATTTGAATGTGGAACCCGTTATGGAAGATTCTGATGGAAGCGAAAAACGGCGGGAGCTCCGTTGTGTATCCTTGGATTCACAATCAATTGGAAACTCCATCACATCTGAAGATGGCGATCGTTTATCCAAGGACAGGGAAAGTTCATGCTCAAATAGTGTGAACACTTTGATGGAGACTACAACTGATCTTGATGTAGCAGTTGCTACTATCCAAGCTTCTAACTCGGATTCTGACAATATGTTATTTGACCATCATTCCACATACGAGGAGATTCTCAGAAAAGAAAGAGAAATGCATGCAGCAGCCAGTATTGCTCATGCCGCAGTTGATGACATATTGAAGAGTGAGGAGGAGTCTGGTGAAGCTTTGAATACTTCTTCTCTTGCTGATTCTAATAAGAAGATTCTTCCTGTAGATGTGAAAGCTAATTTAGTAGATGATCCCTTGCCATGCCCAGAATCAGAAGTCTCTGCAAATCTTGATGTTGATTTGGGAGAAATGGATCAAGGACGTACAAATCAAATTGATATCTTGCATTCCCATAGAACATTTTCTGACACTTCTGAGGATAGTGGGCATTTTGTCAGTGTGGAACCTTCAGTTCATGATAAGGATGGTCCGCATTGTAGTGTACATTGTGAGGCATCAGGGGGTTTGTTAAATAACTCGGATGGCTTGGTACATTTGCCTGAAACAGACTCCCATGATGCGGCTGGTTCATTGGTCGAAGGACACGATATGGATTTCGGAGCAGCAGAATTAAATGCTTGTTCAGACATTGGATCATCTGGTAAACACTCTCCTGTTTCCGTTCCTATGTATCAAGAAAAAACTAAGTCCATCATTATGGCCCATGAAGAAGATTGTACTCCATCAACTGGAAAAAACTCAAAAGATTTATGCTCTGCCACAGATTCTACTGCGAGTTTTGGTTTTCACGAGCTGCTCCCTGGAACAAAGAATTCCGGCCATGCATCTCTTGGTTCTTCTGCGGAAAATCTTCCATGTTCCTGGGAAGATACTAGTATGGAAGATGATATTGCTGTGAGTAAAGAAATAGTATCTTTTGCTCTGCATGGTTGCCGAGCTGAAAACTTGCCTGGCATGTCCAATCAGCTACACACTAGCGCACGAGAATTTCCACCTGGTGAGATTACTGAGGCAGCTAAACTCGCTAATTGTGGCTCTTTTGAAGCTGATGCAGCTGTTGTGTCTTCCAGGGATGACTCAAATAGTGAGATTTCTTGGTCCGCTGATAATATCTTGCAGGACTCTTTCAAGGTGGGAAAGCCATCCCCTGTTCTAGATCCTCTGGAAAAGCAATGCGAATGGCTGAAAATGCCCTTAGAGGCAACTGATAGTACTCTACTGGAGCTTTGCCCAGATGAAGCTTGTGAGGTATATTCTGGTAATGATACTGGATACTCTATTTCTGTTGATGGGAATCCAGATAAATCACAAGCCTTTGAGTCAGATACTGTTGTGGATGATCGTGAATCTCAAGCAGCAATTATTCTTGGTGAAGCCAACGTTGATCATGCTCCCGTTGATCCGCATGGTGACAAGGACAAGATCTTTTCTCCTGATGCATCCCCCCTTAACATACCCTGTGAACATAATGATTCTAATGTAGTGGCATCTGAGGATGAGTCACATTCCAATCGTCATGTGGGGAAGGTGGATCATATAGAAACTGTTGCTGATGGTTCCGAACAAGTTGATGTCGTGGATGATTATCATCAAAATGGGTCGACTTTGTCACTACTTCCTGAGAAGCTCCATGAGCCCCCTCTTTTAGTCACCAAGCAATTTCATCAAAATGATGAGGTAGAGCAAAGAAGGCAAATTGATCCTGTTCAAGATGCTTCTGTAACTTCCAATGCCAACATGTGCAACATATCTTCTGCTGATTCTCCCACCTTACATGATGGTTCACTGCCTGAAGATGTCAAGAGTAGTGAGAACTCAGCTGCAGAAGCGAAGGACCTGGATTCACTTGGCCATGCTCTCTTTGAACCCCAATATGTTGAGAGAGAATCAAGCATAGCTGTTCCTGGTTTACATGATGACCAACCTACACTATCAAAAATTTCACCGCAATCAGCTGAGTATATGCTGGACACCTCCAATGTATTGGTGCATGGCAATAATGGCATGCTAAGTAGTGGTGACCAAGCCTCACAGTTGGAGAACTCTGGTCAGCCCCCTCGAATCAACCTAGAGCCACCATCTCTGCCTCCTTTGCCTCCTATGCAATGGAGACTGGGCAAGTTCCAAAATTCTGCTGCTGCTCCAGCGGGGAGGCCAGTGGTGCAACATACACGTGTTCCAGTCCAAGTTCAACCAATGGGTCTGCCAACTATGCACCATTCCCTTGCTCCAGTACAACCAATACCCCTACCAGCAGTGCACCACACAATAGCTTCTTTCCAACCAGTGACCCTCGCAGCAGGGAATAATACACTTACTTCAATCCCACCGACAATCCTGCCTTTGGCTCCACCAGCAGTGCATTATGCGTTTTCTCCTCTTCAGTCATTGGTCCTACCAACTAGCAATTACAGAACTGAAATCAATTCCCGGTCTCTCACAAATGAGGGACATCTGGGGTATTCAGATGGTTATGTGGCACAGCAAGGAGTCTTTGCCCTGCCAATGCCTGTTGGAGTTTCTGAAGGTTTATTCCAGATTAACACTAGTGCAGTTGGAAGACAAGACAATATACCATCCACAGTCCCTTCTGTATCCACAAATCTGGATGCTTATGTAACACAGCAAGGAATATATACACCGTCAAATCCATTTATGGTTTCTGAAGATTCTGCCCACGCTAAAACAGGTGAAGTTGGAAGACAAGACCATGTACCTATTACGGTCTCTTCTGCCTCAACGTCATTGAATGGCACTCAGATTTCTGAAGATTCCCGTCAGCCTAATGTGGATCCCCCTGAATCCGGATCATTAATTGGCCACTTTTCTGAAAATTCATCTACACTAGAAACAAAAGTGGATACTGAAACTTCTATTCAAAATGAGCTGGTTGGACACAGTCCACAAGTGTCGGAGGAAGTAGCAAATTCTTACTCTCAGCCCCTTGTGGATCAAGCACCCCCAGGTTTGGTGGCTCCTGAGGCGGGAAGAACATGGTCGAGTGAATATGATGAGATTCCATCTTATGCTGATGGCAATATTAATGGAACTCTCCAGAAGAAGCTTCCAAGACCTAGAAATCCTCTCATTGTTGAGGTTGTTTCCATTGACAAAAGCAAGGTCAGTCCTGGAATCGGTGTTATCTTAGATTCTATAGTTTTATCTTGCAAATGCTTCATACACACACACACACACACACATACACTTAGAATGCTGCGTTCTTATATCTCTTATGTTTATGTAGTTGAGAAAGGTTGAGAGGACAAAGCCACCATTGGAATCAAAACCCGAAGAAGGAGAGTCTATTCTGGAGCAAATGCAGTTGAGAAAAGTGGAGAGGGTCAAGCCACCAGTGGAGTCAAAAGAGGAAGGAGGAGAATATTTGGAACAGTTGCAACTGAGAAAGGTGGGAGAAAGGGTAAAACCTCCAGTTGACACAAAAGCTGAAGAGGAATTTTTACCAGAACAGTTGCAGTTAAGAAAAGTTGGAGACAGGGTTAAATCACCAGTTGATCCAAAATCTGAAGAGAGAGAATTTCTATTGGAACAGTTGCAGCTAAGAAAGGTAGGGGTAAAGTCTCAACAAGAGGTTGAGCCTAAAGTTGAAGAAATTAATTCACCAATGGCGCAGTTGAGGAAGGTCCGGGAAAGGGTTAGAGAAGAGCTTGAACTGAAAACTGAAGAAACAGAATCCCCACGAATGTTGCTAAGGAAGGTAACTGAAAGGTCACACCCTCCGGCTGAACCAAAAGCAGAAGAGAGAGACTCATTATTTGAACAAATAAGAAATAAGGTTTGCCCTCAGATTGCATTTCTTAATGTTCATGGTGTTACTTATCCTAAAGCCTAAACATTGCCTTTCCTAATGTTCATGGGTGTTAAGCATCCTGAACATTGTCTAAATACTCTAAAACTAGCAGCTGACTTTTATTTTCTTCCTTTCAGTCGTTCAATTTGAAACCAGCAGTTGCAGCTAGACCCAATATTCAAGGTCCAAGAACAAATTTGAAGGTTGCTGCCATTCTGGAAAAAGCAAGCACTATTCGTCAGGTTTGTCCATGCTCCAAAAATATTTGTAGAATCATTGTTTTGCAGTCAGGCCCATCTATATTTCAGAGTTCTTGCACTTCTTTCACTGTTAAACTGACAAATTTTGAAACAGGCAATGGCTGGAAGTGATGAAGACGGTGATGAAGATAGTTGGAGTGATAGTTGATACAACCACATCCCACTTACCATTGTCAATATGCTAGATGAGACTGTATCAACCTTTAGTACGAAGTACATAGATTCAAGGGTGGTTGTAGTTCGTCCCTTACCCTACATAGATATATGTATAGTGATTTTTTCTTTTGTTTTCCCCTCCCATCTTATAGATACATTATCATATACATACACGAGCAGCCTGGGGTTCTGCGTGCAAGCGCATCTCCAGCCTGCCTTGCTGCACCATTCAATGTTCATATTAATTTGTATCAATGTTTCAAATTTTGGCAATAGGAGTCTGCAATCAGATTGATGTATATTAACGTTGATTTTTGTCCAATCATTTTGGGTTCGTGTATCAACTATGAAGTATTGAACACTGCATAATCCCCCACCCCCATCATTCATTTTTCCCTTTTGTAGGAAAGAGATAGCTTTCCAATTCTGTTTATTCCATTTTTGTATGTTGTATCATTCTTTTTCGAGAAATCGAGGATAAATAGCCCATTTCTATTCTTGTCTTACCTAAATTAATCACTAAATTAAAAAAATAAAAATAAAAACGTGTCAACCATCCCGTCAAAATAAAATAAAATAAAAATGTCAACAATATCATTAGCGCCTGAGGCCCTATTACATTCACTTTACAAAAATTACAATATTTTTTTATTTGTTTTTAAGGAAAAAAAAATTACTATATTTATCATATTACAATCAATTATTAAAAGATATAAATTCAACAAAAATAGTTTAATTTTATAAGAAATAATTCAATTTATTAATAAAAAACTATCATGTGAACAGAAATATAGCATAGCATTAGACATTGATTATAATTAATAATTGGGCCGTAGATCATAGACTGGACCAAACTGTTGAAAAAAGATGCCGTAAATGGGCAATCTAACACTTCCAACGCCAGCACAAACGTCATAAATCGTAATACCCCTGACCGGCCCAACAAACAGGGCAACCCGTTTTTTCTCTCTCTATTTATTTATAAACCCACTTTACTTCTTCTTGTTCCTCGTCTTAGGGTTTTCGATTTTCGGAGCTCAGATTTTCTTCAAGTTTCGCCGCCATGGGAAGAAGTATGTTCTTCATCTTTGTTTAATTATTCTGGATTAGTGTTTCGATTGTACTGTTAGTTAGTTGTCAATTTTGTTTTTGTTTGTTCAATCGATTTTGTGAATTCAGTTTCTTCGCCGAATTGGGGACAATAATTGAATTCCGCTGTTTTTTCTGCTAGTTTTTGCTTGATTTTTTGTGTTTATATGATCATTTTGAGTGATTATTCGCTATAAAGTCTGTAACTTTTCCCATTTTTGTTTCGATTCGATCAATTTATTTTTAATAAATACTGATAATTTGTGGTAGTTCCGATGAATTTGTGTTCATGTATGTTTGATTAATTTATGAACAAATGACAATGAGATTGATGCAAATTTTATTTTTAATCATTGTTTAAGATGTGTTGCGTTAACTTAATTTCGCTTTTGTTGATTCGATAGTAATATGCAATATGCTCAAATGAGGGATTTTCTCTTAGATAAAGTGAAAATTGTTGTGATAAATGGAGTTTTTTTTTTTGTGCCGAAGAAACTGAAACGTGATTGTTGTAAATGGATTCAATTTAGGACCGGCAAGATGTTATCGTCAGATTAAGAACAAGCCATACCCTAAATCCCGGTTTTGCCGTGGTGTTCCTGATCCTAAAATCAGGATTTACGATGTCGGTATGAAGAAGAAAGGTGTCGATGAATTCCCCTTCTGTGTGCACCTTGTCAGTTGGGAGAAGGAAAATGTGTCAAGTGAGGCGTTGGAAGCTGCCCGTATTGCTTGCAACAAGTACATGACTAAGTTTGCCGGAAAGGATGCTTTCCATCTAAGGGTTAGGGTTCACCCGTTCCATGTGCTTCGTATCAACAAGATGCTTTCGTGTGCTGGAGCTGATAGGCTCCAAACTGGTATGAGGGGTGCTTTTGGCAAACCTCAGGGTGTTTGTGCTCGTGTTGCAATTGGTCAGGTCCTCCTCTCCGTTCGTTGCAAGGACACTAACAGCCATCATGCTCAGGAAGCTCTTCGTCGTGCTAAGTTCAAGTTCCCTGGTCGTCAAAAGATCATTATCAGCAGGAAATGGTATGTTTACTGCTTGTCTTTTTTATTAAGGTTTCAACACTTATTTATTTGCAAATTGGGATGTGTAGTCTCTGGGTTAGAGTACGAGTACCTGCTTTTTACTTGGGACTTCTTTTTTTTGGTTCAACCATGCTCATTGTTGGTAACAAATGTTATAAAATATTCATAGGAAGCTTTAATCGTTTTAACATATTAGTTATACACTCTACATTATTTGATCAGTTTTTATGCAATACTGGTGGTTAATTTAGCTGGTAGTCTTTGAATCTTGAGAGTAGTGGTTGATGCTAGTCTGAACTTTGAATTACGAGTATCATGTTTCCCAGTACTGATTTCCTTAACTCTATTAATCAGGGGCTTTACCAAGTATAACCGTGCTGATTATTTGAAGTACAAATCTGAGAACAGGATTGTACAAGATGGTGTCAATGCCAAGGTATGTTAATTTTTTTTTCCTTTTAATTGTATATGATGGTTAAATTTAGGATTTTGTGCTCTGCTAACCTGATGACACTGGCTAATATTGATTTCATTTTGTGAATGGAAGTAGTAGTTGGATCTCTTATATGTAGTATGTTATTTGATTACACTGTAATTTGTATTAACAGTCACTGCATTATCAACGTGTTCTGTTTGTTGTGCTTCTTAACTGTTGGTTTATGCATGTTTGGGATTTTCGTTATATGCATTATTATTGACGAATTGTGAAGATTTCTCTGTATTATCGTGATTGAGCGTGTAAAACTTTGCTTAGTACCAGTACTTGATACCAATCATCCTGGTGCTCTTTATCTTCCGGAATTTACTTGCCTTGTGTTATTTGCCTGTGTGGGCATATTTTTGGAATATTCTTCTGCTTTTGCCTATGTTAATATTCCAATTTGCATATGCCGTAAACAAATCTGTTCATTAGCAAATTAGCTTTGTCAATTTCCTGTGCATGTGGAGTTTTTACTCCTGCCTTCATCATTGCTGTAGATCACTTATTATTAGTAACAATCAGTAGTGATTTACGGTGCTGTCTAATGTATTTTGTGCCTTGCAGCTTCTTGGTTGCCATGGACCTCTATCAAACCGCCGTGCTGGACAGGCTTTCCTAACAAGTGCTACTGCTATCGCACAAGAGAAACTTCAAGCTTAGATATTTGCCTTCCTATATGATTGATCTATACCAGACTTTTTGGTTGTAGCTTAATGATCATTTTATTATCTGTGACTATTGTCGTCATACATAGAATTTAAAACATGCGATTCATTCTGGTCCTTTTTAGTTGGTGTTGTGCATCAATGAATCTATTTGATATAGAATCATTCTCTGCTCTCTTAGAGATTATGTTTTTTTTAGACCAAGTTATTGGGTATGTTCATTGATTTTTTGTTCATGGCTTGTAAGTTTGTTATATTCTGATTTTCTGCCTTGCTGGTTAGATATAAGCGCATGAAGCAACTTTTTAAGAATCGGACTAGGGCAACAGTAATGCAATGGGACATCTCTAATGTTTTAGATTAATGCCATTAATCTACCAATGTCCACTTAGGGTCTGTTCACATTTACTGAATTGATTATTAAACTGAAGTGAAAAGGCCCCAAGTAACTACCAATAAATACATATTAACGCCATTGTAAACTATTGTACTATAAGGTTTTTAGAAGCCTATTTTTAACATTTATTACTAACATAATAAAGAGAAATGGACTTTTAAATTAGGGACAGAGGGAGTACATGTGATGTAGCCTATACTAGTTTGATACGCGACGATACGTCTTGGACATTCTTAAGTAAGGTCATGTTTATCATTTTTTTTCCACTTATTTAAATAATACTCCCTTCTTTTTTATATACTTGCCTCACTTTTCTATTTCGACCGTTTTTAAATATTTGCCCCATTTTCTTATTTGGAAATTTTTTACAATATTTAATTCATTTCTTTCACCCAGTGGACCTAACCTAGATCATACATAGTATTTTATTAATTTTATATTCTCTCTCCTCTATAACTGCTATAGCAGGGTACCATGACTCGTGTCGACACGTGATTAGTCCAAAATTTTTAAAAATAATTTAACATCAAAAATAAAAATAAAAAAAAATCCCAGCCACCTATCCCCACCGTCAAACCCTAACCCCCACCCCTAGCCTTGTCGGAATCCGGCCAACCACCCGTCTTACCCATCGAAACCAAATGGCCAACCACCTTTGACCCATCCCCGAGCACAAAACCACCAATTCAGCAACCTTGACTCCCAAAACCACCTAAAGTCATCGCGCGCATGTTGGTGGTTTTTGGGATCATGGTGGCTGGGTAGGCGGTTACGGGGGTCGGGGCTAGGTTAGTTGGCCTTCTAGAAGGCCGGCTGTCGAGTTTCGGTGGACAAGGGGTGCGACCAGCCAATTATCGTCGAATTTAGGGTTTTGCAGTGGGTGTGGCTGTGGTTTCATTGGACTTCGTAGTTGTTTTGGGGACTGGGGTGGCGGTGTCAGGTGCGGTTTCGGTGGTCGGGGGTTTGGCTGGGAGGTTGTTTCGGTGGTCGGGGGTTGGATGGGAGGTGGTTTCGATGGTCGGGGGTTGGATGGGCCAGGAGGGTCTCTCGGTGGCCGGAGATTGGATGGGAGGTGGTTTCGGTGGTCAGGAGTTGGATGTGTGGTGGTTTCGGTTGTCGTGAGTAGTGCTGGCAAAAAGTCGTGTCGAGTTCGTGTTTGGTCTCGTGTCAATTTCGTGTTATTTATAAAATTTATCAAAAAACTTTGTAAAATGTAAGATAATTCTATAGTTTGACTACTTTTTCTAAACGAGTCGTGTTCGGGTTGATTTCGTGTCGTGTGGGCTTCGTGTTTTCTCTTGGTAACTTCGTGTTGTGCCGATTTCGGTCGTGTTGTTGTGTCGTGTCTGAGATTGTCACCTCTAGTCGGGAGTTGGCTGAGAGGTAGTTTCGGATGGTTGTAAGTTGGTGGCTGGCCGGATTCCGGCAAGGTTAGAGTTTGTGGGGTGGTTGGGAATTTTTTTTTTACTTTTTTTTCTATTTTTTTTATTTTGTACCAATGATACGTTGACACGTGGCTAAAAAAAATCTCTTTCAGCAGGTTACCAGTCATTGGGACTATTGTTGGCAAACTACTCCCATTGTTAGGATTATTAGATAATAAACCTTAGTTGGGATTATTTAAAGTAAATCGCCCATATTTGGGATTATTAATGTGTATTTTTCCTTATTTTTTTAAGGTAAAGTGAACAGGGCCTTATTGTATGAATTTTATCATGTTTTACTCGTGTTGTCCCCTATTTTGAGATAAATATTTTTTAGGATTCGTATCTGTATCAGTGTCAGTACACGTTCTTTTGCAACCTAGCAAATGACATAAAAGCTCAAATGGGGAACAATTTTAGATTTTTAGGACTTAAAGAAGGGAGATGTATACCACAAATGAAATCTTACACGACTCGCTTCTTTAACATAACTAATACGGATTAAGTAACTTAAGTTACAAAGGCCATGTCATTGGTATCAGAGCATCATCCAATGTTGCGAGTCTTGTGATAGATCAAGTATAATCTCGAAGGGTCGACATATATACAAAGGTTTGAACTTATTACCAGGTGCAATGTAAATCATGTGACATGATCTAGATCGAGTATAATCTCAAGGATCAACATATATACAAAGGTTTGAACTTATTAAAAGGTGCAATGTAAATCCTGTGACATGATCTAGATCGATTATAATCTCTTAGGATCAACATATATACAAAGGTTTGAACTTAATAGGTGCAATAAAGTATGCACCGTGCATGTCATCATGGTGCCATTGTGTACTTCAACACAATCATGAGTACAAAGGATCGATCAACACCATACAATGAATTAATCTTCCCTAACTGGATATTATGCTATCAATGAACACTATGTTAGGTGCGTTAATTACGTGCAACACACCATCAATGTTGTACTTAGTGATAGCAAAGACATAAATTAAAATTCTAATAATCTATATTGGTAACTAGATAAAATCTTAAGTACCAAGCGACGCAAATATCATACTTTGAATGAGGAATAACCACAGCTGTTAAGTTTATGATCATATCATAAGATTTTATATCTGAATACAGATTAGATCTAATTTATTTTAATCATACATATACAATCATATATCCAAAAATTTTAAATTTTTATTCATTTTGTATGAATACTGATTTGAAATCGTAAGCTTACCCATTAAAATTAAATCGAGAAGACTTATGCTTTATTTCATATATCTTGTGTGTGCGTGCATAAAGTGTATTATATGTCATTGGCCTCCTTGCATCAAATTAAAGGATGAATACAATTTGAAGCTTTTAAATTCGCAAAATTCTTGTGCAAAAAATATACTTGTATAATGTGTGTATTAATTGTATAATTGCTCATTGGATAATCAAATTACTCAAATTAACTCTTGTTTTTTCAGACAATTATGAGACAACAACTTAACAACATCATATAAACTGATTAATAATATGGGTAGGGAAGATCGACTACAAAGAAAAATAAAACATAACAACATAACTTATAGAGCACTGAATTTAATTGTGACAAAACATAAACTTTTAAAAATGTTTTGATTTCCCATGCAAAGTGACATTCTCAATCCATGCAAATTAAATCCATTTAATTTGATCAACGATCTAATTGTACTCCTCATCCTCCTCATCGGATGCCTCCTTGTTCAGGTCAACCACCCTACGACGTTGCTCCTCGATAGTAGGCAAGGCGCCGAGGGTGAGTCCTACTGAGGGTGTTGGTGGTGCTAGTAGCAATTGGACAAAGTTGGCAGCTTCAATTTCACGCTCACGCTTTAATTGGATATGGAACAATTCGACGAGTTGTGGTGGTGGATTACCGTCGTGGGCTCGGAGGACCGCCTGCCATGTCTCTTGGGTAGAGACACTGGGTGGTGGCTCAGTATGGATGTACATCATATGACCGCGCAAGTCATATTGAGAAGCAAACCTAGCATTGCATTGGACGCAATAAAAAGTTTGCGTCGCTGGTGTTGGTGGTTGTGGAGGTGGTGGTGGTCGTGGTGGTGGGTATCGGGAGTTAATTGGGCTTGGTGGACGGCTTTTCTCTCCCTTCGACTGGTGTGAAGTCAGGATTTCTAGGTCATAGGAAGAAGCAATTTCTTTTCCTTTGCCCTTATCCATCGAAACTGAACAGGGTTTTCAGAGAGAGATGCTCTCGCCAGCAAAACAATTATCGGTGGCAGTGATAGTATAATACTTGAAAGGGTCTAAGTGTTGACATTTTTATAGCATTTTTGGTATGATTTTTACCATAAATGAATTTACTAGGTTCATTCACTTTGTCAAATTATGTAAATTATTTTTATAATGCATGAGAATATTAATTCATTTTTTAGAACACTTTGATAAGAGAGGAGATCCAAGGGTTATTAAATAGTTGTGTTATTATCGGACGGTTAGAGTGAGGCCATGTAATTAATAATAATAATACAACAATTGTACAATAATACCTTTATATATACTATCACATTTTCTCTAAAATAAAAAACAAAAAACAAAACAAAAAAGGAAACCTATCACATTGATTATGTCTTTGATTATTATTTGTATTTTTAAGGTAATATGTATCATGGTGATATGCAAACCATGGGAGTACATAGATGTGTGCGCGATTTCCTTCCATAATTGTAAAAGTAGCTTTGGAGGGAAAATCTACCATTTAAAAAAAAAAATTAATGCTATATAATCAATAATAAATATTAAATTTATCAAAAAAAATATAATAAATATTAAATTATACAACATGTTAATTTGATTTATATATCTTATCATTTAAGGGTTTGTTATATTCACCTTATTTTCACTTATTTCAGGTCTAATAAGTTTAAGTTCAAATAAGTTCAGTTCAGAAAAAATAATTTTTTATAAGGGTTGCTCAAGTTCAAATTACAACTACAATAAGTTTTAATAAGCTATGGTATAAAGTTCAGATAAATTCACGTAAGTTTAGATAAGCTCAGATAAGACCGGATAAGTAAAAAAACAGGTGAATAGAACACACCCTATATTCAATTTGTCTCATATTACATGCTTCAATTCACAAAGTTTTATGCGGCTGGCCGCACCGTACAACCAACCACAATAATTTTTTTTAACTCTTCTCCTCTCTTTTCTCTTTCTCTCTCCTTTTTTCTTTTTCTCCTCCAAGATTTGTACTCTCTCTCTCCTTTCAAATCTCTCCTTTCATTTTCTCTTTCAAACTTTCTCTCTCTAACGTGGTTTGTTCGTCGGTGGTGGAGGTTTATGGTGGTTTCGTAGTTGGCGTTTCAAGGTCAAATTCAGCCGTGAAAACTCTAGATTTTGGCCTTTATAGCCATATTTGGAGTGAAATTCGAAGCCATTGTTAATTTTAAGGTATATGTTTACTAATTTTATTTTTTGCGGTTTGGTTGTGGGTTTGGTTGGATCCGTGTTTGTTTGTGGGTTCGATGAATTGTGGTGGTGGCGTGGCGTATCGGGGCTGGGGCTGGTGGTGTATCGGGGTTATGGGTATGGGAGTTGGTAATGGCGTGGTTTAGGTAATGGTGGTGGTGTGGTTTGGGTAATGGTTTAGGTAGGTGGATCATGGTTAGGGACTGGGGATGGTGGTGTTAGGGGCCTGCGCTAGTGGCGTGGGGAAGTGGGTACGAAAGTTGGTGGTGGTGTGGTGGAGTTTAAGGCTTTGAGATGCTGTAGGATTAGGGGTTACTAGGTGGTGTAGGATTAGGGTTTAATTACTATATGTTAGGGGTTATTAGGTGAGAGGGGTTACTTGGTCAGGGGTTACTAGGTGGGTTACTAGGTCGGAGGGGTTACTAGGTGGGTTAATAGGGGGGTTACTACTTACTAGGTCGGAGGGGTTACTAGGTTGAAGGAGTTAGTTGGTATGGGGTTAATTAATCGTTCAAGGGTTACTAGGTGGGTCAGGGGTTACCAGGTAGGAGGGGTACTTGCTTAGGGGTTACTTTGTCATTATTTGCTGACTTGGCACCCTGTCGCATCGTGTGGCTGGCCGCACCAGAAACTTGGTGGCTTCAATTTAAACATAAATTCTCACAAATCTTGAGTAAATGAGACAGAGACCAAATTAATGAAAGTCAGAGGCTGACTTAGGTATTATCTATATTACATAGTACATACCTATCATTATTATTCTACAACAGGAATTTAAATTATTTATTGATGAAAATTAGTTACAATAAGGTTTATTAAGTTCAATAAGGTCTAATAAGTTCAATAAAATCTAATAAGTGTCAATAAGTTAAATAATTTCTAATAAGTTCTAAATAATTAAATAAGATTTGATAAATTCCAATTAGTTCTAATCAAGTCTAATAATAAGTTCTAATAAGGTCCAATAAGTTTTAAGGAGTTTAATCAGGTCTAATAAAGTATTATAAGTTCAATAAGTTCAAATAAGTTTAATTAATAAGTTTAGATAAGTTCAAGTCCGATCTTATAAGGTGAAGAGAACACACCTTGAATACTTCCTCCGTTTCTTTTTAATTGAGACTTTTCTTTAGTCACGTTTGTCAATGCACAAATTCAATCGTTAATACTTTAATTACTGATAAACAAAAATTATAAAAAGTTGATATTTTGAAAATATATATTGTGATGAATCTAACAAGATCTCATTTGACTATATTTTTTTTCCACATATAAATTACAAAACATGGTCAAAGGGAGGTGCATGAATAATGCTAAAGTTAAAACGTGTCAACTAATAGAAAACGGAGGTAGTATTATTTTTCAAATTAGCTGTGCATTAAAATTTTTGAAACCAAACCAATGATTTCAAAGACTTCAACCAACAAAGTAGCTAGGAATTGGGAATTTTTATAAAGATACAAATATGGAGTACATAAATACTTTCTATTTAGAGGATACATATCTTTTCACTTATATGTACTACAGTAAATTTTGAAATTCGATAATTTTGGATCTTAAAATACATACCTTCAATTTAAGGCTGATGTCGTGATCTCTTCAAATTAGTTCAAAAATTTGAAAACGATTGTTGGGTTATTCATCCCAAGTCCCACTTGAAAAAAAAAAAAAAGGATTAAAGGACTTTCGTCCTAATAAGTGGAAGCACACTCCATTATTTGAGGCTTTTTGAGAAGATGTTAAAAAACAAATGCTAAGCACAAAACGAACAATATCATATACGAAGTATAATGTGGAGTGGAGTGGAGTGTGTGTGACTCAACAAGTGTTATTAGAGCCAATGCTTCAGCTGGTGATCACTTTTTTCTCGCAATAATTACAAGTGAAGAGATAAATACGAGTACAAAGTAATAAATATGTCTAAGTGTCATTAGTGCATGATTACAATTTATAAAAATGGACCCAAAAATAAATAAATGGAGATTTAATAACAAAAATAATTTTTTTTTTAAAAAAACAAAGCTCAGATGCGCTATAGTATAATCTGAAGGTCAGACAAATTGTGGCGGACCCAATCTGCCACTAACGGCGCAAATCTCCTCATAGCTTTTATGCACCAGCCGGGAATCGAACCCGGGTCTGTACCGTGGCAGGGTACTATTCTACCACTAGACCACTGGTGCTTTTTTGATATAGCTGAGCATAAACTCATCTACCAACTATGAATATAATGTGCCTATACAATGTAACAAGCTTTGTGTATGCAACAGAATGAAGCTAGCACTTTATTTTTGATAATGTTTAATATTATTACTTTGTTTAACATTATCAAAATGAAGTCGCCAATTTATATATACGGTTCGGGATGAACAAGCATTTAAATATTTTAGGCGACAAAATGTTGTATATTTAATTACATACTACGCATAAATATTGTAAGTAAAATCATAAATATACTTGATTGCAACAGCAATACTGATTAATGATAGTTCATATGCTTCTATGAATCTACGATAAAGACTATGACATTCAAATTTTGATTAAGATTCAAAAAAGTGTGAGATGGGTGTATAAATTTTGGGGGAGAAGAAGATAAAGAGGAGGGATATGGACTGACTAGCCCAAATAAATGAAAATTGATTTTATTTTTCCATTAAAACTTTTGCAACTATTCATAAGTATGCCATTGATATACACAACTACGTACATCTCAAATACCAATACGTACTATATTATTTGAGGTTTTTATGCTAGAGTAATCCTTAAGATTGTGCATGTTATTTTTAAGATAGCATTATTATTACATGTAATCCTTAAAATAGCAAGAATTGTTGACTGATGACTGTTAGATGAACATAACTTGCAATGTTACCACTTATAAAAACACGGGTGTTACAAAATTTATTAAAGGCGAAAAAAAGGCTAGTAACGTAACACCATCCAAAGGTCGATATGGATAAATGCATAGGCGGTCCAGCAAACACCATTCAAGAAACCCGCCAGGGTTAGAAAGAATGGCATGTATTCCACACTTTTAGTTCTCACCACTTTTTTCTATAATTAAAAAAATCGTGTATTAGTATCATTTCATAAACGTTACAAAATATTTGAAATAATTTAATTGTTTGAAAACATTATAAATGTTAAAGGATGGATTAGAAAACGTACCATGATTGTCAATGGTGAGAAATACATTGAAACATTGAAAACCACGCAAAAGGCTCCAACAAAGATAGTCCTCTTATCAGTGTTGTGGAATATCAACAATGTTAAAAGCAATATTACCCCAAAGAAGACGACCTCTCCAAGCAAAACCAAAGAGATAAATTTCTGCAATATACAAATATGTTACAATACATTAATATTCAAAAGAGTGCAACCCTATTGAAATAAACTAAATATTTCTATGTACGAATTTTATTATCACATCACTAGTTCTTTAATCAAACGGAAAAAGGATATAAGAAGTTTTACCCTTTTAGAATTAGAGGCATAAGTGAGAAAGATGGCGAGGTAGATGAGCTCAATGCCCAAACCAATGTCATTTATAGTAGTTACAAGGATGTTATTTGGATGGACGAAGGGAAGACCATATAAACACCAAAATAAACAGTTTATAACCGTGCATAGGCAAAAATGTAGGCCTGCAATTGATTATTCAAACACATAAATATCATACGAGTATAATAATTATAAAAGTTTTAAAATTAAATAAGTTAAAATTATTCAAAATTGAAACGTTAACGTGTGAGAAGTATTTTTTTTTTTAGCTTCCTAATCTATGTTTAGAAAAAAGAATATTATTTTAGACAGTACAATTCAAAATAGACAAAAAAAAAAACTTACACGGGAGAAAGGAACAGTCCAAAAGAGATGACGTTTCCTGCAATACAAAGTAGATAGTGTTGTTTTGTTAGATTTAAGCAAAACACAAAAAATTTGGTAAAAAAGATCAAGTAATATTAGTATAATTGTTGAATGAAATTGAAGGAAAAAGGGTAGAAAAGAGAATATATATATACCTATAATTCCAAGGGTGTTTCTGATTGCATTAGGGCTCACCATTTTGTAATAATTTCAGTACTTGCTCTGAATCAAAATCACAATTAGAAGAGATTTTCATGATACAAAAAATAAGGTTGAATTATCTTTAATTCACTTTTGTGAATTAGAAAATATAAATTATATTGAGACTATTCACATATCAAGCAATAAATCGTAGAATATAATTGATTATGCTAAAAACTGATTGAATTAGTGAATAATGACTGTGCATTTTATCTAATAAATAACTTATTTGGGTTACATATGTTTCTTAGTTATTAGTGGGATGGGTAGTTAAGTGCAAATTATAGCAAGAATTAGTACGAAATTATTACTTAAATATGTTAATGTTACGGAGTAATATTTATTCTTGGGATCCGTTAAGTACGAGGTAGCATATCCACTTGTATTCTCTTGAAATCCAAGTATAGTGGCTTTTTCATTGGATTGTACAAGGTATTACTAGAAAATTATCACTCAAATATAATTATAAATTACAATTGTTTACTAAGAAAGAAAATATATCTTTCTAATTATGAATACGTCAAACACTGCATGTCCAATTTCAAGTTTCAATTAGGTCAAGTCAATAAGAATAAGAATAATTAATTAATAACAAACTAATTCTTTTTAATGGATATATGTTTCTTTAAAGGTAAAAAAAAAATAAAAAAAAATAAAAATAAAAATATTGCATATAAAAAAATACGTAATTCATAATACAATTTTTGTTTGTACCATATAAACAACTATTATGATGATTATTCTATTTCAAAAAATCAAATTTAAACAAGATTACTAAGATTAGTTACAAGAACATGCTTTTACTTGTATACAAACCATAAACTGTACTACATCAAAATTTTCTTACTTTGATAGCATGAAAAAATACCAATAGTCTTTCTTAGGTCAAACTCAAATATAAATTTTTTGTTTTTCTATGAACGATCGAGAGAAAAAACTACAATTCGCAATTACAACATTGAAACAAGAAATCATAATGCTTACGAAAAATTGAGAGGAAATACTACACTACGTAATAACTAATGACATTATTGAAAGTTCTAAGTGATGAAGAACAAAAACAGAAATTGCAATTACATAATTGAATGAGAAAAAGGAGAGCTTACCAAACTCTACGAATTGTTTTTTTGAGAATTTCTGAATTTCAAAGATTGAAATATTGTGTGTTTAGATTATGGCCTTAGGGCGGATGAACACATGTATTTATAGGGCTTTGGATGACACAATTTGGGTGAAGTAAAATTCTTTTATATTAAGTTAAATTGGCTTAGGAAAACACTTTTTATACTGCTAATCAAATTACCTTAATTATCTTGAATTGAAACGGATATATTTTAAAATTGTAATAATTAGTTAAATACTTATGATAATATTTGTTTTTATTTTGAAAAAGGATAAATGTTATTCTTTCCGGTGTAGGATTATGTTATCCAATCAAATACAACATGTTAGCCAATTAGTTTGTTGGCTTTAATTTTATAAATATGGAAATTTTGGTTTCTCCTTTTTTATTTTTTAAAAAAAAAAAAAACATATAAACTTGTTGCCATAAGGACTCTTTTGGAGCTCCAAAAATTGGACTCTATTGGTTTTTTTTTTTAAAGAAAAAACATATAAACTTGGTGTCAGGCTCTAGCTTGAGTCTCAAGCTAATGGCTAGAGAATTGTTGAAATTACAAGCAAGTCCCTAACCATAATCATTGGAGTTGCTCTAATAAAAATTTATTAGGAATATAAGTAAAATTTAAATTAGTTAATTAATGACAAACTCAAATAAATTGAACATGATCAGAATGATATAACATCTATCAAGTCAATATCGTCAAGGTTTGGTCAATGTCCAAGTCTTCGAGTTATCCATTTCTATGATTGTACATTACACTATCTATTTTGACTATTTATACTCATTATTCCCTTAATTATGAACTGCCAAATTTTATTGAGTTTTAGTTTTTTGTCGTTGTCAAGGCAAGTAATTAACGCCTAAATCAATTTAATTTTTGTACCGAGTAACATTTTTATATAGGGGCCCATATTTTATCGTAATTATAATTCATAACAGTTCATTATTTATTTTTTCTATAATCTTCAAATCGAAAATTAATTAAGAGATAAACCTTTTTTTATTTTTTTTTTGAGGGAAGAGGGATCTACCAATTAAGTAAGGCAAATACAAATTAAAATAGATAATCCGTGCCCTTCCAATAGAAGTCTACAACTCTACATATAGAAGGTCAAGATTTTCATAATTTAAGAGGATACTCCGTATATCTTATCCTTAACTTGTTCATCAAGGGAGGTCAATGATTTATTGCTTCTTAAATTAATCCTAATTACAATGTATTAGCTAAGAATTTCATGAGCTGTCGTTATTAATTTTGTAAATAGTCTATGTTAATTGATTTCCCTTAATATTGTTGAAATAGAAATAAATTCTCATTATGCTTCGTTTTAAAAACAAATTCCCAAAGTAGTGCCACGTAGGATTGGTTTTCGGTTCAACTTTTGCAATTTTTTAAAAATAAAATCAAGGAGACCTGTTTTTATTTAAAGGCGGTCTCTTTAAACTTATAAGTTTAAATGTCAGCTCTCTCTTCTTGCTGTAGGGTAAGAATTAACAAGGACGCAAAGAGACCTGTCTTATTGAAAGGCGGTCTCTTTGAAATAATCTTCCTTGCAGACTAACCCTTGTGAATTAACCAAGGACGCAAAGAGAGCTATTATTGTTAGAAGCGGTCTCTTTTTTAAAACAGCTAACGATAATAGCGCTTTTAAACTATAACCGCTATTACCATTAGCGGTTTTAAGTTGAACCAAAAGCAAAAAAAAAAAAAAATGATCCTACGTGGACACTATGTAGGGAATTTATTTTTAAATCAATGTATTATGGGAATTGATTTTTATTTCAACAATATTATGGGAAATCGTTCATTGATTTTGTACTCGTATTATGCTAGTAATTGATAGCTTTCCATATTAAATACTCCGTAAATATATGCAAACTAGTTGTGTGCCCGTGCGATGTCCGAGTTTTTTTTTTTCAATTTTTATTATTGAATTTTAAGATAATTTTTTAATTTATAGGTCTAATTTTAAAAAAGATAATTGATACATTAGTATTTGACATTCTTTTGTGATGATTTAGTGGGCATATAATGACTAATAATAATGTTGGTGGAAATATTCGATTTAATTACATTAAAAAATAAAAAAATAGCAAAAATAAATTAAATTAAATAAATGTTCAAAACCCGTTGGGTTGACCCGAACTCAAAACTTTGGGCAAGGGTTGAACATTTCTTGACTCGTAACTTGAAGTGACCCAATCCGAAATGACTCATGACCTGACCCTAATTAACAGGTCAATATAGTAATAAAATTCTACTTAGATTATGGATTTTTACACTTTGAACTACTTTCTTAGCTCCAAAATATATTAGCTCCAAAAATATTTTAAAATATGCATATATTTATTTTTATATTTATATACAATATATTTCACCAATACATTTATATCATATCTTTCTTGTTAACCAAATGAATATGTTAGCAATATGTATTTAACCCATACATAAGATCTCCTTTTTACCCACTATCATTCATTCTCTCATACAACATATTTTTTCAATAATCAGCTACTAAAAATATTTTTTCTTATTTTTCCCAACAAGCTTTTCACACGTAATTATATACATTTTTTTTTTATTTTTTTTTGAAAAAGCATTGTTATATAAGTGGTAGAGTTGCATATAATAATATGTAAGTTAAGAATTTGATTTGATTTTATTTTCTTACTTAAGTTTTTGGTATCAGTTTTTTTTATTTTTATTTTTATTTTTATTTTTTTTTTTGAAAGAAAGGTATCAATATATATTGTGATATGATACATTAATTTTTTTTTAATTCTTATATTTATGTAAAATATTTGTTTTTTTAAAAATAAAAATAATAAAAAAAACCCCCTTAGGGATGCACCAAAAAAATGACACATGTCAATTTTTGGTGTGTCTTTTATTTTTTTTTATTTTTTTTGACAACAGCAAAACCCTAAATTAATCATAAACTAAAGTACACACTAGAACATTAGGGGTAGAACCATATAACAACTTTCTATTCGGAAGCCATACAAGTTCGGTGGGATAAGACGCTTTCCTTTTTGAGCCACTCATCCTGCAAAACAAAGGGTTAGTAAAAACAGAGGAAGTTAAACTTCTTAGAGAATGACTTTGCCTTCTAGCTCTGGAACGACAAGAAGAAACCAATAACTTCAAATTTTGAGAAGAGGAATTGTTGGGGCTTGCAGCAGACTTCACCGGGGAGTAGACTGGAGCATCTGGAAGGGGCACCGACGTACTTTCACACGATGATGACACTTGATCAACCATACCTATGGTCGAATCTTCTTGTGCCAAATTTGGAGTTGCTTCACACCTATCATGCCCATTCACAGGGGGGTGACTAACCTCCATTGGTGTAAAAACTTCTTGAGTTTCAACACAATCCATCTTCTTTGGATGATCGAGTACTCGGATGCTAATAAAATCCTTCTTGGAAGAGCAATAGTAGTGTAGTGTCCGTCCCTTAAAAATCGCTCCATACATTGTTGGAGTGAGATGCAAATAGGAATCAATACGTTTTCGGTTACAAAACCGATAACTTGACCCTATAAGATTTGGGTTTTTTGTTTCTGAAGTTGACTTCAGATCAGAATTGTTATCAATAATGTTGGGCCTTCGATCTTGATCGATAGGGTTAGCTTAGTGTATAGTTATTAATTGATTGATTAAATGAAAAAAATAAAAAATTGAAGAAAAAAGAATTAAATTTTTTTCATAGGAAAAAATTCTGGTTGGATGTATAACCGCAAAATGTTGTCACTTTATCAATTGGCAACCGGATATCTGCTGAAAGTGACCCTGCTTTGCTATACAAAACGACGTCGTACATATCTAATTGACTTCAATTTTGTAAAAACCCTTCTCACGAGAATCTCTCTTGCTACAATTGCTTCCATTTCTCCCCCTTGATTTTCTCCTCTTTCATTTTTGTAAGGAAAAAAAAAAATCAGAAAATAATTGAGCAAAACGCAGAAAATTAGCAATAAAACGACATGCAAAACGGAGGCAGTAGCAGCAACGGCGGTAGAGAGGCGCGGCAGCCGTTGTCGGAGGTGGTGGCCGACTGTGTGATGCGGTGGTTTCAAGACACTCTCAAGGAGGCTAAAGGCGGCGATACTAATATGCAAGTTCTTGTTAGTCAGATGTATTTCTCTGGTTATGGTGTTCCCAAAGATGTCCAAAAGGTCCTTCCTTTTTTTATTTTTTGAGAGTTTTATTGATGCCCATCATTTTAGATTGTGTTAATTTAATGAGTTTGATTGTGGGGTTTTGTTAATTTCATGAATTAGTGATGTTAATTAGTGAATTTGAATTTGCCCTAAAGGTTTGATTTTTAAATTTATTATTTTGGGGAAAAATTTTGGTTCAATTTTGTAACTTTGGTGTTATTTGGTGATTTTTATGGATGCCCATCATTTTATTTTTGCTGAATTTAATGTGATTGTGTGTTTTTGTCAGTTGATTGATTTGTTTGTTGACTATTGTGATTGCACAAGTTTGCATATTCTATGTATTGAATGGATAAATTCTGGGTTTGTGACAGCTTTTTGAGTTGTGTGGGATCCAGTTTGTGCTTGGGGTTGATTGTTCTCTAATGGGTAGTGTTATGACAGTTAGATTCCTAGGGTTTGGTTGGATTCCTTAATTTGAATTGGAATCAAAATATGTTAGTTCTTCTTTTGCTCCTTTGTTGAAGCATTAGCTGATACTTGATTCAGTGATTGTGCTCCGACATGAATTGGGCGAATGATTTGGCTAAATATTAGGGTTCTAGTTTTTTGTATAGCTTGCTTTAAAGTTGTAAAGATTATTTTTCTTTTGGTGCATAGTCCTTTTTTCGTCCTAGGAATACATATCCATGCAGTTTGAGGCTCCCTTGTCAGCAAGAACTGTAACGGTAGAAGCAACTAGAATTGATGTGAGATACTAGTACTTGTTAGTGTGCTTTTTATAAGTTGCTTCTTGATAGCTTTGGTTTGTGCCATAATGTTGCTTATTTGTTTGAGATCATGTCTCACTATCTATGGATTTCAGGCAAAAGTATGGATGTCAAAGGCTTCTAGGGTAAGATCATCAGTTTGGAGAGTGGGCGAAAAGCACCCTGGTAACGTCCTTCATTCCCTTGGAAAAAACCTGACGTTTCTTGTTCTTGCTCACTTATATCATTCTTATCTTTTCCCTTTCCTTATTTTGGTTTTCTTGTCTGTGGTCTAAATAGGCTATAATGCAAGTGATTCAGATTCTGATGAATTGATGGGTGGAGCACAATGACTAAGTTTATCGGACATTGGTAACTAAGTGAGTTTTAACTACTTTGGCACTGGCCTTCTAGTTGAGACTTTATAGATAGAGATATTTCATTTTGTGGTACGACTCTTTGTATGCACACTTTTTTGGTGTTGGTGTATGATATATTTCTAGTGCAATTTTAATCATGATGTCAAATTAATTCATTGTATTTATATTGATTGCATGTTTCTTCGGCTTCTTGCTCTTCTTTTGCTTAAGCTGATTTGGTCATCTTATATAACCTTTTCAAATCAAATCATTAAACCTGGATTCTCTTCAAACTTAACCTCTACTTCGCTCACCTCAAACCCTGAAATAAAATGAAGGAAAAGAGGGGAAAGCAGGTCAGATGGCGGTCTTGGATGGGATTGGAATGCGTGTAGAGCAAATTTGAAAAAAAAGGATGAGGCCTTCAGAGGCATTGGGATATTCTCCTTATGGCGCTCTTCCTTAGAAGGGATAACATGTAGAAGGGGCAACAATAGGACAAATTTGGAAATTTGGGAGTTAGTTGGAAGTACTGAACCTAAAATTTAGGAGCACTTGTGCTCTCCTTTGGGCCCTGAAGTGCCCCCGTTGGCAGGAAGCTTTTAATATATAATTAGTGTGATTCTTCAGAAGCTGGTTTAGCCATGTTGCATATTCTGAAAATGAACCTAGTATCTAGGTGTGTGTGTTTTTTTTTTTTTTTTTTTTTTTTTTTTGGCTGAATCTTCCGGTGGAAGAATTATAAATAACTTTGTCGTGGTGATAAAGCTCATCTCCTTATATAAAATTCTTTTGGAACTCGGAGATGAATTGCTCGAGCTTCCCTCATAGGCTACTGATCCGTTTCCGCTGGAGCTTTAACAAGCTCTAGCTAATAAGCAATATTCTAGGATTGGCTTGTTTTTGAAAGAATCTCGTCCGTCAGTATTGAGGAGTCTGATCCCATCTGTATAGATTAATTAAAGTTTTTGTAGGTAGATACCTACTTGACCCTGAATTTCAAGCAGTGACCATGTCTAGTGTGGTAAGCAATGATCATCCACTGACCCACATGAGAACAAGCATATGACCTTTGCTCATGGTGCATTTTTTTTGACGTTCTTTCTTTGTATGTTAAATAAGTTTGTATTAGCAGTTGAAAATTGTTTAGATACGGGTTGTGATGAGGAAAAGTTGGAGTATCATCAAATTTTACCTCTCTTTCTTCGTCTTCGTTGCTATTTTCTGATAAATGGGAAGCATCTAAAGCACTCCTGTTTCTGTTTCCTTTGGACTCCATTAGAATTTAGATTGAAGAACTGATTGGAAGAAGGTAGATGGTAGATAAATCCTTTTGTGATGTTCCTGTAACTTCCTGTACCAGCTTTTGATGCTGCTTCCATTTTGCTTGCCTGAAGATGGCGAAAGCCTCAATACAGCTGCCTGGATGAAGAGTTAACCTTTTAGTGGATCCATCTGCTAGTATTAAAGGACATTGATTGACATAAGTTACATACCATTATCTCTTTAAACCACTATATATTGAGAGAGAAGAGAGCACAAGTGACCTCACCACAACCAGCTGAGCTTGCACTGTACACCTCTATTAAGTATTAAGGTCTTTCATCATGGAAACTGCATGCTTCCACCCAAGCAGAGAACTCATTATCCTGTTTAACTACCAAATTTTCCTGATCTTGGAGTACATCCAGCCAAACATAGACGTATAGAACCAACCCTAAAACTGTGAATGTTCAAGTCTCTATCAAACTTTTTGATGTTTTATTATGACCCAAGAAATGATTGATTCCCATCTGAATTGAAATCATATATCGAGGAATCCTCCTATTCTATTTGAGTAAACAATCTTGGCTTTAGGAGCTTAATACAATGTTACAACCATACCATCCCAGCTATATGATTCTATGATATACTATACTTGGTATTAATTAATCAATTACATGTATTTTTTCACTAATTAATTTCTTAAACATTTTATGTATTCTAATATTGTTTAATAGCTGAGATTAATGATGTTACTCGCATCTTCTTGGTAGTAATGTGTTAAAGATTTCCTTAAGCTTAATCACCTGAAGAAGTATTTGTGAATGATAGAAGACGTGAGATTGATCCTTGTTAGAATTTAATTTTAACCATCTTCTGCTGCACATTATTTGTTGGTAGTAATGTGTTAAAGATTTCCGTAAGCTTAATCATCTGAAGAAGTATTGTGAATAATAGAAGATGTGAAATTGATCCTTGTTAGAATTTAATTTTAACAATCTTCTGCTGCACATTATTTATACTACTATTTTAAAACATTATTTCTACTACTATTTTCAAATATCTTACAGTATATACAAAGCTAAAGAATGAGTTCTGAACACATTCTATGCTCTATGATCCTGTCCTGCTCAATGTCATGCATGGAGGGAGTGTAGGGGAGGGATACATTAAAATATGATATTTTAATTCTCTTATGAAATAGCTAGAGGACGAAGTTGGGAGAATTGGATAGAAAAGAGCAGCGTGTCTATATATATATAGGAGAATAGAGGGAAGAGTATTAAAATTTTATCGAGTGTTCCAGTTTCAGTGTTTATGGGAGAGGATCAAGCTTCTTGGAACCTTGAAAATGCTTATAATGTTCTGTAACCCACATATCATCTATCATTTTTGTCGTTTTCTTTATATTCTGCCCATAATTCCTGTTTATTACACTCAGGCGAGTGGTGTATCACTATCATAGTTAAACAAATCTATAGGATCTTTTACTATCTTCCATTTCATCCAGTTCTGTTCTTACTTCTTAAGACCCCCACTGGGCAAGGCTCAGATCTTGATCCTTTGCCTTCCTACACGGTGGAGACTGTGGGTAGCTGAATTCCTCTGTTGATACAACAGAGAGGCAGATGGTGCAATGTGCACTTAGAAAGAATCTGCCGTCTATAGACCATACACTTGCTCCCATATAACCAATGACCCTACCAGGAGGACACAATAGTCCTCCTGCTTTCTAAGTAGTCACCCTAACAACATGGCATCATACGCTTGCTTGTTTACAATCAGCTCAGTAATCTCTAGGGCATTCAGATGATTTATGTGAGTAATGCTAGGAGTCTTACCACAGATGATGCAACCCATTGTTCCTGAATATTTTTTTTTCCCCATATTAATACGGGGTAGAGTTGAAAGACAAGACAAGCTACAGGCTACAATAAGGATTTGTTAGATTGAATGCTGGCTTTGGTTATGTGAGGTTTTTTGCTAGTAACACAAATGAAATTGGCAGACAAGCCGAACTACCATTTACAAGACCTCAGAGCGACACCTACATTTATAAGTATCATTTTGATGTGAACCCCCCTGATATAGGATCCTTGGCATATTCTGAATTGATCATTTATCAGCCGTGGACTAGTGGAGGTTGAAGATATGAGCTGCTTGGACAGTCTTGTATACAAATTTGGAATCAATGAATCTTTATGTTTTATCCGAATGACAGTAGACCAGTCAGGCAGCCACCCTGCAGGAGGATCAGTCGAGTGCAGACTGCGGATTTTAAATTTTGATGTGAATTAAAACTCAGTAGAGCTGTCTGCAAGACCTTAAACCTCTTTATTAGGGAGGTTGGCAAAGTTTATTATGGAAATCACTTGTCTGTAAATTCTTTTGTTCTCTCTTGATGTACACTACTCCATTCTACGCTTGGCATATATAGATGTGTTCTGATATCTTATGTAGTTGAGAAAAAGTAGAAAGGGTTAAGCCATTGCTGTTTATTCTAGATACTTTCGTTGTATTTTCTACTTCGTATAAAAAATTTTAAAGGTTGATAGTAGTTGTGCATCATCAGGTTTTCGTCGATCTTGTAGTATGAAGCTGGAAAGTGAGAAGCCAACTTGGTATTATTTAAAAAACTCTGGATTTTAGATTTGGAGATGGAATGCGAAAGCTGGATGGGGGCCATGGAAATCAGAAGCTTGAGAAACTAAGAAAAGAAGCTCGAGCACTGTTTTTCTATTTTATCATCTTCATAAATGTTTGTAAAATTACCTTTCGTTAATTTTGGAAAGAAATTGAATCAAGGAAGCATATTTTAAGCACTGTTAAGAGTATAACTATTGATATACTCATACTCCTTCCTAATCCTAACTAGTAACACAAGTCACAACTCGCAAAGTCGCAAGTGTAAGCAAAATAGTTCAAGCATACACGAAATTTCATCCTTATATAGGAATTCCCCTAGTAAAGAGCGCTTCCTAATGATTATTTTTCTCAGTTGTTATAAAAAAAAGTACAATATGTAAACACTTACTCCATTTTCTTATTTCTCGCTACTAGTAACAAGCAAATACTGGTATGCTACAAAGAAGAAAAAAAGACGATAACATCATTTACGTAGAAGAAGCTTATTGATATGACATGAAAGCCTCTCAAGATTTCGACTTAGGATGACACATACTCATATGATTATATGAACTATGGAGCAAGCATGGAAACATAGACACAAAAATTCAAGTTCAGATGCGCTATTATTTAGCTGATCAGTCAGATTCAAATGTGACGGGCAAACGTCACATTAGGGCGCAAATCATTCATCATAAATTGAAATATTTGTTGCACCAGCCGGGAATCGAACCCGGTCTGAACCGTGGCAGGGTACTATTCTACCACTAGACCACTGGTGCTTTTTTGATTAAGTTTGTAGTATATTTAACTACTTTTTCCAAGAGTTAATACTCAAAGATAATTTAGAGGTTGAATTTAATTTTCATTTAAAATTTTTTCATACTAATTGATGATTTTGAACTGTTGTAGCTTGTAGGCTTGTAGCCTTGATTAATACAGTAGATGAAACTAGAATTTTTATTTTTTAAAAAAAAGAGCCATCTATTCATAAGTACGAGTATATGACTATTTTATTTCTTTTAAAATGACTATTGGCTCATCTTAGAAAAATAAGTTCAAAAAGATAGATTCTAATAAAATAATTTTTTTTTAGACTTTTATGGCCAAATTTTATAGACCTTCCACTACAAAGATATACTATTAGGATGATCATCACGTGGGATATGTATGTGCAAAATTTGTCTTGAAATGAATTTTAAAGTAACAATTTTTTTTAAAATCAATTTTCACACATTTTTTTAATTGAGCATGTTCATAGTCACAGATTCACCAGATGCGCTTTTAAGATTAAATAAAAATGAAACGAACAGAGTAATCAATTTATATGTTATTTTAGAGTGGGAAAAGAATAAGTTAATAGGCTAAATGTACATCACAAAAGAAGACATTTTATGGGTAACCAAATAACTTCGGGTAGCAGTACAATATTATTAAAAAAAAAAAACATCATACAAACTTTCAATAGTGTTTTCTTGTCAATGTTACAATGTCTAAATGATGATATTTCATACATTTATCCTACAGAAGTGGAACATATTTGTAAATATTCATACAAACAGCAACTGTTCTGCTCTGCATAATTACATATCTTTGTGCATAGAATCATACAAATTACTTCAATTGCTACTCTGCTAAGCCACTGTGCACATCATCAGTGTTCAACTCCCATACTTCCAATTCTGGCTTATCAAATATAGTTATAGTCGAGAATGCAGAAACACATTGAGTAGGCTGATACTGAAGTTCATGCAGTCGAAGGTCCTCAAATCGTGAAGCATAACAAGACTACATCGCCTCAAAAAACATATAAAAAGAGCAGAAGAATTGGACAAAGAATTTCTCTTATGTGAATGCTTATGAATCCATTCGATAGTATCATAAATAGTTGTTCACCTTGAAAGATGTTTATATTCAGGAAATATCTAATCAAATTGAGAGTGAGGGATAGCTCAAGTGGTTAGAGCTCCTCTCCCGATTCCAAGAGATCTTCAGATCGATTTTCATCACCTGCCCTTGTGGCTCTCTAAACACCCAAATATCTAATCAAATTACTTGTACAATATTAGGTTGCTAACAGTAGAAATTTTCTTTTAGCAAAAATATTTGAAGTCGATACCTGGTTAAAAGTTGGGGATTTTGTGACCTGGAGAATCTGAAAATGAATGATCAAATGAAGAACCTACCACTCGAATCAGGAACGAAGAACTATCTTCAATGTTCAAAATCTTTTGACTTGTTGATTGCCAATACTTGATCAGTTGCTCCAGGTAAGGTCTTTATGTGATTCATAAGCTATACTAGTCACAGTAGACAGAGGCGAAACTAGCTGATGCATCAATGTTCAGAAACGCTTCCTAATAAATCATACCACCTTCAAATCATTAAGTGCAATTGTTTAAATCTGAAAAAGGAAATGGAAAGGTATCAAATAAAGGTGGGGGGAGAAAATGATAAAACTCATTGCACTCTGTGTCCAGTGGCTGTCAACATGCTTACCATATGTCCATATGTGCTCTCAATTGGTCTTTGTTTCCTCCACAAAAAGCGCTACTTGATTTATCTGACATTAAAACTCTAGCATTGGTCTCCCTTGATTCCGTTACTCAGAATTCATAAGATAGCTTACTGAATATCTTCTGAATGAATCAATACTTCTCTCCAGTTGCTGGCATAGCATAACAGGTGACTAAAAACACACACATATATATGTCCCATGCATTATTGAAGACATGTCACCTAACACTATAACACAAGCAAGTATACAACCCATAATAATCTATAAAAGAAGTCTTAGATATATTATCATCAAAATTTCTTTTAACCCAGAGAAAATCTGCCCCAATTCCCTGCTGGTTTCAGTCTCATATTCACAAAAGTAAACCAAAAAAAAAAAACTCAAATTAAAGATTTACCAAAACTTTTAAGATCTGATAGGAATCAATTATTAAATGGTTGCATCTGATAAACATGTTAGCTATTTTTATATTAACAAATTTACAGTGAAAGTGTGAGAGAAATGAGCTCTAAATCCCCCATTCCAAAGACACCACTGGTAAATAATGCAGCAGATATAAATATATTCTGGAAAAGAAAAAGAGGGAGAGAGAACCTGAAAACATTAAAGGAAGCTTATCCATAATTCAGCTCTATCTTCATTATCATCAACTTCATTACTCATGAAGTTTGGTGAAGTATAAATCAGAGTAAGAATCGATGTAGGAAAAACGGAAAGCAAGAGATACAGAAACAAAGGAATATGATCCTTGGAATCATCAGAATTTTGGTTTTAGCTTAGAGTGACAAAAAGGGGGAAGCAAGAGATACAGTAGCATGACTTCCCATAGAAATGTTTGCTGCACAAAAAGTACTCAACTAAACATCACCTTCTTTCTTTTGCATCTGTAAAAACTTCCGCGTATATTTGTAAAGTTCATAGAGGAAAGAGCTATGATGTTTGTCTTGGTTAAATTGTCATCCAACCAAGAACTTTGCTGTGTGAATTGAAACTTTACCGATAATCTTTACACGAACATGTCCCGACAATAAAGAAATGGAGGTTTGTGTCTCTTAGCACAATCTCTCTTCTAGTAATCCTTGAAATGATCTTGATTGCTGAATGACATTTACCACAGACATGAAGGTTTAGCAGGCCTATGAAAGTACTACCATTTGGTTGAAGACCAAATTTTACCATCTGGGCAAAAAGACCAAATGCAACTTTAGCATGCCCATTCATGAATAGGAAAGACATTGTAGAAGTCCAAACTGCAATGTCTCTCCTTCATCTCTTTAAAAACTTTCCATGCAGAGTTAGAATTCCCACATTTAGCATACATGTCAATTACGGCTGTTCCAAGAGGAAGGTTGGCCACCACTTCTTCCCACTTAAGGGAGTTGATTGCCCGCTCTCCCAAATTCATTGCTCCAAGCGTTGTACAAGCATGTACCACGGCAACAACGACATTGCAATCAGGCTTTACATTCTCTCTCTCCATTTCAAAGAACATGTCTATTGCTTCCTTTGCAAAACCATTTGCTACATACCCTTGAATCATAGTAGTCCAAGCAACTACATCCCTTTTAAGCATTTGATCAAAGATGCCTCGTGCTTTGTCCACACATCCACACTTGGCATACATGTTAATCAACGAGGTATTTAGAGCCATATCTTTTCCTAAGCCATTTAAGTTAACATACCTGTGAATCCCCTCACCTAATTCAAGTGCGCCCAACTCTGCACAAGCACAAAGAATCCTAGCAAGAGGAAAACCATCTGGTTTCAAACCATTTCCCAAAAATCTTCTAAACAAGTTCAAAACTTCAGAAAATTTTCCAGCATCAAGATATCCACTAATAATCGCATTCCAAGAGCGTAAATCTTTCTCCGGCATATTATCAAACACTTTATGAGCATCATATATACTCCCACATTTTGAGTACATGGACACCAGACTAGTATTAACATACATATTTTTATCAAAACCCAATTTTACAACAAGGCTATGGATTTTCAATCCCGACCGATAGTCATAAATCCTAGCACAAGCTTTCAGTGTGAATGAAGTAGTAAATCTATTGGGCAATAAGCTCTTTGAACGCATAGATTGGTAGTATTTGATAGCTTCGTCAAACAAGTCATTTGAAACCAACCGTTTAATCATTGTAGGAAAGAGATAGATGTTGTGTTCATTGATCCGATCGAAAATAAGTTTGGAATATTGGGTGTTGCCAAATTGAGTGTAATATCCCAAAAGGGCGTCGAGGAGGTGAATTTCTTGGCACAACCCAAGGCGTAAAAGGCGCGCATGGGCTTGTTTGAGGTGCTCAAAGGATCTGAAGCCAATGTCGAAACAACTTTTCAGCTCCAAAGCTTTTATGACAGAAATGGAAGGTCGAAATGCTGGAGTTCCTGCTAAAGTCATCACTATCTCCTCCGAGTACCTTTCACCAATATGCATACAAAGATCGTAAGCTGTGGCTCCATACAGATCAATTACTATGCTTCAACTAATAAAAAAGTAACCAAAAACACACCAAATATGAGTCCATGAGAAGAAACCATACCTTGGAATTGCAAGTTGTTCCTTTTATCAACAATTTGAACTAGCAAACTTCCTTATTCTCACTAAGGACGCAGAAAGAGTCAAGTTTGCAACGTTCAACCCATGAGAAGAAACCTATAAGATAAAGTATTTACCAATTAGTCCCTAAGTTTCCAATTCCAAACGTAAAATTTTCTTCTAGAAATGACTTCAACAATCAAAACATTTTAATATTTTTTACCTGTAAAAAGTTTAGCATCATTTGTAAACTCTTTTAGAAAAGTTAGACTCATACACTAGTAAACTACTGTTGATATAATAAAGTTTGAGGGTTTCATACGATTATGCTACATGAATTAACAGAAGCTAATTAAAAGTATTCAATTAAGTCCAATTCTAATTGAGATTTATCTTGAGTTGATGATGACATTGACAAGAACCTAGTGATTAGCAAGAATGGGAACAAGAAGCACTTTGCGTAACCAACAGGAACCTGCTTCCCATTATGCATAAATGACGACAACTAGTTATTCTTATTCCTCTTATCCATCTAAACTACAAAAATTAAAAGCTATATATCCTACATAGTACTAAAAAAAATCAATATCAAAATGATGAATTGAATAAATGACGAGCACAGACAAGTGAAACAACTCTACACTACTGATAACAAAGTAGAAATCAAAAGATACATCATGACATAGGAATACTAATCGATCATCTCTCAAATCCTCTTTCGATATGAATTTTACAGCTCAAATAATCTGAATTGTTTCAATTGCAAACCAAACACTAAATTACTAACACTCTAACTGATTCAAAAGCAGCTAAGTTTCAATTGCAAAGAAAAAACCCAAATTACTAATAATGGGTTTAATCAATTGTTAACAATTAAGTATTAGCAGCAGAACCTAGCAAATTCCAGGGAAAAAAAAAAACCAGTAATTAACTAGTTTAGGCATAAATTAAACATCTATGAATGCAATTTAAAGGCATAAAACATAATCAAAACCACAAATTGACATTCTTGTAATACAATACCTTAGCCAACGTAAGAATTAGAATTCGAAAGAGGTAGGCAATGAAAGAATTTACCTAATGATTAATGAGTGAATGAGTTGAATTTGTTGAAAAGGAGTTTGAATATGCCCTAAATCTTTCTACTCGATATTCATATTTGAGGTTGTTCTTAAGAGAATTATATTCGAAATCAATACTCCAACTTTCTTCCCATTACCGTTTCTACACCGTTTCTATCAATTTAAGCTTTTTTTTTTTTTATTTTTTTTATTTTTTTTTAAGGTAAAAAAATTTAAAGGTTTTTCTACATAACCCTCTAACTTTTCGTTTTCTACGATGTGCCCCCTTTTTCGAGAAATCTACACTATAACCTCAAAATAAATTTAGTTTTTACACGGTTATTTTGCCGTTAACAAATTTCGTTAGTGGGGTCCACTCACCGCTAAATAATGTTTTTTTTATCGACTTGCGTGTTGAAAATGGTTCCGTTATAGGTTTTTGGGGCTATTTTAGTTCTTAAGGATCCAAATTGAGCTCAGATTTAGCAAAAAAATAACATAAATGCCTCGTTTTGCGAATTAAATACGTAAACACGCAAATCGAGACATTTCTTAATATGCAGAACGAGGCATTTATATTATTTTTTGGCTAAATCTAAGCTCAATTTGGACCCTATAAGAGCCAAAATACCCCCAAACCCTTTAATGGAACCATTTTCAACACGCAAATTGATAAAAAAAAAATTCTATTTAGTGATGAGTGGGCCCCACTAACGGAATTGTTAACGACAATGTTACCGTGTGGAAACTAAATGTATTTTGATGTTATAGTGTAGATTTCTCAAAAAGAGGGGCCACATCGAAGAAAACGAAAAGTTAAAGGGTTATAATGTAGAAAAACCCAAAAATTAAACATCTCCTCACAAGGGGAATTTCTAATGTAATTTCTGTCAATTAAAGTAAGAACGATTGAAACTTTGAGTAAAGCATAAATACAGTCCCTGGACTATTGTATAAGGGTAAGTTTTAATCCCTCTCAACTTTTTTTGGAGCATTTTAGTCCCTCCCCCACCTTTTTTTGGAGCATTTAAGAGCCAAAATATCCTAATAAATTCGGTCATCTAATAATAAACTAAAAATAACAATAAAAATAATTATAATAACAATATTGATGCCTTGGAACCGCATCATATGATGCGGTTCCAAGGCATCAATATTGTTATTATAATTATTTTTATTGTTATTTTTAGTTTATTATTAGATGACCGAATTTGATATGGATTTTTGATGGATATAACCTTCAATCGCAGTTGAAAGGTTTGGAATCTTGAGTCTCGGTCAAGAAACGCTAAGCAACACGAGCTTAAAACCTAAACTAGGCCAAGAATACACAAGCACAAGCTTACGTAAAACTTTATAAATTTCAAATCAATCAATCATACTTTTCGTTAAACACCATCACGTATTTATAAGCTAAATAATTAGCCTAAAAATCGGTAAAACAAATTCTAATCTAACTAGGAAACTAACTCTAACTTGTAAAGATAATATTTTGCAAATATGATCTTTAAAGTTAAGCTTATCTTATACTAACCGAATTAAACTAACAAAAATATCCTAATAAACTCGGTCATCTAATAACAAACTAAAAATAACAATAAAAATAATTATAATAACAATATTGATGCCTTGGAACCGCATCAGGTGGTTTCGGGTTTTTAGGGTGGTTTCGAATGGGTTATTGGGTTTGGGGGGCCGAAAAACTAGGGGAAAAGGAGAAAAGTACAGTCGTCGGTGCCAATGGTTGGGAAGGGGCGTCGGCCGCCGATGGTTGGGTAGGGTGTCGGCCGCCGAGATGAGGTGGAGGGGCTGGAAGTTGGTGGGGGAAGGGGTGGTTAAATTTTTTTATTTTTTTATTTAGTATAATTGTTAAAAAAAATGAAAAAAAAACTAACTATAGTTAAATGTTATTGTTACAAAAAAAAAAAAAAAAACCTAACTATAGTTAAATAATTAGATTAAATCATTATTAAGGTTACCAATTGATTATTCTTTCTATTTAATTAATTTTAAGAATGTTTACCACTTGTAAAATTAAATAATTGGAGTTCACCAGTGAGAATTTCCCTTATTTTTTTAATTGTTTTTATATTTTGTTATTGGATCTGATGTGTTTGTTTTTTATACTTGTGGTCGTTTATCAGTGTAGGACAAGAAGATGATGAGGACGAGCTACCTATTGCTAATTTTTTGCTTAAAAAAAGTAGCAAAAGTGCAGTCGGTGTAGATGACATAGTTCCGATTGTGGACCCGACAGTCTTAATATCCATAAACAATATGGATGATAGTTCCAAGTAAGATAAAATTATTACTTTTTAGTAGGGGTGACAATTCGGGTCAGCAGGTCGGGTTCGGGTCAGATTACGGGTCGATTTCGGGTTATGCTTAGAAACTATTAAAAATAGTGTAAAACTTAATATTATTAAGAAATATGAAATTTGGGTCAAATTGGGTCGAATTCAGATTGTTCGGGTTCGGTTCAGGTCAGGTTCGGGTCTCTCTCAGTAACTTCGGGTTGGGTTCAAGTCGGGTTTTCGTGTCGGGTCAGGGTTTGCCAGCCCTACTTTTTAGACTTTGCATGTTGTTTTGTTCACAGTAATATATTAGAAATGGTGGATTTTGTTGTTGGTAGGGTCATTAAAATACTAATGATCTAAAGCCTTATAGTTAGGCGTACGTATACTTTGTGAGATGTTGATGTTCTTTAATTGTTTTTCTTTAATTTTTCTTTGTAATGTGATGATGATTTTTTTTTGGAAAAAGTATATGTTCTTTTATAATATTGTTTTATGTCTTGTTATAATATTCTTTTTTAGAAGAGTACATGTTCTTTGATATTCTTGCTCTGTGTAGTTGTGGATAAGCTTGATATGGTTAGTTAAACTAATTTAAAAAATATTAAAGAATTGAGTTTAAGTTGAAATGAAAAGTGACGTTTAATCCATGGAGACATGGAGTTATATATTGAGATGAGTGAATTTTTATTGCGGTGATTGATCTTGATATGGATATTGGAATCCATTATCAAGATAGTCCATGTTAAGATAATTATGTAAGTAATTAGCTTAGTCAACGTATATATTGTTTCCTAGTTTATAGGATATGTTTTAGTTAGTTTCCTTGATATTTGCCTTGGATTATGCCTAGATTATACTGTGTATATTTGTATAAATATTAATGAGCAATGAAGGAAACGACTCACGGAAAACATTCTTTTATGGTATCAGCAGTCTAGGGCGATCAATCTTCCGCCATTACTCTTCTTCTCTTCTTCTTCTTCTCTGCTATGGGGGAATCAAAATCCTCTTTCCACCCTGCTCTTACTGTCAACAATATCAAGCACAACATCCCTGTTGTTCTCGAATTGAAGGACGCACAGTACTCTACTTGGGCTGAATTGTTTGAAATTCATGCTCGATCTCACAAGGTGTTAGACCATATTATCCCTCCGCCTAAGGAGAAGGCGAAGGTCCCTGTCACTGACGAGGAAAAGGAGACATGGTCTGTTCTGGACGCTGCTGTCCTCTCGTGGATTTATTCCACCATCTCCAACGATCTATTGCTCACCATCATGGAACCAGACGCTACGGCAATGGAGGCATGGGATAGGTTGCGTGATTTATTTCAGGATAATCAGAATTCTCGTGCTTTGACCCTTGAACAGGAATTTTCGACCACCAAAATGGAGGATTTTCCAAACGTCTCTGCTTACTGTCAGCATCTCAAGAGTCTCTCCGATCAATTGCGCGGTGTTGCTGCTCCGGTGGACAATAATAGGTTGGTTCTTCAATTGGTTTCGGGTCTTACCGAGGCTTACAAGGGAGTTGCGACCCTTATTCGCCAGAGCAATCCTCTTCCTCTGTTTTCTCAAGCACGGTCGATGCTTACGCTGGAGGAGGTCGGTCTCGCAAAGCAAGCCGCAACAGGGGCTGCGTCAGCCATGGTGGTTCAGTCCCGGGATAATTCTGATGATGGTCATGATAATGCTGGGGGTTCTCGTGGCCGCAATAAGCAGAAAAATACAGGCAACCGCAAGCATTCCGGTGGAAAAGGCGGCGGTGGCAAGGGTGGCAACTCCGGTGGCAAAGGTGGCGGCCGAGGGAACTCCGGCCAACAGCAGCAACAGTGGCAGGCTCCTCCGGCTCCCTGACAGCTGGGCACAGTACCCGGGTTGGGGATGGATGCCTCAATGGGCTACCCCTCCATGCCCATACCCCAATCTGGGCTGGGCTCGTCCTCAAGGCCCACAAGCAAAGCAGCCTGGTCTATTGGGTCCTCGTCCACAAGCCTATGCAGCTTCAACTCAGCCTATGCAGTACGCTCCAACCGACATTGAAGCGGCTATGCACACTATGACGTTGAATCAACTCGACCCCTCATGGTACATGGACACCGGAGCCACTTCTCATATGACATCCTCCAACGGTAATCTCTCGTCTTATTTTAATTTGAGCAATCATCATGGTATTATTGTTGGTAATGGTCATACTATTCCAATTAACGGTTGTGGTCATACTACTCTCTCTTCCCTTAATCCTCCCTTGTCCCTAAACAATGTTCTCCATGCTCCCAAACTCATTAAAAATCTAATTTCAGTTCGGAAATTTACAACCGATAATAATGTGACTGTTGAGTTTGACCCTTATGGTTTCTTTGTGAAGGACTATCGGACGGGGAGGCCAATAATGAGATGTAATAGCACGGGTGATCTTTATCCTCTCACCAACACCACTTCCACAAATTATTCTTCACCTTCGAGTTTTGCAGCTTTAGCACCTTCTCTTTGGCATGATCGTTTAGGTCATCCCGGGTCGAGTATTTTACATACTCTTCGTAGTAATAAAAGCATTGAATGTAATCGAACTACTAGTTCTAGCATTTGTCATTCTTGTGTTCTAGGGAAACACATTAAATTGCCTTTTTATTCTTCTATGTCTTCTACTACTTTGCCGTTTGATATTATACATAGTGATATTTGGACATCTCCTGTTTTGAGTTCTTCGGGACATCGTTATTACATGCTTGTTTTGGATGATTTTACTAAATTTGTGTGGACTTTTCCCTTGGCTAAAAAATCAGATGTGTATGATAAATTTTTAGCTTTTCAATCCTACATCCGCACACAATTTGAGCGTCCTATAAAAAAACATCCAATGTGACAATGGGCGGGAGTATGATAATAGTTCTTTTTGGGAATTTTGTGAGTCAAATGGGTTGTCTTTCCGTCTTTCTTGCCCACATACGTCTTCACAAAATGGTAAAACCGAAAGAAAATTGAGATCTCTTAATAATATCACTCGCACTCTTCTCTCTCATGCCTCTTTACCTCCTTTTTGGCACCATGCTTTACAAATGGCCACTTATTTGCATAACATTTTACCTAGCAAGTTGTTAGGCAACAAGTCTCCTCTTAGTGTTCTTTATCAAAGGGAACCTTCGTATTCTCACTTACGAGTTTTTGGGTGTGTATGTTTTCCTTTATTCCCCTCCACCACAATAAATAAACTCTAACCCCGATCCACTCCTTGTGTATTTTTAGGTTTCCCTCCGAACCATAGAGGCTATAAATGTTATGATCTTTCATCAAACAAAATTATCATATGTCGTCATGTGCTATTTGATGAAACCGTGTTTCCATTTGCTAAGTTGCATACTCCCTCTACTACTTCTTATGATTTTTTGGATGATGGTTTTTCCCCGTATCTGATTAACCATATGCAGGCTGCTTCATCTACTGGGCCTAGTAACTCGGCCCAACCTCCCTTACATGAACAAGCCGCCCCTTCCTTTCCTCTCTCTGCTGGGCCGACTGCTCCAACAAGCCCAGCCCACACAGCTCCACAATCTCCCTCTCATCTCACGGCCTCCCCCCCTCTGCTGGGCCGCAACCACAAAACAACCCAAACACTACTCCTCCCCCAATCTCACCCACACCAACTGTCCAACCCATTATCTCCATCCCTCCTCAGCCCACTCCTCGTCCCACTATGGTCACTCGTAGCCAACATGGTATTTTTAAGCCTAATAAAAAATATTGCAATGTTGCTACTGTTTCTAAGGTTACAAAATCTCCTATTCCTTGTAACCCAATAGATGCTTTACGTGACCCTAATTGGAAAATGGCTATGGATGATGAATTTAATGATCTTATTAAAAATAAGACGTGGGAGTTGGTGCCCCGTCCGCCTAATGTTAATGTCATTCGTTCTATGTGGATTTTTACTCATAAGGTGAAATCTGACGGTTCTTTTGAGAGGCATAAGGCCCGTCTTGTAGGTGATGGCAAAACTCAACAGGCGGGCATTGATTGTGGAGAGACTTTTAGTCCGGTGGTCAAACCGGCAACTATTCGGACTGTTCTTAGTCTAGCTTTGTCAAAAGCTTGGCCTATTCATCAACTTGATGTAAAAAATGCTTTTTTACATGGTGAGCTAAAGGAGACGGTTTATATGCATCAGCCGGTTGGTTTTCGTGATAAGACTAATCCAGATTATGTGTGTTTGTTGGATAAGTCCTTATATGGCCTTAAGCAAGCACCCCGGGCATGGTATAAAAGGTTTGCTGATTATGTGTCATCTATTGGTTTCATTAATAGCAAGTCTGATAATTCTTTGTTTATTTATCGATCGGGGTCACAAACGGCATATCTATTATTGTATGTGGATGACATCATTTTGACAGCTTCATCTCATGCTCTTCGATGCTCTATTATGTCTCTCCTTGCTTCTGAATTTGCTAAGAAGGATTTGGGTCCTTTAAATTATTTTCTTGGCATTTCTGTTACTAGGCACAAAGGGGGTCTTTTTCTATCCCAACGTAAGTATGCAGAGGAAATAATTGAAAGGGCAGGTATGACATCTTGCAAGCCATCAGCCACACCAGTTGACACTAAGCCGAAGGTGGGTTCGACAGGTACTCCCTATGCTAACCCTACTCATTATCGCAGCTTGGCAGGGGCTTTGCAATACCTCACGTTTACGAGGCCAGACATCTCATACGTAGTCCAGCAGGTGTGCTTGCATATGCACGACCCTAAGGAGTGTCATATGGCCGCTCTCAAGAGAATCATTCGCTATATTCAAGGTACTAAGGAACATGGGCTACACTTATATCCTTCTTCTACCTTGTCTCTCATCTCCTACACTGATGCGGATTGGGGAGGGTGCCCCCATACTAGGCGTTCAACGTCGGGTTATTGTGTGTATCTAGGGGATAATTTGGTATCATGGTCATCAAAACGACAGCCTACACTCTCCAAGTCAAGTGCCGAGGCCGAGTATAGGGGAGTTGCAAATGTGGTGTCCGAAGCTTGCTGGCTTCGAAATTTGTTACTTGAGTTGCATTGTCCACTAAGGAAGGCTACCTTAGTTTATTGTGACAATGTAAGCGCAATAAATCTCTCGGGTAATCCAGTGCATCATCAACGAACTAAACACATTGAAATGGATATACTTTTTGTTAGGGAGAAGGTTGCGCGTGGTGATGTTCGAGTTCTTCATGTTCCTACTCGTCATCAAATTGCGGACATTTTTACTAAGGGGCTTCCGCGTATATTATTTGAAGATTTTTGAGATAGTCTCAGCGTCCGTTGCCCTCCCGCTTTGACTACGGGGGTGTGTTAAGATAATTATGTAAATAATTAGCTTAGTCAACGTATATATTGTTTCCTAGTTTATAGGATATGTTTTAGTTAGTTTCCTTGATATTTGCCTAGGATTATGCCTAGATTATACTGTGTATATTTGTATAAATATTAATGAGCAATGAAGGAAACGACTCACGGAAAACATTCTTTTAGTCCACACCTTGTGTTTTGATCCTGTATTACTTATTTAGCTACTTGTGTGGTGAATTTGTATGCCCATATTCCATAAAATCTGATTTTAGTGTGATTAGTGTTATGATTGAGATAGGTTCTGTATGAATTGATTTTGAGATCACTTTATTAAATTAAAGCTGAAAATAAAAATCAACTAGTAAGCTAAGATTTATATGACCACTATATATCCCTTTTTCATTCAAGATCTCATTTTGTAAGTCTGTCATACAGAGTTGACGAAGTTGTACCCAATGCAATCAAATCCGAAAAGGCATCACAACCTCAAGAACAGGCTCTGCCAAAAAAGAAAATAGATTATCGATTTAAGCAAATAGCTACTAAAAAAAGGTATTAAAGTATGAAAAATGTACTTTATTTATTAATTATATGTTCTCATATATAATTCATATGCACTTTTTTAATTAACATTTGTCAAATCACAAAGTACATATGAATTATATATGATGTTCTTAATGAATATTAAGTATGTTCTTTAAATTATTATACAATGTTCTTTTAGTCAGTAAGAAAGGTGATCCTAAACAAAGAAAAGAAGGTGATGCAGATCCAATGAATCCAGCTACTAGGGAGGCACTCAAAGATGTTGCTCCAAAAGAAAACAAATTGGTGCTAAAGAAGAGGAGGGCACCAATTGAAGTGGCTAGCCTTGAGGTTGTTGAGAAAACTATGGTAGGTGTTACACAATCATCTTTCCAATCAGGTACGACATCATCACTAGTTGCTATACCAAAGGAGGTGTTAAAAGTGAAACCTACTTGTAGAAAAAAGAAAGCAAAAATAGATGAGGATGAAGAAGAGGATGAGGAGAACAAATCCAATGTTCTTGGTAGAGGTGTTGTGAAGCCTAGGCATACAATACAACTCTTAATGAACTTGGTGGTTGCTTTAGAAAATCAAGTGCATAAGCTGCAAGCAATAAAGAACATGGGGTTTGGTGGATTTTTACACCTTGATCTACCAAAGAATTCACCCGAGTTTGCTACTATGCTGGTAGATAAATTGGAGATTAATGAGATGTGCATAGTTTGTGGTAGAAATCAGGTTTTAAGTATCGAGGCAATTGATGTCCATCTGGTATATGGAGTACCATTAGGAGGAAAAAAAATTGTAGAAGCTAAGCCCGGTGAAAAGGAGTATGATGAATTGGTAAGGCAATTCAAGGGTTATCATGGAGGTCGAGTGCCTACTTTGACGGACTTGGCAATACATCTATGCTTGGAAACAACTCCACTTGATGATGACTGGCGAAGGAGCTTCCTTGTTTTAGTTGTCAATTCATGTAATATGAAAATTTCATTATTATAGTATGTTCATTTTGATTACATAGTATGTTCTTTTCGTGCATGTTGTATGTTGTTTGTAATTCTATGGTTTGTTCATTTATTTTGTGTTAATGATGTTCTTTTTTAATAGATTTTTGAGTACAACGACCGACACCAAGAAGATTCCAGAATATGATTGGTCTTCTTATGCAATAGAGAGTTTGATAGAGTGGACAATCAAGTGGAGGAAAAAACCGAAAACATTCTTTTAGATACTCGCATCTACTAGAACAATCGGACGACCTCCAAAATGCTATTTTGGAATATGCATATGATCAACATTTGGATGATGAGTAAGCTTTCCTCTATATCATATTTTCGATCAGCATTTCTTTTAGAATTTATAAGTTATTGAAATTATTTTAATGATTCAGGGAATTATTGTATGATGATGGTCATACAATGATATCAAGAGAGATAATCAAATCACTTGGTCATGATGTGGGCATATGCATTGAAATTGTGGATGCTTGGTCGTTTAACCTTAATTATAAAAATTCTGTATCAAATGAGAAGAGAATTTTCTTCCCAAATAGTGCATTTGTAAGTATTGGTTAATTAATTTTTTGATTTATTTTATCCACATATGTAATGATCAATTTCTTTTGTTGTATTTTTTTTTTAAATTCAATTTTTTATTATGTTTGCTTAGAATTACTTATGCATGAATGATGCTTACAAAGATGATAGTCAAGTTGCCACTCCTATGTTGAAACAACAAAAGTTTGAGGAAGCAATTGATGATTGGTTGGTTGATAATAAGATGAAGTCAGTCAAAGGTTTCCAATTGGTAAGGTTTTTATAAAAATGTATATTATTTTTTTCAACTAGCATGTTTTATGTAATTAGAACACATATTCTCTTTAATTAGAATGTATGTTCTTTTCATTTAGTACGCATGTTCTCTTTAATTAGAAGACATGTTCTCTTTAATTAGAAGGTATGTTCTTTTCATTTAGAAAGCATGTTCTTTTTTATTTAGAACGCATGTTCTTTTCATTTAGAAAGCATGTTCTTTTTATTTAGGAGCATGTTCTTTTGATATATATATATTTGTTTATAGTACTGTTAAAATATCAAACCATAACTCATATATTTTAATGATTCAATTCTTCTTTTCCGTGTACGCGTTTGATCATTATTATGTTTTGGTCGTCAACACTAAATCAAGAACAATCGAGATTATTGATAGTAGTCCAATTCCAGATGGTATGGACATGGCAAAAAAATATAAGGACTTTCCGGAACAAATAGTAAGATATATCCAAAATTTTGCTTAATGACTATTTCTGACACATTTTCAGTAATCTTTAAAAACTGTTGCTTTTTTTATATTTTTTTACAGTTGAAGGCGTTTAAAATGTACCTTGGACGGAAAAATATTAAACTTCATGAAAAAATGCCATCGTACACTGTGAAGTTGTTTACAACGCCCTGGCAAACTGTGAATAATGAAGTTGATTGTGGCATATATACCATGCGTCACATGGAAACTTATAATGGAAACAAATCATGGGAGTGTGGTTTAGATTACCAAAATGTAGGTTATGTAATTTCAATTTTTACTAGATGCTATTTTAGGACTTTTTGTTTATGTTAATAAATTTTAATTTTGTTTTTCAGTTTGATGCGTTGAAAAAACGATACACTTTTGAGCTTCTCACCAGCAACCTCAACCCATTCGATGCAGATGTTCGTGTTCGCGCCAAGAGATTCTTAATTGAAAAGGCTTAAAACATTCTTTGGAACAATGGGTGATTTCAATCATCTTGCAAAGAAGCATATTTTAATCTTATTTTTTTTTTTCAAATTGGATGATGATATATCTGATTTTTTTTTGTTATTTTGAACAATGTGGCTAGTTTGTGTTTTTGTTTATCTTTTTGACAATGGAAGTTGGTGACTCTTTCTTGGAATTTTAAAGTGTGAAATATAATTCAATAAGTTGGAGTATAATTGATGTAAAACATATTAATTATTTTATGAAATGCGTTGTTTTTGGTTGGAATCATGATATTACTTCTATGTACTTTTATATGTGAAGTATATTCTTTTTTATTATACTTTATATTCTTTGTGTTATACTTAATTATCATTCCAATGCCTTTAAACAATAAGTTAAACTGCTGTGAAAAGATTATGCATTATATTTTAATCAACAACGCCTCAAGGTGTAAAACGTGTGAAATTCAATACCAAAGTATTAAAAAATCAGACAAAAATAAAAGTCATATGAATATGATTTTGATAAAAGTACATAGTGTACTTTGATAAGGAACATATTGGTCGAAATTGAAGAACATGAACTAATAAATACATGAACATGAACTACGGTCGATGGAAATAGTAAGAAAGGATAATTTTGCTTACAAAAATAGTGATATATATCAATGTATTCTTACTGATATAATATTGCACTTCAAATTTCAGTGGGCCCATGGAAAATGTATTATAGGTACAATGTGCAATTATAAAATAGTAATATTTAGCAATCTTTAATTAATAAAATACTCATGCTCAAAAGTCAATGACAATCCAATTTTTTGCAACCAAATAAAAAAATGTAAAATAAATTTTTTTTAAAAAAAAAAAAAATCAATACTAGTGCTCTATCTATCGTGTGTAACTTAGAAAGGACTAATATTTATTCCAAAGTATTCATCTGGCTCAACGTACTCTAAGGACCCTCCAAATTCAGATGAATGCGCCAAAATATTTCCTTGAGGTACTGCCATAGAGTCCTACAAATAAATAAAATGAAATGAATAGAAGGTAATGATAAGAGGATATATTTCGAAAAAAGAATACCAGTATACCCTGCAATGAACTTATACATGAATGAAAAAGAACATTTTGTAACTCACAAATTTACAAGAGCACATTCATAATAAAAGAACATAAACTTTAGAATAAAAGAACATTATGTAATAATATACAATACCTTGATTGTAGTTTGCGCCTTTTGTTTCATTTTAGAAACCCCTCTAGCACTCTTTTTTTTCCATGACTTGATTTTTTGACCTTTAAGCTTGTTACATATCTTTTCTTGAGTGCTCTTTAGTCTTGTGTTTCTTTGTCCTTTCTTCCTTCTCTTAACAGGGTCCTTAACATCAATATCGTCCACAACCTGTTTTTGATCACCCACATCTATTCTTTCAACACACTCCTCTAAATTATCTTGTGGTTCCAACAGGTTGCCGTCACCATTATATTGTGTAGCTGATTCATCATTGACGTTTGAACATTGTGTGGTTTCTTCTTCATCCTTTCTCAATAATAGATCGATTCTATTAGTACAATCATCAATAGCTTCTTCAATGACAGTTCGAGTAGTTATGTCATTTTGCCCACGATCGACAAGCCTAATAAAGGTCCTAATAGAATGTAATCTCCAAACATTAGAAGGAGTGATACCTGATTCAGCAACAACATTGTCATCAACCCTAGTGCACATGGCGGCCTTTGTCCATCTCTTCACAATATATCGTTTCGGAATGTAGGTGATGTTATTCAAGTGTAGTACACGAAGTGAGTGCTTACATAGTAGCCCCACTTCGCCAAAGTGCTTACAGGTACATTCAACTGTTACCGTTGATTCATCAAAAGTAACTGTATGCATTATCAAATCTTTTTTGGGATGCCCAACATGATATTCATAAAGAGGAGGTTGCATTGCTATTACCTTTGCAGTGCAAGGCACACCATTCACAAAATTATCCTCGAATTGTAGATAGACTTGAATGGTATAAACCTTTCTTGCATGCTCTAACAATCCCACATCTGCCCACACTAAGTGTCGATTACCTGTCATACTATCATAATCTTTACTGCTTTCTTTTCTCCTCCACTCATCAACAACCTCAAGGAACGAATTGTAGAAATCACAAAGACCATGAGTGACATGAAGTCTATGAGAAACCGATTTGTTTGTTGTTTCACTCCTTTGAGATGAGAGAATGCCACCACTAAAGTAGTCTTTCGAGTATGCAGGACACCACATCTCTCTAATATTATACAAATTGCTAAGCCATTTGTTCTCCTTGCAATTGTATTTTTGAGTCATGCTGAAATTAAAAAGTACATTACTAGTTAATTAAGTGAACATAAAGTGAAAACAAAAAGAAGAAATTAAATTAATTAAGTGAACATGTATTGAATTAAATAATCAATGATCGTACACAAATCTTTAAACTGGAGCATGTAGCACTTCAACAAAATATAGTTTAAAATAAATTATACTAGTAAAAGAGTAGTGACCCTCCTACAAGCTTGAACACCTTCGCATGCCCCGAAAACGAAACGACGGTATACTTCATCAATATTCCCCCAGGGAGTGAAGGATGAGACTTTCTTTCCGTAATTCGTAGCATCAGTATTTTAGATTTTTCGTGCCGATTAATCGGACCATTACCCCCCCCCCCCGAAGACCCCCTTCGGGGGGGAAGGAACTGCAATAAGGCTGCCCCTTGCTCTCTTTCCCTACCTTTTTTGGAGTCCGGGAAAGGAGCGGGGGCAGAAACAAGCGACCGGGATCGTGAAATCCAATGAGAAGAGGCTCATAAAATAATCCTTCCTCGACTTATTGAGACAGAACAAACTCCCAGCTTAGTCCCTTAAAGAGGAAGCTTAGTTCTTTCAAGCTTATACTTAAACGTTCGTGAGCCCGCCCCGGTCTCACTCACTTCTTAGAAAGCGGTAGCTACAACATCTATTCCTTTCTTTAAGTATACGGTTTTTGAGGATATAAGCTGATGCTTGCCTTGCTTCCTTAGCTTTTCGAACTTTCCTCGGTTAAGGCTTGAACTGTTTTAGTAAACAGCTTTACGCTCCGACCGAAGGTTCTGACAGCTTACTTGGTCTCGAAACAAGTTTCTCACTCACAAGTCGTAGCTTCGCTCCTCCGCTGTGTCTGTGCTCCCCCCGTGGGTTGGGGTTCGAAAATCCAAATTCGAGGTTGGGGCGAATTCGGTTTTCTCAGTTGCCTTGTCGGGTGAGAAACTTGTTTCGAACTGTCCCTTTTTTCCAGTTTTTTAAGGAAAATAAGGGACTGGAAGCTGCTATATTTGGTTACCCCCGTCGCGTCGTTCGCTTTCATGCGTGTGAAAGTAAGGTCTCCCCTTCTTCATCCGAAGTATCTCCCCGGAACGAGCCCTTTCCTAAATGGCTAAGGCTCGCAAGGGCCCTTTTGGGGCTTTGGTGTTTTGAGCTAGGTTTTACGGCTTCAGTCCGGTAACCGAGAGCGAATTTTTAAATTCCTCTGGTTACAGCGAGTTGGACCTTTTATAACCCCCGAATCAACGCGTTTACACGCTTGTCTTTTTTCGGGTACCAACCTTTTCACAGGGTGCAAGGGTAAAAAGTTGTCTATCCCGAGCAGATAAGCCTTGCCTCGCGTCCTGCTACGTCAAGTAGTATACCTTCTCAGATGTCCAAGGAGGGAAACATACATCTAAAGAATCCTTTCACGTGTAGCCTTCGAATTACCTCAATCCCTAAGCTAAAGCCCCCGCTTTGCAATAGGTAGCGGTTCTCGGAGGGGCTTTTAGTGAATTCGTGAGTTGATTCTGAAAGGGCCGGTAAAGCATCGGCTACACAACCATTGTCGTCTTGTCATTCCGAGTCATTCATTCACACTTATAAGTCTATGACCTGTTGTTGTGAATGTTCCTGCTTATTAGGCAGCCTCGAAATGGTTCAATGGTCACTTACGATGATTTCAAAAAGACTTGAATCTTCTGTCTTTTTGAAATGAAGTCTACTAAATAGATTTTTTGTAAACTTCTCCCCCGTGGGGTTGGGGGGTCGCGTTCCTTCTTAATGTAGCTAATGTGGTTAATGTTGCTATCCGCCCTTACCATTTCTGGTAGGAAATGGGATGAGGGCGTTCCTTTCCTGCCTCCTTCGATAAGGAAGGTTTCTTTAAATTCAAGGTTTTGTTAAAAGTTTCTTTTAATTCCTTGAATTTATAGCTTCAAAAACTTTGAATGTACGTGCGTACTATTATTTATCTTGACCGCAGCCTCCTGGGCGAGGGAATTTCTGCTTCACTCTGCTCTAAGGGCATAGGAGCCGTCGTTCGAAACAAGTTTCTCACAACAAATTCACCCAATCTACACTATGTTATAGTACGAAATATTTTACAATTTGAAATAAATAAATATATAGGATCTATACTAAGTAACATTCATTTAGTAAGGTAGATTGGATATTTTATTGTGATTATCACATGAATAAAATAAATGGAATCTTATTAAACAGGACACATAGGACTAAAACCGTACAACATTCAATATTGGGAAAAAGGTATATCCATTGTATTGAAAAAGAACATATCGTTGAGAAAAAAAGAACATATCGTTGATAAAGCTAGATCATTAAAACTATAATATTTTACATTTCACATTTTATATCCTAAAATTGCAACTAAAATGTAACGGAATATTTTATAAGAAAAAAAAAATTGCATAATGTTACCTTGACCAATAATGCTCAAATTCTGCCATAGTATCGGTGTACTTTAAAACAATATCAAATAAGTCATTGAAACCATCCTTTGCTTTAAGTCCTTTGATGTTTTTCTTTGCATTCTCCCCAATATGCCAAGTACATAATCGATGCCGAGTGTTTGGAAAGACAATCTTAATTGCCTTGGCCATTGCTTGAGCTTGATCAGTCATTAATGTGACAGGATGTTTGTCTCTCATAGATTTCAAAAAAGTATTGAACAACCACACAAATGACTCCCACTTTTCATTAATCAAAAATCCAATCCCAAACATAACATTATTATTATGATGGTTCATACCAACAAATGGACCGCAAATCATAGCATATTTATTTGTACGATATGTAGTATCATGGACCAATAAGTCTCCAAAAGCCTCATAATCAACCTTCATTCTACTATCACGAAAGAAGAAGGATTGCAAATGACCTTCTCATCAACATCAAAATCATAATAAAAGTCATATTCTTTAGATTTTCGTTCTTTAAAGTAACTAAGTAATTGCTTTGTATCACAACCATCAATTTTTTTTTTTCTTCTCCGCAGCTAAAACACCATATGCATCTCTACACAAAAAACTAAGATTTGCCTCACCTCCAGCTTGACCTTTCAAAACACGGACAACTTCAGCAATAGTTATACCATTCTCAGTTAAACTACTAAGCATAGCAACCTGTTCACCAGTGACCTATAATCAATTAAACAAATAATGTTCAGCTAGTTATCATATAATGTACATTATGAAATAAAGTAATGTACATTGAATATAAAATCAATGTTCTTTAATAACTTAATGAGTGTGCCCTAACCTTTCTATGTGACCTGATCAAATGCCTCTTTGAAACAGGGACTCTGCTGTGATTATGCTCCATAAGGTGCTTAACTACAACAAACAAACCAGAATCCTTGTCTACATCAAATTGAATCATGGCTTTGCATCCGGTACGGAAGTCTCTTTTTTTATACACCTTTGGTTCAGCACCAGGCTTATTAACCCTCTTGAACCCAACATAAGAACATTGACAAAATCGCTGTCGAATTGTAACCTTGTCTTCTCTAGTATTCAACTTTCCTTTACGTGTACCAAAACCATGTTTGAATGCATATCTATTATATAAATCATATGCCTCTTCGTCTGACTTCACTTTTCTATGAAGCAATTCGGATTCTTTTGCCTCAGTAAAACCTACAAAAATAAATTAAGCTATGTTCGTTATATAACATATGAATGTACATTATAACATAAAATAATGCAAAATAAATAAGTATACTAAATAGTTCATATAATTACTACTGTAATGTAAATGTCTTATATGTTTAACAAAAAAAATTCTTTAATATTATATTTTATATCAAATTTTATAAAATTATTCCTTAAAAAGTTACTACATCAATCTTTACCACAACAAACCGTTGACTTAAGTAATATAAATTTAAAAAGAACATGACTCAGCTCCTACAATCAACCAACATAATTTGAAGAGTACACAACCTATTGATTAGTCTGTTAAAATAGCAAAGAACATAAGGGTCACTTAAAAAGAACTTCATCATCAACCTCCAACCGAAAATCGAAAAATCGAATGTATATAAAATTCTATAATATAAATACTTAAATATAAGGAATTAAAACATTCAATAAAAATTAGAAATTCTGATTTGAAACTTAACATAATAATAACAAATTTATGTTGACATAATAACCAAAATTAAAAAAATAAAAATCATACAAAAACCAAAAAATTACCTTCTCCATCGGTTACAATATCTTCAAATTCACCTCCATTGTCAATATCATCATTATCTAGATCATAATTGACGAATCTCGAATCTGAATCATGGCAAAATTCGGATTGGTAGGACATTATATTGCTAAATTCTCTATAATTTGGGTTGTCAATATAATTGTTTGTAAAATTGTAATTGTAATTCTCTCTAAATTCAAATTTAAAAATGGTGGAAATTAACAAAACATTCTCTCTCCATAATTAAAGTTGAAAACCTGGTGCAATTTAAATTGTGGAAGTTACAGCAAGGGAGATAATCATGCATGAATTGTGGAAGTTTTTTTTTTTCTTTTTTTTCCCCTGCTAGCATGAATTGTGGAAGTTTTTATTTTAAATTTTTTGTTTTTTTTTATGTAAAATCCAACGTGGAAGGCAAAGTGTACCATGCTCATGGTACACCCTGGTGTATTATGTAAATTTCACGGAATGGCTTGAGACTAAACGAGATGATACACAAGTCATGCTAAAATCAACTAAAAAAACTCGTGGGCTGCTCAAATTAATTTTTTAAAGAAATGTTTTTTTTAAATTTTTTTTTTTTTTTTTACATTTAAAAAAAGTTAATAAGCACAATAATAATAGCCTACTATTATAACTTAGGTGGAATATGGCCAAGCTTGCTGGTTTATTCTCACAGGGTGAAGTTGAAAAAATCTGCAGCATTCCCATAGCTATGTTTGAAGAAGAAGATGAATGGACTTGGCACTATTCGAAGGATGGTCTATATAGTGTAAGAAGCGCATATAATCTGCTTGTTGAAGAAGAGGTAAGGGGTAAAGCTTCTACATCTAATGGCAGTGTTTCCTTCAATTGGAAGAGTATTTGGAGTGCTGGTATTCCTCCAAAGATTAAGCTCTTTGTGTGGAGGTGTGTTAGGGAGGGGCTGCCTGTCTTGAGTAGGCTGGTGGCAAGGGGTTTGAGTGTGGATCACATTTGCCCAATGTGTGGGGAGGGTGAAGAAACAACCGTTCATATGCTGCTTCTATGCCCAACTGTAAGCTCAATTTGGAGGCATTCTGTCCTGCGTTTAGATGTAAATTTAGTTGAGTCTGATGGCTTTCGTGGATGGTGTAATGCTATGTTTGTAAAAGTCAAGGAAAAGAAGTGGTGGCACAATTTCTGGAGCTTGGCTTGGGGTATTTGGCTCAAGAGGAATGTGTGGGTTTTTGAAAAACAAGAGAAGTGGGTACCCGATATCTTACATAAAGCTGTAGGCATGGTGGGGGACTTTGAGAAGGCGAATGAAAGGGAGGAGATGGGGAAGCAGGAGCAGCGTTTCAGTTCAAGGTGGAAGGCTCCAGCAGCGGGTATGTACAAGCTAAACTCGGATGTAGCCTTCCAGGGGCAGTTTCCGGGTGTTGGGGGTATCTTAAGGGATGCGGAGGGAGAGGCTATGGTAGCCTACTGCTCGACAGAGAATGGAAGAGTTGAGGTTGATGTTGGTGAAGCAATTGCTATGAGATCGAGCTTGAAAATTGCAATGGAAGCGGGCTTTAGGAACTTCATTCTTGAAACCGATAACTTGAAGCTTTTTCATCATATGAAGAAAGGTACTACTTCTCCTTGTGCCTTTGGTGGAGTAGTGAGGGATATCCTTCTTCTTGCTCGTGGCTGCCAGCATGTTTCTTTCTCTTTTGTCTGAAGATCGGGTAACACACCGTTGCACATAGCTTAGTAAACTTAAGTTTTAATTTCAGTGAGTACTGAGTGTGGCTTGAGGAGTGTCCTCTTGAGATACAGGGGATTCTTTGTACTGATGCTGATTTTGGTTGATTTCTATAATATTTGCTAAGCTGCAGGTTCTTTCAAAAACTTAGGTAGTTAAGTAAGTTATGTGGCATAGATTATGTATTTATGGGCCTAAACGAGCCTATTTCAAAATCAAACTTTTAAGATTTTGAACTTGAGCCAAGCCATTAATCGAGCTCCATTTTAAACACTTGAGCCAAACTGAATTTAATTAAAAAACTAATCAAATTCTAAATCTAACTAACAGTAGGTTTACTATAGCTATTAGAATAATTCAATAGTATTATTTGGAAGAAAGATAAAAAAAAAAACAAAACAAAAGTTTAGTTATAGCATTAGAAAAATTCCATTTTATATAAAAAATAAAAATAAAATGTAGTATTAAGTATTATGGATGCCAAATGTCAAATATTTAACAAAGTATAATAAAAATTTGGCATACTTATGTTTATTTAGATGTATCTATAAATTTCAGTAAAAAAAAAATGTTTCTATAAATTAACAACATCCGACTCCGAGTGTAGCAGACTAGCAGGTGGTATAGAAAAAAGAAAAAAAAAAAAAAGCACTGAATATATATGGGTGTGTTTTATTCACCTGTTTTTTACTTATCTGATCTTATTAGCCTTTATTAGAACTTATTTTAATTATAAATTAAACTTGATAACCCTTATCATAACTTATTTAAACTTATTTTATCTAAACTTATTAACCTTAAAATAAGTGAAAATAAAATCAACAAGACAAGACGCATCCTAAACATCATGAATCATGATTTGAATGATCCTCTTGGAATAAAAGCTCCGCCAATTTCGCCTAATCCACGTGGTTTGATCCGATCCCCTCGACTCTATTTTTTTAAAAAAAGAAACAAATCCCCTCAACTCGTTCAGCAAAGTATAATATGTCAACCAAATTGCTTTCAGGTAGCTAGAGACGTGTCACGTGGCCGCTGTATTGGTGGATTGATTTGTTGTTTAATTGTTTGTCATTGTCCTGGCAATTTTATCATGTCCACACCTACAACTCTCCAACAAAGATACCGTATAAATAAATGTCCCTTTTATCATTAACATTGATGACCAATTCTACAATTGTCCATGATCAATAATTTGAATTAGGTGTTTTTTAAATTGTCGGTCTATCTTAGTAGCCAACAACAGTTAACTTAAATGATAAGCAATTTGATATCGCTTAACGGATCACCAAATACAGAAAACGAGAGACTCATCCACCAAAAGCTAAGTTGTGCAACCTATATTAGATCCAGTTGTAGTCGGAATTAAGCTTTGGTAAACCGTTTGAGGCAAACTCAAAAGAGTCCACCTTAGTAAACTGTAATTCGTCTAAATGTTGTAATTCGTCTAAATGTTATAAAAGTATTACTACGTCTACCTTCGTTATATGTCATGTGCAACGATTTGACATAAAGCAAAGAGGGAAAATGTCTAATCGTTGCACGTAACCTGTAACGGAGGTATATATTACAACTTTGTTAAGCAAAGGTTTTTAGAATATTTTAGATGAATATTATAATAAGTAATAAGATGGAGATTAGAGAAAATTGGACAACACATAATGGTATGAGTATCAAATACGATGCTAATTGCAATTAAAAACTACGATAATTATTTAAGCGATGATACAAAAACAAAATATTTTATTGAATGGAAAGTAACGCATAATCAAACTCAATCATAAATTACACTGAGTAATCAATAAACCGATGAAGAGGAGGCAGCAAGGAGCGTTTCAACAGGAAGAAGTGCATTGGCAGGACGACGTCGTTTGAGACCATGATTATTCTTACAATTATCAACAACAGCAGAGAGCTGGTCAGGAGGAGAAAGCCATTGTTCAACGGTAAACAACTGCTGAGCACACTGAGCGTGGGGCCCAGTGGTGGTGACCTCGACGTAGTTACAGTACCAGTCAGCTGTACCGTGGTGTCCGACGGATCCATCGGAGGTAAGCACCATTGAGCAAATGGGCCCGTTAAGGCATGGGCCTCGGCCCGAGAAGATGTCCAAGTTGCCTCGCTCGAAGTAGTCGTGGTCTGGGCCCATGAGCCCACCCCAGGCCTCTAGGTTTTTGATTAGGATACCGCTGCCTGTATCGTCGTAGAATATAGTGCTGATATTAGCATCTGTTCCTCCTCTGATTGCCTTGCTTGTTCTAACGTATACTGTGTATACACACTCGTAATCATCCTAAACATTATCAAACAAACAAACAACACCAATTAAATCAAAACTTAGATATATGATTAACTTAGTCACTCGAATCGATCTGTCTGGAATTAGTTGTCACGTTATTTTAAAACTGATAACGTCGCAACTAAGTCCGATATCAAAAGTTAGAAAATGAACTCTGATCGATATGTCTGAAATTAGTTGTCACGTTAAATTTAAACTGATGATGATTTGAGTAGTATAAAATAGATGGATGTACTTACAGCGGTGACTGAAGATAGACCGAAAATGAAGAGGGATAGGAGAATGAGTGAACTGGAGAGGATGTGTTTGGTTGCCATTTGTCTTGAGATAATTGATGAAGGTGATAATGCTTTTCTCTCTCTAGCTCTAGAAACCAACAGATAGATCTGAGGATTGACTTATTTAAAGAGGATACTCCAATAATTTAAGTGATTTTGTCCCATTACTTGATTTACTTTCACGCGTTTAACGTGAGAGAGATAAGAGGAATTGGGAAGTTGTACAACAATATAAAATCTATGTAAATTGATAGGAGGAAGAAGTATAAAATACTACGAAGTATAATCTTATAAAGAATATGTTCACTTTAGTTTAATTTCAATTCAGCACTAATTAAATAATTTAATTCATTTTTTAATTTTCTTATTTCATAAAATAATCTTTTTAGCTCCATTCAATACAGTTCAACTTCAATCAATTCAGTTCAATTTAGTTCAGTAAATGTAAACAAATTCTAAATCTCTTTTTTCCCCACTTTTTTTTACATTTCATTACAGTACAAAATTTCATCCCTTTCACTAATGCTACCCTTCCTTTGAGCAATCCCATTCATGAGGAAGAAAAATGCTTACGGTTCTCTACTTCTCTCTACCACTTTCTCACTTATCCACGTCACTTTCCTCATGAGTTTTTTTGGTGAGCAAAATTCCACCACATTCATGAGCCAAAAAAAAAAAAATGTCCATCATTCTTTCTCCTAAATTTTATTATACATTTATAATTTTATACCGCATCATATTTTCTCTATCCTATTCAATTATCTTTTCCATATAATTTATGCTTATTAATTTATGTTTATGCATATTTAAATGAATACAATAGTTAATTATGTTATCAATTACATTTTTAATTACGGTTGAAAATTTTAAATTTATTTAAATTATTTTTAATTATGTATTTCAATATTTGACTTTCCAATTTTCGTTTTTCAAATTGATTTTTTTTAATGTTTTGTAAATAAAAAATTAATTATGTTTTATTTTGGTGTTTTATATTTTTTACAATATACGTCATAGTTACTTATATGCTAGAAAAATGTATTTAATTCACATTAATTATATTAATGTAAGCTAAACACCTTCCATCATCATTTGAAAAACACAACTAATCACATAAAATTGCATTACATTTAAATGAAATTAAAATAGTACAAGAAATAAAACACATAACATACATGCTGGTTTACAATACCATTACACATGACTATATGAGAGTGAGGTGTAGCTGAATGGTTTGATTCCCATTATCCGTCTCTGTGGCTTTCTAAACAACAATTTCTAAACAACCAAAAAAAAAATATTTTTTTGAAACAAACAAAATAAAATATCATCACACATAATTATCAGCAAGATAACAAATACCATTGCCTTTCAAAAAAAAAAAAAAAACCACCACTATTCGGACCATATTGCTGCCAAATTAAGTTTTGGGCTTGACGGAAAATATCTATTGATTGGTTTTGTTTGGTTTATAACATAAATAATGGGCCTCGTTATTAGAATGAGCCTCAAATATGTTGATTGGCTCTCTCATAGTCACTGCAAATGGTAAGAACAAAGAAAGCAGATTATTTGTGAGTCTTTCAAAGGAGTAAATCCTATCATTCCCATTTGCATTGTTTTGATTAAGACGTAAACTTTGTCAAAGAAGTTGCTTTCAGAATTTCAGATATCTGGAAACGTGGCCGTTCTATATTGTTGGTGTTGTCTTGGCCACTTAATCATGTTCACACACGTACGTCCCTAGATACCGTTCTATATTCTATAGGGCGTATTATGACATTAATTTGAATGATTATTATCTGCCCGGCCCTGGATACCGATGTATTGATGGCAAACTTGAAAGCATATAACAGCCATACATCTTATTAATGTACAACTGTTTGTGATCAGAATAGTGAATAAGTGATCGTTAAAAATAGAAATGTTAAATGTAATTTTATACATAGTACTAATGGACGATTACAAATCGTATTTTTTGTCTTAAACTTAAATAACTAACTAGCAAAGTCTTTCATAAAATTGGACAGAATATAATAAGAAAATAGTGAAAAGGTGACAAAAATCAGCACATATTCTCGTCCAAAAAAAAATAAAAAAAAAAATAATAAATAAAAAATTCAGCACATATTTGCACAATATATGCTCAATAATCAATATAGTGCCAATTGAAATCAAACATTATTACTTTGAAGCTCCAATTATTTAAGTGATCATACACATACAAATGTCCACAGATATAATAAGAAATTTAACATAATCAAACTTCAATTTATTCCCATTAAACTTGATTAATGTAGTGATTAATCAAGTTTAAGAGGTTCGAATTCAAGAGGATCGGAAGCAACAGCGAGGAGGGTTTCCACAGGAAGAATTGTATTGCTCGGACGACGTCGTTTAACTCCATCAGAGTGCTCACAATTATCCCTAATAGCAAATAGCTGGTAAGGAGATTTATCAGTTGACAGCCACTGTTCGACCGTAAACAACTGCTGAGCACACTGGATGTGGGGCCCAGTGGTGGTCACCTCGACGTAGTTACAGTACCACCTAGCTGTACCGTGGTGTCCGACGGACCCATCGGACGCTAGCTCCATGGAGCAAACAGGCCTGCTTAGACATGGACCGCGGCCTGAGAAGATGTCCAAGTTGCCTCGCTCGTAGTAGTCGTGATCCGGCCCCATAAGCCCACCCCATGACTCAAGGTTTTTGATTCGTATACCGTTGCCTGTATCATCGTAGAATGTTAAGCTGATGATCGCGTCTGTTCCTCCCCTGATGGCCTTGCTTGTTCTCACATACACTGTGTATACACAGTCATAATCATCCTATTAACCAGCAAAACAGAATTCACCAACTAAATCAATGTAATATAATAATACTCGGATTGATTACCTCTATCTGAAATTACTTGGCACGTTAAATTTAAACCAGTAATGTTACAACAATGATAGGTGTACTTACCGCGGTGACAGATAGAGCGAAAATGGAGAAGCATATGAGGATGACTAAATTAGAGAAAAATATGTGTTTATTGACTGCCATTTCCTGTATCTCTCCTTCTCCCTCAAGCTAAGGAAAGGCTAAGCTAGTTCAGAATTGAAGTATTTAAGGAGGACACTCAAATAATTTTGTACTCCGTACTAGCTTAACCAGAAAAAAAAAATGATATTTTGTACTCATTTAAGGTTGAAAATCATAGTATATACGTGTTCTGGCTTGTCAACTATTTTATTGAGTAGGCAGTTGAGATGTCTATTTCACTTTACTGCATTAATTTAAACGAGTCGAATATGCTAGGGTTTTGTTGAATTTTCGTCACCAAATCATATTTGTAAATGATAATATTTCATACATATATCCCGCAGGGTACAATCATATTTGTATATACTACAAGTATCATAAAAACTACCACAGCTCTGCTCAGTTTGTACATAGAATCATACAACTAACTTCAACTGTCACTCTGCCTAGCTGCTGTGCACATCATCAGTTCTCAACTCCAATACTTCTGATTCCAGTCTATCAAATATAGTCATAGAAAAGGATGCAGAAACACATTGAGTAGACCTATACTGAAGTTCATGCAATCGAAGTACTAATGTACTATATCGTGAAGCATAACAAATCAACAAGACTACATTGCCTCAAAAGATTTATGAAAAGACCAGAAGCATTGCACAAAGAATTTCTCTCCTATGAATGCCCAAGAATCAGCTTCATTGCATTATAAACTAGGTAGCACGGAGATGAAATACAGGTATGAGGACGGGTACAGAATTAATTGTTAATCTGATATTCAGGCAACATCTAATTAAATTACTACTACAATAGAAATCAGTAGTAGATGGTCAACGATATAAATTTTCTTCTAAAAAACAGATTAGAAGTTGATACCTGGTTAGAGGTTGGGGATCTTGTGATGTGGAGATTCTGAAATTGAATGATCAGATGAAGAACCTGCTACTCAAATCTGGAACGAAACAGCTATCTTCAATGTTCACGAACATTAAGTTTGGTGTAGTATAACTTAGAGTAAGTATTGATAGAAGAAAAAGGCTGAAGCAAGAGATACATAAACAGAGGAATATGGCTGCACTGGTCATTGAGCAGCACGGAAGAACTTTCCAGTATATTAATGGTATAGTATGTGTTGCAGGAACAATTAGCATTCAGGAAAGCCATTATCATGTCAACAGCAGACTTTAATCATCAAATTGATCGAGTATGATATGAAAGTTCAAGTTACAGTAGCAAGATTTGCCATAGAAATGCTTCCTGCATAAAAAATAGTCAACTAAACACATCACCTTCTTTCTTTTGCATCTGAAGCTTCCATGTATATTTGTAAAGTTCACTAGAACTATGCTGTTTGTCTTGGTTATAATTATCATCCAACCTAAAAGTTTGTCGTATGTCATGCAACTTTTCCTGTCAATAAAGCAATGGAGATGGTTTGTGTCACTTAGCACAATATTTCTTCCAGTAATCCTTGAAATAATCTTGATTGCTGAATGACAATCACCACTTTAATGACATAACCGGGAGAAGTGCTAACTAAGCCAAAGCAATAGCAAGCTTCTCACAATGATACTTACATAATAGCTCTCCCTCTTTATCAAACAAAGAAAATTCTGCAGTTGGTGCGTAGCTAGCTCTTTGCAAATCCTTGGGCACTTCACCTAATTTCTGCATATTTGATCAGATATAGGATGGGAATTGCCACCAACTACAAACTTGTGTACCATACCATCCTTTTTAATCAAACTGTATCCAAGTATCTTTTGAATCCCTCAATCATTCATTCTTATCCTAGTTCTTTCTACATCATAAAACTTATTGTTTATAGAGTAAATAATTGATAAAAGAACATAATTTCTTGAGTTCTAGGGTTCTAATTGGACTAACTTTTCTAATACATGCTCATCCAAATGGTTATTCCGATTGAATCTGCATCCATCAAGCAACGCTGTCTAAAAAATCACATCTGGTTCCGTGGACATTCTTCAAATGAATTCATGAGCTTCTTGTAATAATCCCCAATGACTAAGAAGTTTAACCATACAGCCATAATGTTCTATGGTGGGAGTCACAGAAAAAACACGCTCCCTGCTGTTGAAGTACTTCCACTCCTCATCAACAGGACCGACATAGGTACAGCCAGAGAGCAGGCCTACGAAAGTACTACCATTGGTTGGAAACCAAATTTCACCATCTGGGCAAAAAGACCAAATGCAACTTTAGTATGCCCATTCATGAATAGGCCAGATATTGTAGCATTCCAAACTACAACGTCTCTCTCCATCTCTTTAAAAACTTTCCATGCAGAGTTAGAATTCCCACATTTAGCATACATGTCAATTATGGTTGTTCCAAGAGGAAGATTGGTTACCACTTCTTCCCACTTAAGGGAGTTGATTGCCCGCTCTCCCAAGTTCATTGCTCCAAGCCTAGTACAAGCATGTACCACGGCAACAACAGCATTGCAATCAGGCTTTACATTCTCTCTCTCCATCTCAAAGAACATGCCTATTGCTTCCTTTGCAAAACCATTTGCCTCATATCCTTGAATCATAGAAGTCCAAGCAACTACATCCTTTTCAAGCATTTGATCAAAGATGCCCCGTGCTTTTTCCATACATCCACACCTGGCATACATGTTAATCAACGAGGTATTTAGAACCAAATCTATTCCTAAGCCATTTACATTAATATACCTGTGAATCCACTCACCAAATTCAAGCGCACCCAACTCTGCACAAGCACAAAGAATCATAGCCAGAGTGAAACCATCTGGTTTTAAACCATTTCTCAAAAATCCTCTAGACAAGCTCAAAACTTCAGAAAATTTCCCAACATCGTAATACCCACTAATAATAACATTCCAAGAGACTAAAGCTTTCTCCTGCATATTATCAAACACTTTACGGGCATCATATATATTACCACATTTTGAGTACATGGACACCAGACTAGTATTAACATACACATTTTTATCAAAACCCAATTTAACAACAAGGCTATGGATCTTCAATCCCGACCGATAGTCAAAAATCCTAGCACAAGCTTTCAAGGCTAATGGAAGGGTGAATCTATTGGGAAATATGCTCTTTGAACGCATAGATTGGTAGTATTTGATAGCTTCGTCAAATAAGTCATTTGAAACAAGCCCTTTAATCATTGTATTAAAGAGAAAGATATTGGGCTTATTGGTTTGATTGAAAACAAATTTGGAATAATGGGTGTTGCCAAATTGAGTGTAATATCCCAAAAGGGTATCAAGGAGGTGATTTTCTTGACTTAACCCAAGGCGTAAAAGGCGTGCATGGGCTTGTTTGAGGTGCTCAAAGGATCTGAAGCCAATGTGGAAACAACTTTTCAGCTCCAAAGCTTTTATGACAGAAATGGACGGTCGAACTGCTGGAGTTCCTGCTAAACTCATCACCATCTCCTTTGAGTACCTTTCCCCAATATGCATGCAAAGATCATCAGCTGTGGCACAGATCAATTACTGTGCAAATAATAAAAAACACACCAAACATCGAGTCCAGGAGACGAAACCATACCTTGGAATTGCAAGTTGGTACTTCCATCAACAATTTGTACTAGCAAACTTCCTTAGTTTACAAAGGACGCAGAAAAAGTCAAGTTTGCAACATCAACTCGTGAGAAGAAACCTTCAAGAAAAAGTATGAAATGACATTATGAAATAGTTCCTGAATTTCCACTTTCAAATGCAATAATTTCTGACTCCAACAATCAAAACTTTTGAATCATTTTACCTGTAAAAAGTTTAGCATCATTTGTACACTCTTTTAGAAAAGGTATTATCTTTGGACATGCTTCCCCCGAAAACGAACAGAAATAAAGTTAGACTCAAAGACTACTAAACTACTGTCGATATAATAATGTTTGAGGGTTCCATACGGTTATGCTACTTGAACTGGGCATTAAGCCATGAACAGAAGCAAATTAAAAGTATTCAATGAAGCACTTTATGTAACCAATAGGAACCTGCTTCCCATCATGCATAAATGACGATAACAAGTTATTGTTATTCCTCTTGTCATCTAAACTACAAAAATTAAAAGCTATATGTCCTACATAGTACTTAAAAAAGATTAATATCAATTGATGAATCCAACAAATGACAAGTGAAACAACTACAGACTACTGATAACAAAGTAGGAATCGGAAGATAAATCATGGCATATGAATACTAATTGATAATTGAACGAAAGAAGTCATGTAAACACCTTTAATATTAAGCAATGAACGCAAACAAGCACATTTTGTCTTCCATTCAAATATTTCCTAAACCACAAATAAACAGAACAAGCCCTGAAACATGGTCTAACACTCTAACCAAAATCAAAATCCAGAACAAGCTCTCTCGACTCGATATTGTAACAGCTCAAATAAATTGAAAAGCTTCAATTGCAAGCCAAACGCTAAATTACTAACACACTAACCAAATCAAAATCCAGAACAAGCTCTCTTGACTCAAAATTTAACAGCTCAAATAATCTGAAAAGTTTTAATTGCAAATCAAACACTAAATTACCAACACTCTAACTAATTCAAGAGCAATTAAGTTGAGTCATTATCACACAAGCTCAAAGTATAAATCTCAAATAATCTGAAAAGTTTCAATTGCAAGGCAAAACCCAAATTACTAGTAATGGGTTTCATTATTTATTAGCAGTTAGTATAAGAAGCACAACCTAGCAAATTACACAAAAAATAGCCAGTAATTAACTAATTTAGGCATGAATTAAACATCTATTAGTCCAATTTCAAGGCATAAAACATAATCAAAACTACAAATTAAGAATTACAATAGCTTCGCCAATGTAAAAATTAAGAAAAAGAAATTCAATTAGAATTCAAAAGAGCTAGGCAATGCAAGAATTTACCTAGTAATTAAGGAGTGAATTTGTTGAAAAGTTTAATAATGCCCCCAAATCCTTTCTTCTCGATATTTTTGTTTTTTGTTTGAGCAACAATTCCTCAATTTTTGGTTGAGTTCTCGTAGTAATTCGAAGTAGTATTATTTATTTATTTTCGAAGGCTGTCAAACCAATACCCCAAAATCCAAATTTCTTCGACTTACCGTTTTTACATTGAAAAAGTGACGACTATTGAAACTTCAACATATTTTATACTTGGTAGTTTATACTCATATATACAATTTTGAATGCACCTTAGTACCTTACATACCGTTGTATAAATTTTTCTAAAAATTTTGGTATGTATAACTCTAATAACTCTATTTCTCTCGGATTTATAGTTCGGTTTGTCTCTCGATTGATTCAATTCCCTCCTTTATCTTAAAGACGTAGTTTGTGTGATGACGTTGTAGGGGTGACCTTACCACGTTTCGTTCCATCGTAGTCTTTTATTGTTTGTTTTTTCGGGTCCTAGCCTTTTGTGTGCACCAAAAAAGTTTACTTATAAATGAAATGAACAGGGCAATCAACCTAGTGCACGTTTGTGCTCTAAGTTTATTGAATTGTGGCTTTATTAGGATCATAGCCCAAGGTCCGAAACTATGAAGATTGTTTAACAACTAATCTATCAAATACTTCGTTTGTTACAATATAATACCAGTAAATAGCAAAAATTAAAACGGTAACAAAAAAAAAAAAACATAAAAAGCAATAACATAAACATAACAATAGTGTTTTGGTAGAAACTTGAAGCAGGATACTACACAATACCCCTTTAATTTAATAAGTTGACAAAAAGCATAAAATAAAAGTTCACATTCACAAAAAAGTTGATAACATGATGAATAAATCATCAAGCTTGGTCTTCACTCTTCAGGGCTTATTGGGCTTCTTTCCAATTGCTCTGTTGGGCTCGTTTCCAGTTGCTCTGTTAAGTTGGTGCAATTGGGCTATCATCAGACTCATTTTTCTTTCTCACAATACAGTAGACAATAAGTCCACATGCAGCAGTGAAAACCAAAATAGCAACCACCACCATATAAAATCGCCACTGCAACATTTAATTAATTAAGTTAAATGTAACACTTAATTAATTTACATTAAATTAAGTACTTTATTTAAAATTTATGATTTACCTTTGAATTATCAAAAGGTGACAATCCGGTCATACTAAAAAGACCTTCCACAAATGCTCCAGTCATCAAACAGAATAACGTAGCTTCCCCAATTAATTGTAGTTTCTCAATACTAATTAATAAAAATTAAATTTAAAATTAGTGACTAAGAAAATATTTA